>NC_092824.1:75090006-75430006 GCF_023375885.2 Dermacentor andersoni | reverse complement strand
ATTACGGGGCTCTACGGAATTCGATTGGCACGTAATTCAAGTGCTCCTGTTACGCGCGACGCTTCTTTCGGGCTTGGGTGTCCTCGACGCTGAGTGCAGGGCTTGGAGCCATTTTGCTGGCTCGTGTTTACGTGCTCCTTCTGCATACGTGGCCAACACAATGTTCAGGCGCCAGCTCCACGCACTATGCTCAGGCTATGGGCGTTTCTAATATTTATACACTTTAACAGCCAAGCCTGTGACCTCCCCAATCCAGCACCTGCATTTTTGTAGCATAGGAAAGTAGGCACAGCATGTGCCGTACGCACGAATTACGCATCACGGCCAATGGCGGCGCCAGCAGGGATGGACGGATGTTATAGCATCCCCTTTAGAACTGGGCGGTGGATTGCGCCAACAAGCTCTTTCTATTATACTGCCTAATGTCCTACCTAGGTTAAACAATCAAAGCAGAAAGAAATAACACCATGAGCTCCCACAACCAAATTTTCTAATCCCCTATTGCGAGCTGTGCTTTTGTACGTCTCGGTTTGTTGCCGTTTCCCTACTTTTCTTTCACCAATCCTCCAATCGCCTCGTACCAATCCCTATTGCGGACATGTTTACTTTTCCACTGCTCCCGCTGAACCCAAAGCCTTCAAGGAGGCCAGGAGTGACTAAATGGACCGCTGGGTAGACGTCTTCACATTCTAATAAAACATGCTCCATAGTTTCCCTAGCTTTACCGCAGCAAGCGCATGCTTCTTATTCCTTCTTATATCTCGCTTTATAGGTGCGTGTTCTAAGGCATCCCGATCTCGCTTCGAAAATTAATGAGCTTCCCTTTGTGTTATCATAAATGGTCCCTTTCCTGATTTCGTTTTTTCCTCTTAAGTAGTTACTCATGGCAGGTTTCTTTTCCATTGCCGCCACCCATGAGAATAATTGAGCCTCTCTGACTTTCCGCTTGACCTTCTTTGTTGCTGTGTTGTCCACCCTTACAGGCCGCATACTTGCTGGTAAGCTTTTTAGTTCTTTTCCTCCACTCTGAATCATTGTTTTTCCTGTGCAGATACCTCAACACTCTCCCAGCCCATTTACTTTCCTCCATATTTCTCAGTCTTTCTTCATAATCAATTTTACTGCGAGCTTCCCTCACTTCAAGAATAGTCCAGCCCATATCACCCTGAACAGCTTCATTTGTAGCCTTCCCGTGAGCGTCCAACGCGAGGCGTCCTACTGGCCTTTGGTTCCCATCGAGTCCTGATTCTACCCCTCATTTCAAGCAAACAACCGCATTTCCAAAAGCAAGTCCTGGAACCATTGCACCTTTCCACATACCTCGGAGCACCTCGTACCTATTGTATCCCCATAGCGCTCTGTGCTTCATTATGGCTGCATTTCTCTTCCCCTTTACTGTTACGGTTTTTTCCTGTGTTTCCACATATCTATTGTCTTCCTTTATCTATATACCGAGGCATATACATTCTGTTATCCGAGATATTTCCTGGCCCTAAATCGCCACTGTCTTTTCACTGTTTTCATTGAATACCATAACACCTGATTTTCTAACACTAAATGTCAAACCTAAATTGTTGCCTTTCTGTCCACAGATATTAGCCAGACGTTGCAAATCACTTTGTTTGTTAGCTAGGAACACAATGTCGTCCGCATAGAATAAACCTGGAAGTTGCTGCTCTACTACTGTACCCGCCTGTTTGTATGAGAGATTAAAGCCGATATTACTTCCTTGTAGCGCCCTCTCCATCCTCACCATGTACATCATAAACAGCAGTGGGGATAAAGGTAAACCCTGCCTCAGTCCCTTGGTAGGAACTTTCTCCTCGCTCCTCGTCCCTTGCCATTCAACGCAAACGGTATTTGTAGAGCTGTAGAGAATCGTCACCTAAGCCCTCCCCTTCCAAAATATCCCACAAAATGTTGCGGTCTACGTTGTCATAGGCTTGTGCAATGTCTAAAAATGCCACATATAACGGGCTGCTTTCTACATTTGATATTTCAATACACTAAGTAAGAACTAATAAGTTGTCATCTAAACGCCAACCCATTTTGAAGCCATACTGAAGTTCTCCCAAAATGCCATTATTCTTTCCCCATGCTTGAAGCTTTAATTTGATTGCCTGCATTGCTAGCCTGTATGTCACCGATGTAATGGTCAATGGTCTATACGAGTGAATTCTGTCTCTCTCCCCCTTACCTTAACAAATTAAATTCATTCTACTTTGTCGCCAGCTGTCTGGTATTCGTCTATCTTTTAAAGTTTTTTCCACTGCTTTCACCAGAGCTTCCTTACTTTTTGGACTTTGTTCATTATTCAGCCTAACGGGAACCTCGTCTTGCCCTGTGGCTGTGCGCTTAGGAATTTTCTCTTGCGCTTTCTTCCAGTTCAAATTTGTCAGCCCTAGCTCCTTTTTCACCTGGGTCTCTTTCATGCTCTTTTTTTCTTCAAATAAAACTTCGTCATTGCCTTGGAAAGATTCGGTTGTTATTTTTCGGATGTAATTTATTGCCGCTTCTCCTTCCAGTCTGTTTTTATCTTCGTCTAGGTTATGTTGTATTGTTGTTGACTTCCTGCCTAGTAATTTTATGTGGTTCCAAAGTATTCTAGGTGTGGCCTTCATTTCTCCCATATTTGTGACAACCAACGTTCCCTTTCACATATTAATTTTGCTTGCACGAGTATTTGAACCATAGGCTTTTTCTACCGGTATATTTCCCATTTACTGGTTACTTCATCCTGTGGCAGCTGCGCCTTCTTTGCCTACCTCTGCTCTCGGGATGTTTTCTGTGGTTCGGCGATCGCTTCTCGTATCTCCGCTTTTCACCAGCTTTTCGGTTACTTTTTTCCTTTCCAATGAACATGTTGTTTCTCTTTCTGTATTTCTGTCATTATTACACTTAGAAGCTCACCATATTCCCTATGTTTATTTGGCCATTTGCAAAGTTCTTCTTCGACTCTAGTGACTATATTTGTTATTTGTTCAGCGTTCAAATTTGAACTGGCCATTTTGCACTCCTTGCTCTCTTTCCCAACTACATATTCCAGTTTCAAAATGACGCGTTTATGGCCACTTCCTATGCTGCTATACCCTTCCTCATTGATGACCATTTCTCTCAACTTATCATGAATTCCTTCTGTCATCAGACAGTAATCAATGGTTAGTTGCCGGTTTCCCACTTCCCACGTGATCTGCCCGTCACATTTAGGCCCTGTAATCAGGAAACGGGGTTATGTTATGTTATGATAACGAGGTGATGCGCGGACGCGAGTGCCATCTGGTGGTGTTGCAAGAAACCCAGTGGCACGCGCGGCAAGACCATCGCAGCAGCGTCCGGAAAGTAGGGAGAAGAGGCAAGGAAATCCTCGTTGTAAAATGGCCTGGCATAGCAATAGCAACCATATGGACATTGAAGGCGCTGTCGCGCCGTCGTCACTGCCTCAACCGTTTTTTCTCGTGCGCATTTCGTTGAAGGACTGCTGGCGTATCTCCGTTCCAATAATTAATTATTACGCCTAACTTCTATTCTTATCGAACAGCTTCAAATAATATTTGGCGCTCCTAGTAATATACAGACTAAGGACTTCTTAATAGACCAAAGTAATCATGCTTGGAATGTGTAATTTTGGTAAAGTTGCAGAGGAACCTTGTACTTCTGTTGTTGCTGGATGGAAGGAGAACAAAATTGGAGTCGTTAATTGCTGGCTCCGTCAGCACACAGTTTTCCGGGCGTGTCAACGTAAACAAAATTGGAGTAGTTAATTGCTGGCTCCGTCGATCCGAAAACACAGCCCACTTGGCGTCGAGTTCTAAACGAGTTTCCAACCTCGTAAACAGCTTCTATAAGTCATTAGCTCATTTTGGTAGACACTCATTGTTTCTGTACTCGCTTCCATAGTTCCGCTCCACAGTACCCCGACTCTCGGATAACGCCCTTTCGGGCAGATTTCTTTGTCAGCCACGAGTGTTGGTCACTGCCCGTGTATGTTGCTGACAAAAATGACAGCGTGCGATTCCATAAGCTAAACGAGTTACGGGGCACTTTCATAGCCAAATGCCTGGTTCTCACTCCATCTCCGCTTCTTCTACATGCGACACAGTTTCTCATTCTCGCGCAACTGGCGCGGAAGAGAGAGAGAGAAAGGCAAAGGAAAAACAGGGAGGTTAGCCAGAGATTATCTCCGGTTGGCTACCCTGTACCAAGTGATGGGCAAAGGGATGCGACAGGTGAGAGAGAGAAAAAGAACTAAAGAAAAACCACACACACACACACACACACACACACACACACACACACACACACACACACACACACACACCCACACACACACCCACACCCACACCCACACCCACACCCACGCACACACACGCACACACACGCACACGCACGCACACGCACGCACACACACGCACACACACACACACCCACACCCACGCACACACGCACACACGCACACACGCACGCACACACGCACACACACACACACGCGCACACACACACACACACACACACACACACACGATACAGAACTGTTTCTGTGGGCACTGTCATGTAATCGTCAGCACGGCGAAGCAGGGGCGCGAGATTGACATCGCCCACTCAGCGAGGTAGGAGGCAAAAACGAACGTTCGGAAAACAAGATGCTTCTACGATCTCAAACCTAGATAGATTATCACATTAAAAATTGCAGCGCTCTGCTTCTCGTTGCCGCGCTTGCGCCTCACTCGTCACCTTGCGCTGTGTCACAACCGGCAATCGTCACGGTTCAACCAGGGTCCCTGAGTCGTGCAGATGAATGTGCGCCTTGAGTAACGTAGGAATGCCGCAGTTGCGAGGCTGCTTGGTAATAATGAATTAACGCGTAGCTAGGACAATACGCTGTATCTCTCGTCGGGCGCCGCACTCATTACGGGAGTCATTATTGGTTGTTGTTGCTATTGTTGTTGTACATCAGCTAATTATTTTCCCAGTACACGGGCGGTGTAGTCCGCAATTCCTAGTAATGCTCATAAAGCAATCCTTCTCGTGACGATATTTGTGCCGAGTACCGGTTTTCTCTGTCCTTGTTTCGCTGATTTCCCTTGCGCATGGTGCACCGAAAGTAGACGACAGGTTTGCTTTTATAAACTGCTGAGCACTTGAGTGTCAGAACCACTGAGTAATGAACACCTCATTAAAATAGTTTTTGAAGTATACATTTCTTTTTCCATCTTTAATTAAAGCAGAAGTTGATATGTGCTTGCTAATATATTATTTCCCATAAGAGCGAGGATTGCCCGCCAGGGGGCCGTGGAGTACAGACGTGTCTCACATGGGCTCCCGCTTCTCGTCCTTCTCACCCCGGAACAAGGCCAGTGACGAACCCAAGTTTTGCACCGGTGCAACCGGCAAGACGAGAGAAACCGGCGGACACTAGCCGCTTTCGAGTGAGTGCATCTTATCACAAGATATCAAGCGCTATTCCCGACGACCGCCCGCCCGCCCGGATAAGCCTAACGGCAGAACCAGCTCCGCGCGCCGCGTGAGCACGAGCACACGAGCGCTCGCCCACGCCGCGGCGAAGAGCCCCTACGGTGAGCCGAGAGGCAGCTGCTGCAAGCGAAATGTCAAACCAGAAAGAAGATGAAGCAAATGCAATGCAAACAGACCAGACAGAATAAAACACCGGGGAAGGTACCTGGAACTACGACTCAGAAAGCGGCCGAGGAATCGAAGCGGAAAGCGCCTGGATCACAAGAAACAAGAAAGCCAAGAAGGACACCTCGAATTCGAAGACGCCGGCTAAAAAACCAACCGATGAGCAAACGCCCAATGCAGCACCTTCACACCAACAACGCAGACCCAGGATGCCGCCCCTGCCACTTGACGACTTTAATATCGTCTACCGCACGCAAGCAGGTATCGACCTCGCCCAATGGAATACCGTCGCAGTCGTGCATGCCATCGGTAGAGCGAGTGGACTATCACAGCAGGACTTCAATGACACAGTACGCGTACAAGTGCAGAGAATCGAAAATTTAATCATCGCAAGCACTGCCGACAAGAAAGACGCAAAGATGCTGGTCAGCATCAACAGAATACAGCTCGGAGGCACTTACGACAACGTCAAAGGCAACATACAAACCCCTGACTACGTCTCCAGAGGCGTCATCAATGGCCTCATACCAGGAACAAGCACTGCAGAACTTATGGCAGGAATCCGAGCACCGGCACGATACACCGTTCTTCATGCCCGAATGATGGGTCAGCCGACCGCGGCAGTCGTATTCTTCGAAGGACCGCACGTTCCCTACTACATCATCTTCCAGAGCGTAGACTTCCGCTGCAGACCATATCACAAGTCAGTGCAGTACTGCCGCACCTGTGACAACACGGGACACCGCCAAGACGTCTGTCCGAAACCGATCCCAGATTTTTGCTACAAATGCGGCAAGACTGGACAACCACAAGACCATGACTGCAAACCGACCTGCAAGCTCTGCGGAGAAGTGCACGAAACTGCAAGTACAGAGTGCAAGAAGAGACTGAAGCCAAGTCCTCCACCCTACAATATACGGCAACAGCGCCTTAACAGATTACAAGAAAGAGACAATCGCTGGAGCTCCAGCAGTGAAGAGTTCCCGGAGCTGAGTACCTCGGCCACCAGCCCGAGCAGTGTCAGTGCGAGCAGCTCCCCCAGACGCAGCAGCTCCAAGCCAATACTGCGAAGTGCTTCGCGCTCACCTTCCCGCTTTCGCTCCCGCTCAGTCAAGCGTGCGAGCTACGCCGACGCGGTAAGCGGTTCGAGCGACTCGGGTGGTACGAGCAGCTTGGATGCATCGGCCCGAGCCGCAGTCATACGGGTCCTAGAAAACAAACAGCAGAACCAGCAGAGCAAACTGCAGAATCAGCACAGCCAATTGCAAAGCCAGCAAAACCTCATAGACAAGCCACTCCGCAGTCAACAGAAACAGCACGAGCTCACCGATAAACTGCTTGAAAAATGTAAAGAACAACAAGAACTCACAGACAAGCTGCATCAAAAATGCCAGGAGCTCGAAAACAAACAGAGCGTCGCAAACGACGTTGACCAAGGCCGACGTTGAAGCCATAGTAGATGCAAGGTGCCTGATATTTCAAGAAGCCTTTATGAAGAACATTCACGCCACAATGGAGAACGTTGTGCAATCAGCAGTCGAAAAAACAGCCGCTACCTTCGAAAACAAGATCGCCACATTAAACGCCACAATAGATGGGATCGCACCACAGCTCAACAATTTTATCGCGCATGTAAAGAACAACTACATCACCAAGGCACAGCTCGACAATTCGCGCCCCACGACTCGGAAGAAGGCACGGGCGAACAGCCACAACAACTCTTGCTCGGTCTCGCCCACTCGCGATCGCCGACGCGAATTCGAATCCATCGACGATGTCGATCCCTAACCACAAGGCAAAGAACCAGCATTCAACTATACGCATATGGCAATGGAACTGTCGATCATACTGCCCTCGACGCGCCAATCTACAAGAATTCGTCAAGCTGAATCAACCCGATGTGCACTACAGGAAACCAACACGCAGAACGTCCGGTTGCAAGGATATGCCACATATGCACAAACCCGACGAACTGCCATACTGGTGAAGAAAACTCTCACAGCCCAAAAACATGACATAGAGAACACCCAGACCGAACACACCTTAATCGAGGTTTTAACGGAACGAAAGACGCAGAAAAGCCTATTCGTGGCCAGCGTGTACAGCCCGCCTCGCGACCAGCTACCGGACTTCGATCACTTCGTACGAGAAATCAAGAAATACACGAATGGACACTACCAACTCGTCATAGTGGGAGATTTCAACGCCTCGCACACGGCATGGGGCTATCATACCACCACAACGAAGGGTGCTAGAGTGCACGATGCCGCACAGCAACACATACTCACCCTCTGGAATAATCCCCTCCAGACCACGAGAATTGCAAACAGCGTCTCCAGGGACACGAACCCCGATCTTACCTTTACTACGGACGTCCCCTGGGCAGAGTGGAGTCGACTCCAGGAAACCTTAGGTAGCGATCACCATATTCTCCAATTAGATGTAGCACACACCCGTAAACAGCCCAAGACCGGAATTGCACGGCTAACCGATTGGAAATCCTTCAGGCACAAGCTAGATTCCGGAGCAAGCATAACTAACATCAACGAGTGGCTCAAAAATGTATTAGACACAGCATAACGTCACACCAAGATCATACTACTCGATGCCGATACACCCGCGGTCGACGCGCACCTCCTACATCTCTGGGAGGCAAGAAGTGGCCTCCTGAAAAGATGAAAGCGACAAAAGCTTAACAGAAAGCTAAAAACACGTATCGCTCTCCTTACCAAGCAGGCTCAAGACTATGCGGACCACCTCGTCAGGCAGAACTGGCACGCTTTCTGTGACAAGCTACAGGGGACTCTGAGCACGAAGAGAACCTGGCACCTCCTACGCGCACTCCTGGCCACTGAACCCACCAAAACGAAACAGAAACAACATCTTCACAGTCTTATCCACAACCACGCCGGATCAGAACACCTCCTGCGAGAACTACAAAAGAAACTATGCGGAGACGCACCCTCTACCGCGTCAACTCGCAGCAAAGGATACTCTGGAAAACCGAACCCAGAACTCGCCCGACCCTTCACGCAGGCCGAAATCCACGTAACCCTATCCAAGCTGACTAGAAATACTAGCCCTGGTAAAGACAGGATCCTGAACGAACACCTACGCAACCTACCGCAGCAGGCCACCGAGGCTCTCCTTCGTTACTACAATGAGTGCTGGGAGAAAGGAGAACTGCCTGCTGTGTGCAAACAGTCGGACATCACCATGATCCCAAACGCCAACAAACCTCTCAGCTTGGAGAACCTACGCCCGATCTCCCTCACCTCGTGCGAGGCAAAGCTTTTCGAACGACTGCATTACCCAGTACCTGGAAGACAATGACCACCTACCAGACACCATGTTCGGTTTCAGGCAGCACCTCTCAACGCAGGATGTACTCTTACAACTAAAAGAAGGCCTTCTAGGTCACCTTAACAATCGAAGCAAATACTCCATAGTGGCAATAGACGTCAAGGGAGCCTTTGATAACGTTAGCCACGACGCGCTCCTCAACAATCTCGAAGGCACCGGCTTCGGCACTAGGACCTACGCATACGTCAGAAACTTTCTGATGGACCGCACGGCAACAGTCGGAATCTGCAACATCCGCAGTGAAAGCTTCCTACTTTCAAACAGAGGCACCCCGCAAGGGTCGGTTATTTCACCGCTACTCTTTAACGTAGCTATGATCAAGCTACCCTCACTCTTCGAGACTATACCAGATCTGCGTCACGCGATGTATGCTGATGACATCACGCTCTGGACCAGAGCTACGAACGTTGGAAGGCAAGAAAGTAGCTTACAAGAAGCCGTCGACACCATCGAAAGCTATCTCCGAAACTGCGGCCTCCGCTGCGCCCCAGAGAAGTCTGAACACCTCGTCCTGAAAGCAAGAACGAGAGGCCGACCACCCAACTACGAAGAGCCCGACCCCAGCATCACACTCAACGGGACAACAATCCCGAAAGTCGACACCATGCGAATACTTGGACTCCACATCCACAAAGACGGATCGGGAGCTGCCAGCCTACCGAGACTAGAACGCACCCTTTCGCAACTAACGCGCCTCGTCAAAAGGATCTCAAGCCAAAGAAGCGGGCTCAAGGAGCAAGACACTCTAAGAATAATACAAGCGCTCCTCACCAGCCGCATCACATACGGCACGCCGTACCTGGCTTTAAAGAACGCTGAAATAGAAAAGCTGAACATCATGATAAGAAAGGCAATCAAAGTCGCCCTGGGACTCCCCGCCATGGCCTCTACATCACGTCTCCTTAAGATGGGCGTCCACAACACGTGGCAAGAGCTCGCCGAAGCGCACAAAGACAGCCAGCTGGAAAGACTCAAGCTCACGCCCACAGGGAGATCAGTACTCCGACACCTAAACTACAGCGAGACGTATGTCGCAGACACGGACAAGAAAGAGCGAATACCACCGGATGTTCGAGAGTGCATTTGCATCGCAGGTGTCCCGCGCAACATGTATCCCATATATATATCAGAAGAGTAGAAGACAGGCTAGAGCCAACGCCATCAAACGAAGTTTCAAGCATGGCCCGAATGCCCGCTACACCGATGCGGCCAAGTATCCGCATCGAAACGCGTACGCTCTGAGCGTCGCACACACCCAAGGCGAGCTAGCATCATCCGAGCTAGCATCGGCAACCATCAAGGCACGCAACCCGGAAACGGCTGAAGAAGCGGCAATCGCTCTCGCCACCACCACATGCACAGACGCAGCGGTTATATTCACCGTCTCTCAGACTGCCTGCAGAAACTTCTTGAGGGGCCGCATCTCGGCCGACGCACTCATGATACTAAAAAGACGAAGCACTCAGCTCCCGTACACCTGCGTAACGTGGGTACCCGGACACGAGGGACTAGAGGGGAACGAAGCGGCCCACGCCGTTGCCCGCGAGCACATCAGCCGGGCTCCCCTCTCCCCACGCGCTCTCGGACCCGTGGCAGAAGAGGCGGAGGCCGTACCCACCAACTATTCGGCCATATTGCAACACTACAGGCTCAAGCGTCCAGTGTACCCTCCACCGCACCCTAAACTCGACAGAGAAGAAAGCCTAATCCTTAGACGCCTGCAAAGTAATACATACACGCACGGAACGATAATGCATCACCTCTACCCGACGCTCCACGGCTACCTCTGCCCACTTTGCAACGTACCCGACACTCTGGCACACTTGCTCCTGGAATGCCCGTGGCAGGAAGGCAGCGAAATACAACCAGAAACGCACGCAAAACGAGCAATAGAAGCAAACAACCTATTCGAAACGTGGGAGGCTAAGCAAGCAAACCCTCGGGGACCTGGAAGACCAAGGACAACTCGTCGCCAGGGCCAAGAGGGCAGTCGAAGCCAGAGGGTTCCTGGACTAAGGAGCCTTCCCACCTTAGGGTGATGCCCGGCCTCGCTCGGGACACTGTTTCGTTTAATAAACGGTTATCTCTCTCTCTCTCTCTCATAAGAACGATTTTTATTGAGTGTATGCATGGACATTAAATCAAGGTCACGGTTTGCTAATGACAAATAAATTACTCGAAGTTGTAGCTTAACTTTTGCACACCCCCAACAGTGCCGCATTTATTATACGGAGAAAAAATGAAATAATACCAAGTACGCTATCTACATTGAATGTATTTTATAGTGCACCCTAGTGTGACAAAGGAGTGGTATGCAGTTATTAAGGCAGCAGCTGTTTCCGCCCAACTAAGTTCTAAACAAAAATTGCAAACAGTTTATCCATAATCACGGTGCATGGAAGTCGCTTCCCGTTGGCTTCATTACTCAGCTGCTTCGTCTTTGATGTAGCCTCTGTCCAGACAATTTTAAAAACTTTACGATAATCAAATAATACCTGTGTAAAGTATAAAAAAAAAAGCCAAGGACGTTTTGAATATTATCCAATGGCGTGAACAACCTGCAGTGACAATTCTCACTCACTGTGCTTAAAAGCGCTTGTAAAGCGCAAGGCAGCGCTTTTAATTGCAGAGACACTCTTTTCTCTGCTCTGGAGACTTGATGTTAATTAGCTCCTCTTGTGTAGGCTCAAATTTCAAAGCAGTCCTGCGTAACCTTTCTTTCTCTCTCTCTATTTCGTTACCATTACTCTAAGTCACAATTATGGCGGTTGCTATACAGGGTGCCCCAGCTAACTTTAGCCAGAGTTTAAAAATATGCAAATGCCACGCAGCTGAAGAGAACAAACTTAATGTTGTTTGCCATCGCTTCGAGATGCTCCAACTTTTTTTTTCATTCCGCCTAATTAGATAAGTAGTCTTAATTATGTAGTCAACCTCTCAAATATTGTAATGGGATGGAAAACTGCCAATGAGAAAACTGTAGAGCGACATGAAAAACTCCTGATTCAGCTTTCTGTTGCTCAATACCTGTTACGTAAAAGTGTCTTTCCGAGCCTGAAAGAAGCCCGTGAATACTCGAAAAGTGCCTCGAGTGGCTAGTCGCGCGGCTATTCTGCGTGCACTTGCAGGCTTCTTTCACCCTCGCAAAACCACTTCTTCTTAAACAGCTTTATAGCTGCCAAACATTGAAGAGCCATTTATAGTAGTGTTCCTCGCCAAACTTATTATTACTGTTGTGTTGACCTTAAATATGCTCTTGCTTACTTCAGCTTCACAATATTTATTCATATCTTAGAAAATCAGTCATTCTGTGAAACTTTATTTCCGAGAAATACTTAGTGTCAGCACCTTTAATTGTATTAAGCAGTAAACTTCGTCCAATAATATCCCTCACTTCTTAAACAGGGACCAACAATGTCGGCTTAGCTTTCTTTCTTTCTGTGCCTGATTCATGTAGTAGCAAGACTATAGATGTGCCCAGATGATTCGGCCACGTAAGTTTACTTCCCAATGTGTTGAGTGCGCACATCATAGCGTTCATTTACCTATTTGTTTAGTTATTTACTTAACAATGCTCCATATCAATCTTCAGATCAATTATTCAAGGAACAAATAATATAACAGCCGTCCTGTTTGAGAAGGCGAGCCAAAGGGACGATTGCCTAATTCTGAATGGGTGTAGGGTGAACGCAACGCTACATAAGAAGCCAACATACGAACGGACACCAAAGACAAGATAGGAAAATTACTTGTACTTACGAATTGAGTTTAAGAGAGGATTAACTAACGGAAATGAAAGTGGATAAAGACAGAACGGGCCGCAGGTGGGATACGAACCGAAGCCTTCGCATTGCCCGAGGGGTTTAAAAGGCTTAGAGGAATGCGATGCGTACCTACCGAAGCGGCGAGGCCGGAAGCGAAGTGACGGGCCGACGAGATGTTCGCACAGTCGTTCGTGGAGTTCGAGCAACATGAGAAGTGAACTCGCGGCCGAAGAAGGGTGGCACCGATCGGAGGGCCGGCGCTTGCGAGATGCCAGGCGCGTACTTTCAAGAGCGCTTTGTCGAAGGCAAATTTATTTGGTTCGGCGCGCAGCGTCGGCGACCGCCTCTGGCTTCGATGGTACGTAGTCGTCGGGGAGTCGCAACCCGCGCATGTGGCGGTCCCAGCCCATGAATTCAAGGGCTCATGGTGAAGTATTCGTGCTGCGGTTACACACTCGTTGAGCACATAATTCCTTGGTAACAGAACTTTCACGTTCATAGCATACACCACTAATCATTGTCATTGTTTTAATAGTTGTACATTGTACGTAGTTTACAGCGGCTAATTTTGGGCCTCTCTATAGCCAAGTTGCATGTACCATTCACATCTTGATTCACAACCCAGACGCTTGTCATGTTCCACCATCGGTTCCTCATTTGTTAACTTTTGCGTGGCGCTCTTTGGCCATATCTGGCTCTTGTGTCAATAAAATCCGTGTCCAAATGTCCCGACAATGTCCGGATTTCAAACGAAGACCAATAAGCAAAAAAAAAAAACGCAACACTCCTGCTAAGTGTAAGCTCTGCTAACTATAAAATGCGGGAAATCTAGCACTAGGAACTGGTTGGTGAAACCTTGCATGAAATGGCAACGTTAAAAAAAATGCACAATCGTTGAGATTCGAATTTAGGAGTTATTGATCATCATTCAGGTCGCTCTTTTTCCGCAACATGCTAGGGTATATATATAGCAAAGCTACAATGTGGATGCTGCAGTAGAAATTTGTATTGTTGAAAATTACGATCACGGTGAATGTAATACCAATCGCATGCAACGCTCTTTTAGAGCTGAAGTTTACAATGGCGTCCCGGAAGCCCATCGCTGTATCAGTTTGAGCTGCCAGGGTTGAATAGTTAAGCCCTTTAGAGTTGCGCCTGCTTTTATTCGCCCCTTCTGTGGTTAGGTGAAGCGCGAGTATTGCACGCAAAATGAATGCACAGAACGCACTCCTAAATACCTTGCCACAAGGGTGCCTGCAAGCATCCGCCACCACCATGCCTAAAGAGTAAGCTAACTACTTTTTGAACACAATTTCAAATTGTTTATATTCGAAGATTGAGATGATTGGAGAATAAAACATATTATTACCAAATTTGACCAGTGCGTACATTATGCCGATTTGTTGCTATTTGCAGACTACATCAAACTGTTTCGGGATATAAATGCTACGCATGATTTTGATTGGTTGCAAGATGTTTGTTCCATTAGTAAATAGTTTGCCTTGAATCTTCTGCGTGCAAATTCTGTTAACACAGCTGCTGTTTCTTTTAGCTGAAACTAAACACTACTGCCACGCTTAAATGTTGTCCTACCTCTCTATAGAGCAACCTGTATGCGCGATGTAAAAGTTACATCTGGTTCTCAGCAAGCGTTTTACGTATACATGTCGTGAATGTTGTCAGTACACCGTACGTAAAGCAAGGCACAATCTCTGGAATTATAAAGTACTTTCCAAATTACACACTTGCTCTATTTTTGTTTGTTAAACTTGTCTGTTCAATACCGGTTGGTATTAGCTTCTGGCGTTTGAAATTGCGTTCGATTGACTATTCAATGAAAAATTAGGTCTGCTCAGGTGTGCTTTCTTCGCTTGCTGTATGACAGCTTTCAGATCGCATATAATATGACTTAGCCCCAGTGTCGCAAACATTTAATTTATCGCCCCTTGATGTATGTCCTAAATGCTAGGATTGCGTTTTCGTTTTTTCTTGTGTTTTGTGTACTTGAATTTGTACGCTATGGGATACCATTAACGAAGCTAAGCGCTAGATCTTCATGGGCCTCGGCAGGGCTTACGCAGTTCTAGAAACATTTATGTATGTAGCGTGGCAACCTAAGCCCTTCATTATCTATTAATTCACAGCAAAATGTATTGCGTTCTGAAGTGATTGGCATCTTCAATTCTGCGTTTCTCCTGACAATAAATATTGGAAACCTATCTAATGGAATAAGTTCTTTTTTTGCTTTAATGCTTTCTGTGTACCTACTCCTTGTCTACCTTTTTCAAGTGCACCACTACTAAAACTGTTCAGGGGTATGGCAAGTAAAGAAGTAAATTAAATACCAATAGCACAAATTGATAACAAAACAACATGGTTTCACATATTGCTTTTAAGGTAAGCCCTTTCCCAGAGACAATGGTCCCTCATGAATGGTTTCTGACTGTTAATCTCTTGCACCGCATTTATTGCTCAATGTTAGCCTAGTGATAAATGCCTCAGCTGGTATTTGATGATGGTTGCTACTAGCACAGATGTCTAATCCTATATTTTTTTCACGCCTGTTTCGAAATCAACGTGATGCATTTTTTGGCACCAGTACATAATTAAAATAGACTTGTCAAATCTACATACACAAGTGAACAATTAACACCATTCTTATTTTTCTAAAGTAACCGTGATGATAAAGTGAATACTTTAACATGCCTTTTACATGGCTGCCTTACTTCGTGCGGCACCTATTTTCTACAAACTCTTGTTATACACTTTTACAAACTTTTTTTTTTTAATTTTGTAAAAGAGTTTTTTTACAAACTCTTTTTATTCGCTCTATATTACGGCAGAGAAAATATTTGAAGCTGATTTCGCAAGAGTCCCGCTTGTATTATGTGCAAGAAATCTTGAAGTTTACTTCAGGATATGAGTGATTTATTCGTATGAAAACGGAGATGTTGCTAACGGAAGTGTTGTGCTTCGGGTTTCTTGAACAAACACGCATTTATTTAGCGGTAAATGGATAACAGGTGATGTGAAAAATGTTTCGACAACAAAGCACATACGATAACTTTCTTAAGCAGCCAAACTTTAAAAAAGATTGCAACAAAACTGTACGTTTGGTACTTAAAATTCATCTGTTAAACGCAGGTAGAAGAACCCCAGTCATTCCTTACGTAAGAACAGTACTGCGCATGCGTGCTGCACAAACCAGCATTAGAAGAAGCAGGCTACTTGTGTGACTGGCAGCATGAATAACATTTGAAAGCAAAGTGCTTTTTTCGAGAAATGCATAAGCGAGTATTAGTTCTCAAGCCCATCGTGCTCTAGGTTTTCTTCTGTCAAATTCCACTCCCCTGAACGGGCACTGAGAGGCTCGAGCGAGGTCCATTGCTCGGACACGTTCGGAGCAAAGATAAATGAGAACTGAACTCTAAGCGGAAAGGGCCGTTACAGGAATTGCTTGAGCTCCAGGGATAAAAAAGAAAACTAAGATATTCCTTTCAGGAGCTCGTGGTCCACTCAACGCTGACCTCTTTTCTTTTCATGGCGCTGCAAGTCTTTCGAAGAACTGTGCAACTTTACAAAATTTTAGGGTCATTGCATTAAAAAGACAGAAATCACGACACAATATAAAAGGCTTTCAAAAAAGCAAGGTAAAATTACCTCCCGGTTTAGAGTGGAGTCCGTGGAAGAAAGTTAAACAAACATGTGAACGTGGGTTATATAATCGCGAAATGAAATCACAGAAGCGGCTGTGAAATCACAGAACTGTGAAGGTCAAGCTATTTCAAGGCAGACACACGGGTGAAATTGCCAAAAGAAAAGTATGGCCTACTTCACTCTTTCTTTTTCTCGACGACGCACATTTAAGGATTCTAAACTTTAGTTCAAGATCGAGCAGAAATGCTTTTATGGCTCTCCGTTCCCGTAACTAAGAGGCGAGTTTTCTTTTTTTTTTTAAACATTGCATTCTAAGCACCCTAATTGAAATAGAAATGCTGCTTTTCGTTCCCTTGCATTTTATCTTACTGCCAACGATAGGCTGTTTTATTACTCATGATAGTGCCTACAAATTCATGCGTGTACACGGATGCGCAGGAAACAAATTCTCCCCGTGGTAACAGCGTCGATCCAGCCAACTTGTGAGAACAAACCATCCTGCTGTAATCGGTCTGCAATACCTATGAATGGTATGCCCGAATGATACCCTAAGACAATCGAGACATGTACGGAGGACACTACATTTCTATAAAAAAATCGCTTTGATCTCTGTTGAGTATCCAACGTGATGTCGCCCTAATAGCCTTAGAGCTCTCGTTCATTTGAAGGCTTAGAAAGAAGCAGGTTCGCATATACTGCGTTATCCGTCTGATGTTCTTGTCGCCTGGCGAAAATAAAATCGTTATCCCCATAAATACATCAGGCTGTTTCGACAGTAGCTCAGTTTGATTGGCGATTCTGGTTCTCGATGGCGTAACCTCTTATGCAGATGGGAAAGATTCCTAAAATGCTTAAAGCCACATGGCCGTATGACGTAAGACATGCGCCGGTACTCGTGCCTACAACAAAGAGGGGAGAAACGAGTCGGCATCTGAGCTAAAGCGTGCGGTACCTGCTAAAACAACGCAGCAGCAAGAACATGGTGACGCGGACATAGTTGCTGCGACGCCATGTATAATATCTGCCACTACACGCGATTCAGCAGTTCTGAGCAAGCAGGCGTAATGCAGCGTCATGCAGGCATAATCACCATCAGGATTGGCTACAGCATCGTCGTCGTCTTCCACAGTTGGCTCCTCCGCGCGAATGCGCTCGTGCCACTGCTCTCGCGTTCGTCGTCATCATTAATTATGTAAATATTCAATTGATTAATTAACGATCACAAAGCCGTAACCGCCTTTATAGATAATTACAGCGAAGCTGTTAAGGTCATTCTCAGATCATGATCAGCAGATTGCCATTATCCCTCAAGAGAAAAGCGTATAACAGCTGTGTCTTACCAGTACTCACGTACGGGGCAGAAACCTGGAGGCTTACGAAAAGAGTTCTACTTAAATTGAGGACGACGCAACGAGCTATGGAAAGAAGAATGATAGGTGTAACATTGAGGGATAAGAAAAGAGCAGATTGGGTGAGGGAACAAACGCGAGTTAATGACATCTTAGTTGAAATCAAGAAAAAGAAATGGACATGGGCAGGACATGTAATGAGGAGGGAAGATAACCGATGGCCATTAAGTGTTACGGACTGGATTCCAAGGGAAGGGAAACGTAGAAGGGGGCGGCAGAAAGTTAGGTGGGCGGAGGAGATTAAGAAGTTTGAAGGGACAACATGGCCACAATTAGTTCATGACCAGGGTAGTTGGAGAAGTATGGGAGAGGTCTTTGCCCTGCAGTGGACGTAGCCAGGCTGATGATGATGATGATTTAAGCGTGATTGAGAAATAAACGTCTATAAAGAAATCCCTTACAAATGAAGCAAGTAAGGTGCTCTACTGTGAAAGAAAAGGTCCATGATCTTGTTTGGAAGGGATAACGATGGGTTATTTGTCTTTACCTTTCCAAAGTAACTTTTTTCCGCTCAATGACAGTCTTCTTTTAACCGTGGTTTTTACCTTATGTCCCCTATAGGTGAGTGAAAAGACCAAGCCGTACCACGCAGAGGAGCTACCGCTGATCAGCGCGAACGCATATTTCACTTTCTCACTATTTCGTCATACCAATTGGCCATAACGGCGACTGCTGCCACGGGAGAAAACGTGTTAATAGGTGAAAGCGCCTTTCGTGAGATTTCTTTCGAGAGACTTCTGTGTACCTTGAATGGCACTTGAATATTTGTTTCTTTAGATAGCTTTTCAGCGATCATTAGCTAGGTGCTATCCATTCAGTGTCTTTTCTCGGGGCCTTTTTTATTGTTTTTTATCTATCGAAAATGTGCTGTTATTACTTAACTTCATCTGTTTATTTCGAATTATTCATCAAAATTTAATAAATTTTGCTGTTTTAAGTGCCAAACACAAGATTTCTTTATGAGACATGCATTAGTGGCGTACTCATGAAGTATTTTGACCACCTGGAGGTCGGTTCCTTAAGGTAAACTGAAACGTACGTACTCGAGCATTTTCTCATCTTGCCCACATTGAAATGCAGACGTCAGGCCCGGGATTGAATTCGCGCCTTGGTGCTACGCAGCGCACTGCCGTAACCTTTGGGCTGCCGCGACAGGGAAAGGCGTACTCTTTCATTCGTATTGGAGCGAAAGAAAAAGGAATGAGCTTGATATAAGGTGTAATCCACATGACACATGCCGGAGAACGAAAGCCTAAGATGATGAAATATGCATTATAAAGTAAAAGAAAAAAAAACAGTGCAATGCCACTTGCGGACTAGAACAGCACTTGAAGTTAAGGCTCTAGCCAAATGGTTACCGTTGTTTGCTCGAAGCTCAAAAGGGTAAAAAACAATGAACACGGTCCTGATTAGTTTACTGATCGCTGGAAAATTCATAAAGCCTTATAGTAGGTTAAAATTGTGAAGAAGAGAAAACACACACACACACACATCGTCGGACACAGTGAAACAGACCGGAATACTGAAATTCGCGCAATGATAATATGGGTAAAAGCTGTTTGAGGCCGACGGGAATTATCGAGGTGATAATTCTGGGGTTCAACGTCTACAAACGTCACAGCGGTTAATGAAGGACGCCACATTGAAGGGTTACGGGTTAATCTTCACCGGCGGAGGTTCATGAAACTGCACCCCAAACCATTAAGGAAGGATTTGAACTTGATGAGGGAGAGCATTGCGCCAGGCAGGCAGCCTTGGAGGCAAACTCTACGAGAAGGTCCTTTTCCTGCGCAGTATTGGCCCAATACGTGACCTTTGAGACTAAGCGTGTCGGTCGGTAATGTTTGGTTCCCGGTAGTTCTAATCAATGCGCACTTGCTCGTCTGCCCTGCCGCAGCTCTGCCAGCAGAGCGGGAGCGCTTAATCCTACCGCGCGCTCTGATGAGATGATCACGAGTTGGACGGATACGTTTGGCTTCGATCGTATTGCGCCATAGTCTCTGCTAATTCTTTCCTTCCTACATGGCCCAAATGCCAGTAAGCGAGTGCTCTTGCAATCTGTCTTCATTTCTTTCGTTTTTTATGTTATGTGAGCCCAAAGAAGCCAGGTCTCGTGGTACATTAAAAAAATGGCAGATGCATTGCACTTTCAGCATTGTACTGCGTACGCAACCAAGGTAACGTTAAGCCTCCCCTCACCCTTTTCTTTTTCGGTTGGTTCAGACACTAGAGCACGAGCATACGATCAACTTTGTCAGCGATCTTCTTTGCAATGTTGAGATGTGGCTGTTCACACCACACGTACTTCTGGGAATTAGTTATTCGGTAAAAGCCTTTCAGCGTGGAAAGTTAGCCCATGTGTACACATAATTTCACATTCCTATGGGCTCCGAGGCATACAAACAAAAGCTTAGAGCACACAGCTCACTTTGCTAAAGGATAGCTTTTTTTTTTTGTTCACAGCATACTTATCGTCAATCAATTCGTCCTCATCGTTTCGTTACGACAGCATATTGCACTATTTGTTGTGCCTATGACATTGTGCATCCTTCGCAACAGTTTGCTGAAATAAAATGGCGAATTGGGCGAGTTAGTGTGCAATCATTGCTAAGAAATGCATGAATGGGGAAAGACGACGAAAGAGCACAGGGCGAGTGCTTCACAGGAAGCGCCCGTATTGCGTATTTCGGTCGTCTTGGAACATTCATGCTTCTGCTAACAATGGTTAATCCAACACGTTATATAGTGTTGTATTTTTTATTGCAATAGAAACTATATAGACACACCCGGCGCATTTCTGCAGTCGCCGTCGCAGTGAGGTTTCGTGTAAAGTATAATGGCGATAAAATGGTCGCCCCGCACAATGTGCTGCATGTGCGAGTGTAAGCGAGCGAGTGTATGCCGGCCATCGCGGCTCAATTTCGCGCACGCAAGCGAGGAAAGCAGGGAGGAAGCGCGCCGTCTTCCGTCGTGCGCCAGGATCCGGGGGAGGGGGGATGGTAGGGGGCGTGTTCTACTGCGGGAGGCCCGTGCGGACGCGCGTGTCCTACAGGGCCGCTGTATCTTGAAAGCCGTCTGAGATTGGTACAGAGTCCGCCACTCACTGTGTTCTCGCGGCTTAGTTCGCGTTGACGCGAAGTGCAGCACGAAGGTCAGTTCGCTCGCTGCAGCTGCCGCGCTTCCTCACTCCAGCGCTTAGAGATCGAATTTTCGCGGTCATCGAGTGAGATGTGTTCATGTTTGCTTGTGCGCGCGTGATGCTATGCTTGTTAGTTTCGTCAATATACCTGTGTTTACAAGTCCATGCGGCTGATAAAACTAATATCTTTTCTTCGTATATCTCGTTGTCCGCTAATTTGCTACCACAAGTGATGGTTCGTCTTCCGGGAAAAACGGCGACTTCTCTTTCTTTCTTCCTTTATGCATTTCACCCATGTATATATAAAAAAGAGATGGCCATACGTTTTACGAATAAAGAGAACTGCTTCAATAAATTAGTGGCGACAACATTTCTTTTCCCGCTTTGTGCGGTTTAGCTCACGAAAACATTCCACTGAAGGCACGCTTGGTTCGCTCGGAAGCCACAATGCACGTGCTGTGCGATTACTCTAACCGGTCAAACTACACAAGAACATTTTTGCGAGCGACAACGGTCACTACTGTAGCCTAGATGCCTTCGCGTCCGGAAAGATTCCCGCTCTTAAATGAACGACTACCCTAAGAGCGCCATTGTGTTTAGCGCGTGGTTTGCGCGTTGCTGAGATAAAGGGCACAGAAATTGCCATGCTGCTAACGCCTCCTCTGCTTCCCTTGGAGACTTATGATAGGCAACGTGCAGTAGCATGGGTGCAGAACGTGCAGAAAAGCTTATAAAATGGCGTCATAATAACAAAATAAACGTAAAAACAAAAAACGCTCAATTTTCTAAAGCATCGCTTAAAAAAACTCTGCTCATTATATGCAGGATGTTCGGTAGAGTGGTGCATGCGCTACCTGCTTCCGCTATATAACGAGGTCCGTTATCCACGGTCCTTGCCTTATTAAGGACGCACTTGCCAGGACAATATTTCTTCTGTGTCATGGATGCGGTCTAACTGTGTATTCTTCTTTCGTAAATAATTGACGTCACGGCACTGAATTGACACGGACAAGAAAGACGACAGAACGTGCGCTACTACAAAGTGATTTGATTCCAGAATAACATGGTACTTATATCTACAAAACGAATACAAAGTAGAAATCATCGCACGTGCAAACCGGCATTTTATAGATAGGCTATTTCTCTTCTTTCAGAGTAATCGAAAGGCGCTGCCTAAGTTAGCAAGTTCTTTTGCAATTAATCTAGCTTGGGCAATTTCCCGCGTATCCTTATCCGTAATTGTATACATCACGGAACAATCCTTCAACAGAGGTACACACTGAGATAAAGAAAACTGCTAAAAGTACTAAACATGTGTGTAGCCTGTTTTTATCTCTCATACTCCAGGAATCACTTAACAGCGCTTCAATTTCACATGACTGGCCGGTGGGCAAGGTCATCCCAGTCTTCAAGAAAGGAAGCCAATCATCACCGTGCAAATGCCGCCCTATTTCCATAACACGCTTCTCTTGTCAAATAATGGCACATATTTTATACTCGCACATTGCTAACTTCCTAACATCCGCCAACTTTTTTCACCCAAGTCAACATGGTTTCCGCAAAAATTATTCCTGTGACACCCAACTTTCGCTTTTCTTTAACGGCTTACATGTAAACCTAGATTGCAACATGTGCACTGTCACAATATTTTTAGATTTCGAAGAAGCGTTCGATAACGTTACCCATCGTCATCTCTTAATAAAGTTATCCCGTCTTAACATTCCTCCGTATGTTCTAAGCTGGATTCGAGGGTTTTAAACTAATCGTCAGGAGTTCGTATACGCTAACTCACACGCTTCATCTTTAACAGCCGTGCTTTCAGGCGTACCACAAGTTACCGTACTTGGTCCCCTCCTTTCCCTAATATACAATAATTACTTGCCTTGCAATATTTCTTCTCATATCCGACTCTTCGCAGATGATTGTGTGGTTTACCCAGCAATTACTCGGTAAACCACACAATTACAAACATGATCTATCGCGCATACAAAAGAGGTGTTACACTTGGCTCATGTCAATAAATGCATCTAAAAACGTGATGTCTATTCACTGTCGTCGTAATTACGATATGTCTCGTTATGGTATCAATAACATGCAGATTGCAACAACTCATTCGTTCAGATATCTTGGTGTGTATATCTCGCGTGACTTAACTTTGGCCGGTCATGTTAACCACGTAACAAGTTCTACGAATCGTACTCTAGGTTATCTATGCCGTAACCTTATCCTCGCTCTGCCCTCTATTAAATAACTTACTTTCGAAACTTTTGAGCGTCCCAAGTTGGAATATGTCAATGCTATCTTTGACCCGCCTCCCCCCCCCCCCCCCCCCGCAGTAACCTTATCAACCCCCTCGAGTCGGTTCAGAACCGCGCGATGCGGTTTATTCTGTCTAATTACTCGTGCAATTCAAGCATCTCAGCACTAAATGGCCGAACAAGCTTACCTTCTCTAGCCTCACCTCGTAGAATAACACGTCTTAACCTTTTTTATACATTTTTCCATGCTTTGCCTTTTGACGAGCCGTACATAAAAGGAGCACTTCGCTTTGCCCGCACAAGCCACTCTAACACAGTATATCCCCCGCAAGCCCATACCGTGAATTTTCAGCAATAATTTTTTCTGCGGACAGTACGAGGCTGGAATGCCCTGCCTACCAAAGTTGCCACTATCAACGACCCACTTGCATTCAAGCGGCTCATTGAAAACATCGCATTGTCACTTGTAGTATCTTTGCTTGCCATTAACCACCCACTCCCTCATGTAATGTCTCAACAAGAGACCTTTGAGGAAACAAATAAATAAATAAGTCGTCACAGTGCACTGCAACGTGCCCATCTCTAGAACAGATCAATTTTTGCCTATGCTCCCTTAATCTGTCATAGAGGCATATACTGGTCTGCCCTATGTACGCATTGCCGCAAGAGAACAGGAATCGATAAATGACATCGTGTGTGCAGGGCACAAAAGGGCACTGAAGCTTCTTCGCGCATCCTCGGCGAGTCTTTTCCAAACGGACGGGTAGCTTTGCATATTCTTGGTAGCTTTTGTGGAGCTGAAAATACGACATCCTCTTCTATCTTACGGACCAGTTTCTTTAAACCCCGTAACATCCCATGCATGTAAAGCGCAACTACTTCCTTTCTAATTTAGCGAATGCGCTCGCATGTGTTACGAGACTCCTTTACCTTTGTCAGCGCATTTTCCGCCACTGATAGAAGTACGTGGACAGGTTAATCTGGGTACCACATCCACCATTTTATTGCCATAGCAATTATATAGACAATCCAGAGGCATTTTGCCGTCGCTGTCGCCGTCGCTGTGATGTTCCGAAAATTTTGTGAGAGGGCGATAACACCGTCGCCGCGCGCCGTATGCTCAATGTGAGTGAAAGCGCGCGAGAGTGAGCCGACGATCTTGGCTCAATCTCGCACGCGCAAAGGAGCAACGCGGGGAGGAAGCGCGCAGTCTTCTGTCGCGCGAATGGCACCGGGGTTGGGGAAAGAACGGGGGACGGGGGGGGGGGGGGGGGGGGCGCTGTGCTTTAGTACTTGGTACGTTGTACTTTAGTAATGTTTTAAGAAAATGAATGTGCATATGTTAACACGGCCGATAAAGCTACTATGCTTACTTACTTCGTGTGGCTGTCTCCAATTTGCTATCGCAATCGATTCTTCGTCTTCCGGGCTAAACCGCGACTTTTGTTTTGTCTTGAAAAGCTCCCAGGAAATCCATGAAGGCATGATTTGCGAAGCGCATTCACAAAACATATGTTTATGACTGCTCACTTCACCAGCTTCAAATGTGACGAAGCATACGGAAGGAGCATATTTTTTCCCGAGGTTGATATTCTCAACAGCAATGATTAGTGGTCAAAATAAGTTTGATGTCTGAAAAGTGGAAGGCGGCATTTTTAGGTAGCTCATGCATAGCAACCAGATTGTCCAGACATCTACTGCACAAAGCAACCATATCAATCACTGTTTCAGTGTCATTTAAATTGAATTCTGGTGCGCTAGATGGTCGTCCACACACCTTAAAATTGTTAAAATCTTCAACGCCTCCATTTTGTTTTCTTTTAGACGTCTGCCATGGTGGCTTCGAAGCAAGTCGTTCAAGGCAGGGGCTAGGCATGTCTGAATACAGACTCCTTCCTTCTAATATTAGATGAGCTCGTCACATTAAACATAGGCTGACTTTAGATGAAATGCCAGAAGCTCTAGGAACCGCCTCCATGAAATGTCCGTGTGGGTTTGAAACGCGATCACGCTATAGTTATTGATGCAATATTTAAAATATCGTATAAGGGCATCTTGAAGCATGGAGTAGTACAAATTCTTATTATCGTAAGAGCAGGGCAAAATTACTTTGTCCTAATTTCTTTTTAGGAACCCTACTAAGTGTGAGCTTTTCATAGGGAAAAGGGGGTCAGTGCGCAACAAGCGAAGCTTATTTTGCAGAAAACATGCAAAGGCTCTCTGTCATGTACCCCTTTCGGAAACAATCACTCCTAATGGGCATTCTAATCGGTGAGTCTTCACAAAAAACACGACTTTTAAATGAAGGTCCTCACTATATACAAACTATATTGCCAGGGGGGAGAGGTCAAAGCGAGAGCACAACCGTTTTCCTTCTGCTTATACCTCCTGCGTTGAGAAACCATCACAAAGCACCACTACAGAGGAAACTACCCGCCCTGGTTGCTTAATGGCTGTGGTGTTGGGCTGCTAAGCACGAGGCCGCGGGATGGAACCCGGGCCACGGCGACCGCGTTTCAATGGGGTCGAAATGCGAAAAAAACCCGCGTGTTTTGATTGCGGTTCACGTTAAAGAACCCCAGGTGGTCCAAATTTCCCGAGTCCCCCAGCACGGCGTGCCTCATCATCAGACCGTGGTTCTGGCACGTGAAACGCCATAATTTAACTTAGTTACAGACTTAAACAGATTCAGCAGCCTTAATTTGAACCCACCCTCTGTGAGAACGCCAAAGCCTCCCTCTTCGTCCGCCGGCAAGACGCCTAACGCGTTGTCCCGCAAGAACTACTGCACCCGTTGCACTGGCTGACGAACTACCGCTTGCTTCCAGCGGGACAGCACATCGACACATTCAACCACGCATCGACCACCATCCCTGTCCGGTGAAGCGCTGGCGACCCGTCGTGCAATTGAAAAGAGTTCGGGGGCTGGCTTCCTATGTTCCGTGGCGAATTGGCCCTAAGGATAAGCAGCTCTTCGACGAAAGCAGAAGACCAACCTCCCCTGACGTCCAGGCGGCATGCTGTCCGTGCCAATTCAGCGCTAGGACCTCAACTACGGCAGCGGACCAACTAGCCCAAATATGTGTGCATTTCTTCCGTGAGTAAGCGAAATATAGCGATGGGGTGACACGTTCGATGAAACCTACTCAAGGAAACAAATAAACGGAGGAAAGGCAATATTTTGTTTTTCCAGTGCCCCTTAATGCTCTGGCTATTCGTATGAGGCGTTTGCGCCACCATTCACCGTCAAGCCAAATATGTAAATAACTAATAATTATAAAGTTAAGTACGGGGACTGTGCAAGAAGCGGTATGCAGTAGGTAGCCTTTGTTACGTCGATTTTCTTTTTTTAGAATAATTCGTCTTCAACTCGGTAGCAGTGGTTCACATGCGTCTACATCAAGTACCTGTGACGCCACCTTACCGTTGTGTTTGGAAATAGTAGCTAAGTCTTTAATGCGTCTACTATGCGCTCTTCAGAGGAAGAAAAATCTCCCACGGTCTTCAGCCCAGCCTTCTAATAACCCCTTCCGTTGAGCGAAAGGCAAGAGAAAGAAACCGAAAAAACGGGATACTCATTTAAAATTCAAAATGCACAAGCCAAGATCAGCAAATTTTCCAAGGTCTGGCGTAGCACATACCAGCACGGACATACAGTATTGTGCAGGTATTTACTTTGTGTGTACCTCTGTATTGTGCATTAAGTATGTCTCACGGTACGCGTACGAACACTGTCAAAGAATCACTTAGCGGATGCATATTGTAAAAGCTCCCTATGAACAGAAACATCCATGTGGATGCTTATTACCTGCTTAAAAGAAGCACTTAGATGTTACATAGGACGCTAAGACTCAAGGTAGGACGCCAGGTAGTCATAGACGCGTAATGTAACATCACCATAACGTACTCGCAAATGAAAACAAAGATCCTCCCAAATTTGTTCGAGATAAAGATCGAGCGACACTTTAAAACAAGTGTTTTATACGCTTATTGTCGTCAGGCCACCCCTGGCGGTACAGCCGGCATTACCGGCGTGTGCAACGGCTGTTGAGAGAGCACAAAACTTCCTAAACGTGTAGCTTTGTAACAAAAGTGACCTGAATGCAATCGAAATTCATACGCTCCCGTTCCATCCAAGTTATTGTCAGCATTAGGACGACGACAACGTCCCGCCTGTGATGACATCCAGGTCACTCGCATCGCATTTTTCTCAATAGATGCACGATTGCTCGGAAGTGTCCATGTGTCGCTCTTCCTGCCTTTCATCTTCCACTCACTTGTATCTTCTACTGGAGATTATGTATTTGTTCTGTACGCTTGCTTCTGAACATCGACAGCCGCGCATACCGCGCGAGTGTAATCGTGAGACCCAATAAAGACAAATTGTGTCTTGCGTCCTCGGCATACACTTAGTTGCTGTGTCTTGTTTCCTTCTATTTGCTCGCCCTTATGGACTGCAAACGATGTCCTTCCTTAGCCGCTGTGACATACGGCATTGAGGCCTGCGCTGACAGAAGCTTTCATTCCTGTCGTGTGTTATCGCACGTATTTCCGTGACCGCACTCAACGCTCTGTTGCCTGACCGTTTCCCCCCGTCGTGCTACCGATCTGGGCTACACCATGTCTCTGTGCCGGCGCCAGGAAGGCGGCAGGCGAACTTGCACGACCCAGTTTCCCACAAGAAGAAGATGTTACCTCACGTGTGAAAGCCTACGCACGAGCATCTCACGCCACCTTTCTAAGCATCATGACAATATTTGCATTTGTAAACCTGAAGTCTTTTTGAAAAGAGTAACTTGGATCGGCCTGTGTCGTTGAACCGGCCCAAAAACCGGTCGGTACAGATATATCAGGAGATCTGACAATAGTGAACGTCATTGTTATCAATAACTTTATCAGTAAAATTTAAGAAAAAGTGTGTTAAGCAAAAATCTTTTGCATATGCCGAAAAAAATATTGCAAACGTACCAAAAATTTGGCGAAGTTACCGCAATCTAAACACGAGACTGTCGCTTTCTTCAAGTATCGTGTTCTGCTTGCGGTAACATCCCAAAATCATGAATCACCAACTGGCCTACACCCACACTCAGCTATTTAACAAAAATACTTCAAAACCAACCGCTATAACAAACGTACGCCAACAAAGTATAGTCTTTGCAGCATACTTCGGGAAACATCTACTGAAGTAAGGCAGCTCCCTTCGTAACGTCTCCTTTATTATGATAGATAGGGGCCTTGAAAAAACAAAACAACGCCTGGCAGTTCTTCTCGGTTTCCCGAATACGTCGCACGTGTCTGGTTTATGGTAACAGCTCATTCTTGGTGCGGTTATCTCGGTATTATGTAGACGAGGTGGCGATGTTGTTCTAAACAAGACGTGACACTACTACAGAGCAGACAAGTCCACGTAAACACCAATGTCGATGCATGTTCTGGTTTACATGGCAAGAACTAGACAGCAATAAAGACACCCGGCAGACGTGCACCAGGCTATGCATACGTCCTCAATGTGTATGCAGCGAACAATCCCATACTCCGAAGAGAGAAGCCGGGAAGAATGAAAATGAAGATATTATACCGCAAATTTGCAGTTCCATGGGATAACGCAACTGCTTGCAACGCCATTCGGTGCGTTCCTGAGATATGTCAGTACCAAAAAAAAAGAAAGGCTCTGGCTCGCTACTCGGCTTGCTTCTTCTGGTTGTCTTCAATCTTTCCTGCATCGTCGTATAGATGTATTCTTTCTTTTTGACTTCTCTAGCGGCTTGCACTAACGTGATTTTAGAAGGAAGACGCGGGGACAAATATTCGTAAAAGCGCTGAGCTCTGCGATGACCGTCAGAGGCGCTCACTGCTCCATCAGGCTACGTCAAAATCTACCAACGCGGCCTTCTACATAAACGCGGTGCCATTAGGGAGATTTAGCGCTGCGCTGAACGTGGGACCTTCCCGGCACGCGCCGCACCTTTTCGTAACCGCCGTGGACATGCTGGGAGATCGATGTTTCAGCGTACCACTGTCGCGTGCCCTGACCGCAAAAAGCGACTGTGAAAAGTACACTTTTCGGCATATAAATGTACACCACATCTTTTGCAGTCAAAGGAAGTTCGCGCTTCAATGAATTCATCAAATTTGTGTAGAACAGTGTGGCAGTTTGCTAAGGATATTAATTCGTCGTCCAACAGCTTATTAGCTTGTGTAGATAAACAGCTACAAAAACTAGTCTGGTCCACGAAGAGCTCTCACAACTACTTCGATTTTTTAGCCTCCTAGATAGGTATCCTGTAAGAGTGCGCCTAGTGGACATGTCCATTTCATCTGCAGTTGAAGTTCTGATTGGCTGGGCTACGCTGCGCGTCCACAGCCGCCAGACGCCACAGCCAATCAGCACTTCAGCAGCAGACGAAATGGACATGTCCACTGGGTGGACTCTTACAAAATACCTCCCCTGTTTATGCTATACCATGACTGCGGCCTTTTGCAGTAAGAGCAAGAAGCAAATTCGGGTGCCGCTAAATGGAAAAGTTGTGTGCCTTCCAAAAGTCTAGGTATTCTTGTATCCACGATGCGACTCTCTTGCGTCTGTAATGCACCTGGATACGACTACATGGATCCTTTCACTGCATGCTGTCTGTGGTATTTGCCCTCTCCGTGGTATTCCTACATTTCTTCTTTCCATACCCTTCCTCTAATAGAAGGAAGCTTCATAGTGTTGTGCATCATAAATATGAGAATGGTATATGCCCAATCGATTCACGAAGAGTCCATTTTTGTGCACAATAGGTCAATGCTGCTCGCGTCACCACCATCGTCATATTATTCTGATCCAATGGTCGTGTCAAGTGCATCAAAACATGGCCACGGACATCGAAAATCATGGGGAGTGCGGTGTCAAGACGCATTAAGTTTGCTAGAACTTCAAGGCTGCACGAGATTCGATAGCGTTGCCTTATTCATTTCCTCGTCGCATTGAGCTAGGGTAATGCAGAGAGCGCCAGCAAGTTACGAATATCTTCTGGAGTGTAAAATTCGGTTTGCACCAGGCTTCAGATGTGTTTCAGTGCTCGGGGACAGCAAACAACCAACAGCGTCACCATTCGCCCTCACCCACCGACTAGACAGAGCATGTCTAGTCACTTTCACAGTCGGTTGTTTAGGTCCCCGGAATGCGTTTACATGATTACCTGCAGCGCGTGGACAAAGCTCAACAATCTGTGCACAGTGACCGGATTCGTCATAGGCGCTCATATGCGGATTTCAATCTTCACGCTAGTCACAGGGCCCCATAGGTTTTAGCGCTTCGTCAATTACTGTCTTTCACCAGCCTTCCTTTCCCCATCTTCTGCTGCTTATGCTTCACAGTTTCGTTACGGTATCATGCACACGCTTCTTCTATTGCGCATAGGTATACTTTTTCTGCATTGCACACCGATTATAGCTGTTCTTTCAAATATGTACGCACGCGTGATTATTAGTCCACTCTTCATAAAGTGAACATTAATATTAGTGGCGACGCAATGTGAAATTTTTCCAAGAAACACAAGATTTCATTTTAGGATTTCGAACAAAAAAGAAAAAATGAAACCAGGTGCATCCTTGTACTCATTCGAGTAGGCAACAAACAATCTTTTTCAAATTAATGTAGTCTAATTCATTCTCCCATGAAGCATAGGAAAACGCATGCGAATGTGCGAGAATTATGGTGATAACTTCAGCACAGCGGTGACTACCGCTGCCCCACGCCGTATACACCATTCCGATTTCAATGAAAGCCGGTTCTATTATCTCTAGCGTTGAGTACAACGATCTGAGTTCCAGGTTACCACATGGATTTCTGGCATAGTAGAGTAGCAGAGCATAGAGGCCTTACGCGCTATGTTGCTTGCGGCTGATACGCATAAGAAATGATGCAGGGCTGTGACATAGAAGCTCGAACTCGCCCTGCTGCATTGTGTGCAACAAAGTTCCGGAGACACAATATTTACCGACTAGCGGAGTAGCAGACGACGAACACTCAGCAAAAGAGGTTTATCGGACCTGAAAGTGTGCATGCGGCACTAATTCGCTAAACAATGCAAAGTATGTCTCTTTTTTGTTTTTTGTTTTTTTTTTGCTTCGGCATTCGAGCATCATTACTCGTTTTGTTAAATATTTCGTCGCTTGGGCCGTAGATTACCGACACAGTCATCGTCTTATATCGAGATCAGAGAAGATTGGTGCATATGTTTTACAACACTCTGATACAGGGGGGGGGGACCATTTTTAAGTTTTAGGGAAGTATGAAATAACTATGGGGCACTTAAGAAATTCTTATGATGCGTAAATGCGAGACAATTACTTGTCGCTGAGTGTGTCGCTGAGTTTTGCAGCTGAGTTTATGGTGGCGAAATATTGCTGTGTTTAGCACTGCTGCCTTACGTTTACCAGTGTGACGTGTGAATCTATCCCGGTGAATATATTTGCCGCCTTCAGAACGGAGTACGCGGGAAAGAACCTCCCGTAGAGTGAGACAGCCTAACACAATTAATTTAGCCCCACTGACACCTTTTGAGGTATTAAGCTCGATAAATAGACTACGTAACAATGTCGCAAAAGCTTCTGATGAATTAAGCGCGGCGCCTATGAAGTATTTTGCGGATCTCATCTCACACTCCTGTCTCATATCATTAATTGTATGTTCGTTTCCGGTCTTTTCCCTTCTGATCTCAAGCTTGCGCGTGTATGCCCTGTGCATAAAGCTGGTGCTCTAAATGAAATTTGGAATTACAGGCCAATATCTGTCTTGCCTGTACTACCGGAGGTCTTTGAATCTGCTCATAAATTGCAAACTAAGGAACTTTCGTAGCAAGTATAATATAATAAACAAGGCTCAGTGCGGATTTCAGAAAGGCAATTCCACTTAATTAGCCCTATTATACGTAAAAGAAGAGATACTAAACAATATTGAAGAAAGGGTGTATACAGTTGGATTGTTTCTTGATCTTAGAAAGGCTTTTGATAGTATAAAACATGATATCCTAGAACAAAAATTATTCGACTACGGTATACGTGATGTTGCTCTTGAACGAATTAGAAGTTGCTTATCTGCCAGAAAACAATACGTTAAATTCGGAAGCTTAACGTCAGCAGAAACAACTTAAGCAAGGCGTTCCACAAGGTTCGATCTTAGGACCTTTATTATTTATGGTCTAATGATATATGTAATGTCCCTTACACAGAAAATCTAGTTATGTATGCAGATGATACGAATGCCTTTTTTAGCGCCTAATCAATGAAGATTCTCTAAGTTACTGTAACCAGTTATTTAAGGCATTTGGAAGTGTGGCTACATGAAAACAAAGTTGCATTAAACGGAAGTTAAACAAAATACGTTATTTTTAGGCCTACGAACAAACTACGTATCAATCTGAAATTCTCCTTTCAAGGCACAACGTTAGAGTGCGTGCGCACGCCAAAATTTCTAGGTGTTTGGTTCAATGAAAACATGTCGCGGAATAAAGATGTGTCAAAGCTTCCTTCACATTTGGGTAAAATTGCAGGCTGCCTGTATAGGTTATCAAATCTAGTACCATTATGGCTAAAAGAAAAGCTATGTATTACGGCCACTTCTACTCTCGCTTGTCTTACTGCGCGCTAGTATGGGCAAAAACGTCTGCTCAAAACCTAAACAGACTCGAGGTATTGCAGAAAAAGGTTCTCAGAATATTCAAAAACTTTTAACGGCACCCTCGCGAACTACGTACTCATCAGCTGTTTATAAATCACGATAATACTACAGGAAGTTATCTTTAAACATATAAATTACAACTTTATACAAAGTAAAACCAGCTTTATCAGCATTCACTTGACAGCTCCCCCCGATACTCTCTCCGAAATTAATCCATACCAGTTCCCTTTTCCCCTACAAGCTACGGAGAATGTCTTCTTCAATACCAGATACCAGCAATAGTGAAAGCTTTAACTTGTACCAATTTCGAACTGCTTGAATGTAAATTCAAGAAACATGTGCGAACTATGCTTTTAAATGTATAGGAACCACTCGAATACCAACGTCTTTCTTTTGTTATCTTGATGTATATTACATTTTATGTATACGAATATTTTTGTTGCCTTTGCACAAGTGTTACAAGGAAGGAAGGAAGGAAAAAGTGGAGAAGGAAGGCAGGGAGGTTAACCAGTTTTGCCTAACCGGTTTGCTACCCTACACATGGGAGGGGGATTGGGGGGATGAAAGATGGGGAGAAGAGATAGAGGGCACATAACACGGCACACACATCGTTGGTTACAGTCTGTCACTCTTGTGTGGTACGTGACATCACTGTCACAGTCGCTTGTCCAAGCCCGTATCCTTCATAAACCGAAGTAGTCCCTTCGTCGCCTTCAGCTGCGATGTCTTCAGTCGGCGATATGTGAAAATGGTTGCAACTGACAATGGTCTACTGTCAAGGTGCGCTAGAACGGACGCCATGGACTGTCTCTGAACATTATATTCAGGACAGTCGCACAGAATGTGTTCCAGCGTCTCCTCGCAAAGACAGGCATTGCAGAGAGCGTTGTCGGCCATTCCAATGCGAAACGAGTAAGATTTCGTGAAGGCCACCCCTAGCCATAAGCGATAAAGCAGGGTGGCCTCACTTCGGCGGAGTCCGGTTGGCATACAGAGATGCATCAAGGAGGGCAGGTCGTGTTGATGATCGCTGCGGTTGGTCTGGCTGCTTGGTGTGCACCATAGAGAGAGCGTGATCTCCTGTGCAAGCACTTGAAGTCTGCTGGCTGCAGTGTTACAAGGATTGTGTGACACCTGTATTGTGTGTGACACCTGTATTGTGTGCATTTATTTTGTACACTAAAAGGGTTGCGTTGCGCGAATTATATTTCATGCCACGTTTTAGCACATTCGTTTACAGTGTTTCAGGTGACTAGTTTTGCTATCTGCCTGCTGCCATTTAATGGGTCCTCGGGCATTCTCAAGATGTCTGTGGCATCTTTTCGCCAAAGAACCTCCGACTCTGTGTTGTTGGAAATGAGCATGACTTGACTTGACTTGTGGCTGCTTATGGGGTCGCAACAACGCAAGACGACAAATCGGCCATATTGCGACCTCTAAGCTGAGTTTTGTTTGCTGATTTCTCATTAAACTATAGTTTTGCGCACATTACCTAGTGTGGTCTTTCTGGATAACGCTAATTTTTGAGCACGATGACGCCACTTTGCCGAGCGGTGACCGTAGTTTTCTGAGTGGCAACATGGTGTTGACACTACATTTCTTCATCGGGTTCGTAGGTGAACTCCACCTCAAGCTCTCGGGCTCAGTCCTGCTTAACCTCCCTGCCAATTTCATTCATCATTTGCTATATCGCTCTGCGCCTCAATCTCTGGGGGGATAGTCATCGTAAGACGGGTACCTGAAGCGCGTTGCATCTCATTCGTCGTCGTCCAGGGGCTCCAGCGACAATGCCTGCGGGTCCAAGATGACCGACACTAGCATGTCCTTGTGATCGGAGTAGCATGTTGATGCGCACATTACTTTGCGCACTTTGTGTGACATGCTCTCGAACGCCAGCTCGATTCCGGTGCCTCGCGAAGTGGTGGTTGCATCTATTTGAGGGGCAAGTCTTAAGGTGAGATCGGCAGATGAACGTTAGCCTCGAGGGTGCGTCCTGATTGAAGTATCCTGCGACGAGCATGGACATGCCGCAGCGTAGAGCCAAAGGCAGATTCCTCTACATAGTGCGCTTTCTGGGGAATCGCCCGCCAGGCAAGAACTCAACCAGGTGCACAGCTTTGCAGACGTTCATCACACTCGCGTGTTGTAACAGAAACAGTGGCGCAGTGGATAGCACGCTCGCCTAGGAATCCTAACCCTGGCTATTTCTTTCTTTTTTAGTTAGTTGCAGATGAAGTAATTTGTGCGCTCATTTTCTACCACGGCTATCTGCCTTGCCTTTGGTGGCGGAATGGGTCGCACAGTGAGCCAAGCAGTGCTCTCGCATTATAATTGCCTGTCGCAGATTTGCATAATAATTGTCCTTGAGCTGGATTATTCGAGGAGACGGGCGTTACCAGGACGATAACTCGACACATATGTTGAACTAATTAACAAAATTTCACTTGATTTTTTAATTATTTTACGACTCATATTGCAATTTACCAATTGTAGCCAGTGACTTTGTAACACGTATCCACTTGAAGTGAATTATCAGGATGACACAAGTCTTTTTTTTTTTTTTAGACAGTATTCCCCAAACTGTAGGACGCAATGCATAAGCGTTCCAGATATTTTTTGTGCTTCAATGCATAAAAAAGCATTTGTGTTAACAAATTAAGTGGAACTATAACGCCTTTTTACGGCGAGTTTGACAGCGTATATCTCTAAATAGGTGGAATTCTGGAAATTCGTTCCATGCGGATACGCCTTGCACACTCGCCGGGCACAATTCGCAGATTGCAATATGTCGCGTAAAGCAATTAAGAAGTTAATTACTAAAGTTAATTACTAGTTTAGTATGTGTGTCGATTTTTCGTGTAAGTTAATCGCCTCTCTGAATAATGCAGCTCAAGACGACATTTATGCTATCTGTGAAAGGCGATTTCTTAAAAATTCAATAATATTTGAAAAAGGGTCACCCCGTAAATAACTACTACCGCAACTTTTTCTAGTGGGTACGGCACGATAATTCCAACCGCACAACACGCTCTTTACCTGATATATCACCCGTTTACTACCTAAAGCCAGCACAAAAGCGCCGCTGCTGGTTTATGTTCCGCACTGGGCCGGGGGCATCTGTACGTTGTCACTCCCTCCCCTGAGAAAATAATTCCCAATATTGTTTGCACGCGCATGTTTCCTGTCAACCAATTCAAGTAGAATAACTCCTTTCTGAGCTAGTTGGTACTGATATTGGTCTCGGGCTAGTTTTTTTTTTTTTTTTCGGGCAGGATTAATTTATTGACCCTGGTTTGGCTGACTACGTGGAACTTACCCTGAGTTTATTCGCAATAGGCTACTGGCCGAAATGGCGGCGAGCTTTCATAGTTTGCGTATGTCGTTGCTTAGCCGTAGTTTGTTTGATCTGGAATGCTTAGAGAAATTGGGGTGCGCCTCATTTGAGTGTCTACACGTGCTGCTGAGGATTGATAAAATCATCCGGGAGAGTGAGAGCGTAACTACGGTACTAACTATTCTGCAATTATGCGGTGCATAATGTTCTAAAGGAATTGCAAGTTGAGAATTGTAACTGCAGACTTAACCGCTTATACAAAAGCATCTACTCTTTTCTGTCGCAAGGCATCCTATTGGCGGATAGGCAGTACCCTGTTTACCCAATTAGTGTGACCCTTGAACCTGTCGTTTGCTAAATCACACCACCGAGCAGGCGAGACTACTCTAACAATGCCCGATCTCTGAGTCAATGGAAACTCCAACGGCAGGGTCAATTCCTGAACTAATTTATCACTTGTGCCATCTGCTGTTTATATACCGGTGGTAAAGCATTCGTTCCATTCGCGGAGTTGTAGGCATATTCAGCGAGTTGATGAGGCGGCAACTTGCCCGCCCTATTAGTCAGTCATCTGCTCCGAATTTGTACAGTTTGGCATTTAGCTTTAGTGAAGAATGTTTTTTATTGCTAATCTTTTCTTTGCCTCTTTCACTTGTTTTCGTGGTTGGGGGTCAGCGGTCCGTGGTTGATGGTCTGTGGTTTTTTTGTTGACTAATCCGAAGCCTTGTTCTTGTTTAAGACATTCATCTGATATGCTTTTCTGTTCATTTGTGCCTTGTCTCCTAAAACCTTTATTAGCGTAAATTTTGCATATTGCCATTGTTGTTTGTATTATTAATTTTAGTCATCATGCACAGGAGTTCTCATTTCAGTTTATAACTACGGGACCTCCTTCTGTATATACTTGTCCTGTAATTATCCCCATTTCTGTCATGAATAAAACTGATTGTGATTCTGAAGGGAAGACGAAAAAATGCAACTAAGGGAGCGTGCTCTGTAGCAACCGAGTTGGGGAAGGGGCGGGGTAGAAGTGGGATAGTGGGACTGTCATGCAATCGAGCAGCGGGGAGGGTAGGATGGGGAAGGGGAACCGTCGCTCATTCGTCGCGTGAAAGCGAGAGAAGGCAAAATCGAGAATGGCAAAAAGAGAAGGGCACAATTGGCGCTGAGCCGGGCTCCCTCAAGGGCTGCAGGAGATAGCGGCCCCCCTACGTTTCCTTTCCCACAACGAACTTCTCTCTCAGGCAAATAAGTTGCGGGGAGGGGATGGAAGCAGGGGTAGGAGGCATTGTTGCTTACTGGTTCATCGCGAGAAGGCGCCGAGGGTAACGACGCATGATTTCGCGCGACTCACTTTCAGGGAGGGGCAGGGGGCGGAGTTGCGGTGGTGGGGAGGCTGTCAAGAGTAAACTCTCAAACAACGAAGTTGAAGGAATGAGTGTCAAAGAGGAGACCTGCCAATCACTCGCCCGCCCATTCGTGACGGGAAGGCTCTGAAGGAAAAGACGCCTGCACTTGAGCAATTGGATTGTCGGGAGAGGCGGTGGAGCAGAGAAGTTGGGTGACTGTCACGCATTAGCGCTCACGCAATCGAAAATTCCAAAATTCTGAAAAACACCACCTCAATTTTCTGCCAGGTTTTGTGTCGTATCTCTGAGCAGTCGTTATCATCCGAAGAGCTCTGCCTACCGACTGGAAAATAGCCAATGTCATTCCTGTCTTCAAAACGGGTAACAAAAACTCACCTGATAACTATCGTCCCATTGCTTTAACATGCATAAGCCGTAAATTACTTTAATATATTATCGCTTTTCACATCCACAACCACCTGGAATGAAATGACTTTTTTCTTTTCACATCAGCATGGCTTTAGGGAAGGATACTAGTGTGATGCCCGGTTATCTGAATTTACTACTGGCCTGTATTTTAACGTGGATGAAACCCAGCAAACAGATTGTATGTTTTTAGTTTTCTCAAAAGCATTTGACAGAGTAGCGCACGGCCAGCTGTCTACTAAATTATGTACCCTTTGTCTTGACTCTCTTACATTATCTTGACATTGTAGCTTTCAATCCGTGAATGATTCACAGTTGTGAATGGCATTCCCTCACCACTATGTGACGCAACCTCTGGTGTACCACATGGTAACGTGCTGGGGTACTTACTTTTTCTAATTTACATTAACGACCTTCCAAATAATATGTCCTCCCGGTTACCTCTTTTCGCAGATGGCCGCGTCGTTTACCATGAGATCCCTTCAGTGACTCACCACGTGACCCTCCAAATGATCTTAACTCTGTGGTTGGTTAATGTAAAAACTGGCACATGATTCCTAACCCTATTAAATGTAGATATATGACTTAGAGCCTAAACCATAGTATTTCTAATTTGCACAACTCTGTTATAACACCTTCCTGACCAAAGTTATGTCGTACAAATATCTCCGAATTCAGTTCACATCAAATCTTTCATGGTCTTGTCCCATTTCAACAATCTGCATCAAAACATTGAAGAGATTAGGTTTCATAGGCCGAAAACTGAGAAACTCGCCTAGCTCCGTTCGAAAACTAACATATCTAACGATTATTCGTCCACAGTTGGAATTCGTCTGATCTATTTGGTCTCTCCATCAGAAACACGTCATTGAAATGGTTTAGCCAATTCAAAGTAGAGATGCCCGGTTCATTCCTAACAATTATAGTCCCCTCGCCAGTGTCTCCCAACTTAAGAACTTTAATGACATGCAGATACTTAAAAGTCGTCGTTCTATTTTACTTTTGTGTTTAATTCATAAATATGGTCACACCCACGCTTCATTTTTGCCTCTCGAATCGCCTCCTCAATCTTCAAGGCGCTTACAATATCTACTATGCTTTAACCGCATATGTGTGAAAACAGAATCGTTAAATTCATATGTATTACCTAGAGCAATTAGGCTTTGGAATGATCTTCCGGGCAACTTAATCCCTCTTTCTGAACCTGGAGAGTTCAAAAAGCAACTCTGCCTCTATTTATTGCTTGAGTATTGCTTTAAATGTTGTTTTCTGCTTAACTGCTCTTTCTGTTGCTGTAAATGTTTTATTTTGTACTACTGCTTCAATTGTACTCTATTATCACTTTTTGCCATATTCGCGTTTGTTTGGTTTGTTATCTTAGTATTAATATGATATTTTATGTCCTTTTTGAATCAACTTCATATTCCTTTTGTGTATTGGCCTTGTACCGCGTCTATTGTGCAGTTACTCTGACTTATTATTTCTATAGTGTACTTCTATTGATACGCCCCCCTCACCCAATGCTCTTCGCGGCCTTTGAGGTATAAATAAATAAATAACTAAGTTACAGTATACATCACTCTTCCTGTTAAACTGCTCGCTCATTTGCTTTCAAGTCTCAAGAAATTGTTTCCTAGTGCCCGCATGTTAGACCCGCATTTTGTTGCTATTGCTTGTCTCGTTTCGAATAAATCGCAATACACTTCACCTACTTCGGTGCCTAGCAGAAAGTGTAGACATTGCAGTAACAGAAGCACAATGTCGTCTGTCATAGAAACATAGCTCATGTCTTGTTTCACCCGTAGCCGATGATTTCAGATTGACAGTGTGAGACGTCACTACGCTTACATAAGACCAAAATCTACGCAATATGCTAGGTCCCGCAGTAAGCGGCCGTGTACGGGCAAGTTATACACTCGAACGTGTTATTAAAGCACGTACACTACGAAATATGAGTGCGAATGAGCCATAGGTTTGGCAAGAATTTTAATGCATACCTCGCGTCCCACTAGTATTTTGAACGAAATTTCGCACCAGTACTCTACGAAGCGGCCGACAAGCTATAGGGAAAGCTGTGTCAAGTGTGGTGCTACCAGTTACTGTAGCGTACGCACGAAGTTGGATGGTTCTAGGGAAGGTTTATTAATACTGTAATAAAACCGTTATTATTTTCATTATGAAACGTTCGTTAAAGCCACCTCTGGAACAGTATTACCAAAAGGAAAACAAGACGATCACACCACTGGAACCTGTTCCCGTATACCTCCTCAGCGGGAAGCCAATTGTTGTAATGAACAAACACATACTAGTAACCAGAAATGGGTATGTAAAGGCTTCAATGCTGATGCATGGAGCCATTAGGCAGTAAAAAAGATTATCCTTACCTCTGTTGCTCATTTCTCGCATGGTTCGGGAAGCAAATTATGGCGCACGCGTGCGATTTGTTTAGATCGGTTCCCATTTATTTATCATTATGTCGAACGTTCGCGGGATTTCGCATACCGGTTTGACGTAGTAAACGAAGAAAAGTTTGTTTAAATTGCAGTGATGAAACTGGCGGCGTTCCTAAGTGCTTGCTTTACAAAAGATCTTCTAAGCAGAATACTGCACTGAATAAAAAAAAATGATAAGTTCTGTTTCGTGTTCACTTGTCCCAATTCTAACTGCCGTAGTTCCTTATAATCGAAGATTAGTCCTACAGCTTAGTTCCTGCAGAAAACGGGAAAACGCACCGTTCCTAATTCAAAATAACAACAGTAGGAATTTTATCCAAATGAGGAGTGCCCTCAGGCAAGAAGTTGATCACACTTTGGCGGTGCCGGTGGGGAGCGTAGTGGTCGGGAGAAACCAGGAAATTGCCGATTCCGATGAGTCTATACATATACTAGCTCTCTAAGTTAATAGGATTTTTTTAGACAGAAAGTAAGCTAATCCCGAGCTCTGGCTTTGCACAATAAGGGAGGAAATTACTGTGCGTATTGATTTCGCCTAGAGGCGACAAGCTTTCTGCGAAAGACTTCGCCGTGAGAAGTTCGTTTCGGTGGAGGCTTCCTTCCGAATTAACCTGGCGCGACTGCGCTCATGGAAGCCTATAGTCGTTCTTCGTTAGGGCCACATACGGCCTTACCGAGCGATACTGCAGGCTCTTCTTTTCAGGAAATCGCCTTACTTAATCCAGTGACTCTGTCTTTTGCTACATGCAGTTTTAAACACAAAAGGAATTGTTAGCCTAGTCGGAGTCAAGGAAAGAGCAAGGTGATGCTCAAGGACGTTTCAAGACATTGCATTACATTGTTTTGCCGTCGAAAAATGGGGGCCGATGCCGAACATAGTGCACTCTAAATATATGGTTACAGTGCGAATTAAGGCTGCACACTCAGACGGTGCGACATATAGTGTAAATGAACAAAGACTAGTTCGAATAAGGACGGTCTTCTGCCGCATGTGATACACGTCAGCGAGAACTTTAGCAACGACACCAATGTCATGTCGTCGTTCTCAATTCATTGCCATAATGACATCGCGATTATTTTATTTTTATGTTATTATCGTTTTTTGATCTTTTCTGATGCCGTTGAAATTCTTAGGATATTTTACACTTAGTGGTATCTATCTATCTATCTATCTATCTATCTATCTATCTATCTATCTATCTATCTATCTATCTATCTATCTATCTATCTATCTATCTATCTATCTATCTATCTATCTATCTATCTATCTATCTATCTATTCTCCTGCAACTTGGGTAACTGGGTAGTCCATGGTCTAATGGGCCTAATGCTGCTGTGCTGAGGAAACCGGTTTAGAAACCAGCTGTGTGACACCAACTTGGGTCAATCGGTATGTGCCGATCTTGAATGAAGCACTTTGACGCCTACATTAGTAGGCGTCACTAGTTATGTGCTGCTCCTTAATTACAAATAAACTATTTAAATTTATGCGGTGCTGTGGGCGATCGAGCTCGCGTCATATACATTCAATCAATTTTGCACGAGTATATTCACACGCGCGCACTTCTTGGCGGCGCCCCCAGAGGGCGCAGCATGTTCAGGGGGAAGCGCGAGAGCAGATACCGGCTGCACACACGCCTCGCGCATGACGTATCTCTGCGGCGGCAATCAGCTGCGTCGCTACCTTGTTTCCAAGCTACTCGCATCAACGTCGACGTTAATCGTGAGATGAGTTATGCCGGATTCTCTCTCTGTAGCTGTCACTGCCCGTTGTCATATCGCAGTCATTATGCCATCTTCGAGCCATCGTCCTCACACCGTCGTCATCATTTCATCGTCACCATGCCATCGTCGACATCGCGCGGTCACCACATAGTCGCCGTCATACACATGTCGTCACGCCGCCATCATACCACCATTGTCGCGATACCATCGTCGCCACTCCACCATCGTTGTCTCGTAGTCGTCGTGTAGTCGTCGACAGACTGTCGCCTTCATATCATCGTCGGCATTCCGGACAGCGCTGACATCCCGTGGTCGTCATTCTTTTCAGTCACGAGAGAACTCCCTCGTCCTTTTGCATTATACCCGGCCACGGAATTTCATTCGTTCCGGCTCTTTCGACAGAAGCGCTGAAAAATTTGACCTCACCAACCACTGGTTCCAACCTGGAAGTGTCATCAACTGTCGTTTTTTTCAGAGGGGCCGACATAATCGCTTGTGCGTGCGTCTCGTACTTCAGTACACCTAGGCTGATGCTATCTACATTGAGTAACGCGCATGCGCCTGAAGAAACATTAAAAAAGCACTTGACCCTCTATTTTATGCTGTCTACAACAGTGGACAAATTTTGACGACTCTTAGAGCAAGTTTAGTGCTTCAGAGAAGCTCTTGTGCATAGTGTCAACTTCAGGGAATAGCAGAACATTTTATGGCAGCTCTAAACGGGACCACTAACCACCGTGTTACCCCCTATTCGGCTTCAAGAATGCGTTCTGTTGTTCGAGTGGTAAAGGCAAATTTGTCCGCACATTTTTACTGATAGCCCTGGTGACATTGCCGGAGAGACCAAGGAGAGAAGAAGATTTCGCAGGCAAGAGCTCTAAATTTTGTGGCCCAGTAAAGCTAAGTTTTCATCGGAATCAATTCTCTAATATGTCCACTCCAGTGTAGACCATGCATACCAGGAATAACACGTGCGCTGAAGCACTTTCTGCACAGCGTAGTACTCGCTCCTTCCGCTTTCAATGTAATCGTTCTTAATATTTGCCTCCTATTTTCATGTAATTGCATCGTGTTCATTATACCTCATAGCGAGCTAATAGGAATAACCAATTGAATGACCTACCAGCACCTACTGCCGCAGCATAACAATGGCCACCTGTCCAAAGTAAGTTTAGTTGCCGCCTACTGCGCTATGACAATGTAAATCCTTCTTCTCGCCAGAAACGATGCACAGCAGAAATATACAAAATACGCAAGGCGTCATAGAACTGCGCGAAACGGAATGTATCAAGGGTGCCGCCAGAGGGGCAGGGGGGGCACAACGAGCACGTGCCCTCCACTCACCCCTCGCCCCTTCCCCAAATTTCCCCGTAGCAGGATACGTGGTGTCAAGGGACGTGCGACAACTCGCACCTACCCAGCCACCTCCTTCCCGGTAAAGTGCGTGTCCCCCTTGCCTTGAAATAATTACCTGACTACGCTACTGCAAGTTACACTTGCGCGTTATTGGCAAACAGTTTTTTTTGTCATATTCCACAATGCTGACTAAAGTGACGCCGCATGGTAACTTTTGTATTCAAGCTTACGTTAGTTGATGTGGGGGCACTAACTTCGACTGTTGGAGCAAACGAAAACTGTCGGCACTCACACTCGTCAGAGCTGGCTCGCATGCTGTCCACTGTAATGGGCATTCTGGACCTTGAGAAATAACATTTAAAAGCAGGCAAAAATGCACTGATTTTTTTTTTTTTTGGATGCACATCGAAAGAAAACTAAGTGTAACCACAGCATTTATGTAGCATTAATGTAGTTTCTTAGTTGTGCGTATATTTGTGTATTTAACTAGCATTTATGTAGTTTCGTTATCAGAATTCGAGACTGCCTATACATTCTGGTGTGAATTTCGCAGTCGCAAGTGAAATCTGAAGTGTTCTGTGGCATATTTCTTTAGCACTGGGTGGATGCTTCGACTACTTTTGTTGTTGTTGTTTTTCACATCTATATGGGGTGAGTACTTTGAAGTTTTACTGAGTCTTTAAAAATTGTATGTCGCAGTTGCCATTGTTGTAGTGTTTTACCTGGATTATTAAAAACGGCGGACATTACTCTCTTAAGCAAGATTACACCGTTTGGGTCGATCGTATCTCACAACACAACGATAATCGTCATCTGTCTTGTCCACATTTCCTTTCTTTAATGCTGCGAGCCCGGTGCTTCCAAGTCTCGAACGGCATGGGCGTTATCAGCATGACATATCAGCATGACAGATCAGGAGATACATGACAGGAAAGTAGCGAGCGCAACATTTTCAAGAAAGGAAACGCAAGCAAGACAGATGACGATTATTGTTGTGTGGCAAGATACGACCCAAAGGGTGTACATTTCTTTAAGTGTGTACAAGATAAATGTATGATTGCAAGATACATTGAAACATATTTTAATGTGTTTCAAACTAATTATCAACTGCAAGCTGCAAACTAATTGTCAAAATACTTGTAATTATATTTTAATTACTTCACGGTCCATGCTGCAGTTTACGAATTGTTGCCGGTGAGATTGCAAGGCGTGCCCACTTCGAATGAATTTCCAGAATTACACATGTTTGGGGATACGCGCCATCAGAGTCGCTATATAAACTCACCGTTGTTCAACTTCCTTAACAAAACGCTCTTTTAGCATTGAAACACAAAAGTAACTGTAACGCCCATGTATTTCGTTCCACACTTTGGGAAATAATATCTCAAAACTGGTGCCTCTTCGAAAGTCGCTTCAAGTTCATTCCCACCTGTCAGGCCGAGCAGACCTGACGAGGGTAAATTATTACTGCTATCTTCTTGTCATGGCACCATCCTGATACAAAACACGGCACGTAGTGATTTCTTTTTTTAGCCCACAAGTGAACTTGTCATTCGATTGTGTTCGAAACAGATTCTCCGAAGTGCAGCTGCTACAATCTGTGTGTAATCAAATTCTTCAAAATTGAGTGTTGCCCGAATCAAAAACGTATGGCGTAGTTTGCTGCGTGCTTATTTCCTGGACTCTAAATTGAGCGCGCTGAACAACGGCTTGGAGGCGACTGCCTAACAGATAATGACGTACGCGACTTCAGACGACAAACACATCCAAATGGAATTTGGAACTTCAGCCATTGCTGACAGAGCCCCGATCAAGAATGTAGCTTCTAATTTGAGGCAACCGCCTACAGAATAGTGGAGATAAACTGTGTCTTAATTACGACTGTCACCGTGTCGCCGTGTCAGTTTTTTCCTGGGAAGTGAACCCTGTCCAATCTCCGTTTGAAGTGCAATTTTGTCGTGGAACACATGTCGCTAGAAAATGAGCCAGCCACTCTGGTGCGCCTGAACAAAAGGAGATCTTTACAGTATGCTGTGTAATTAGAGGAAAGAGGCTTTCGCTGGGAAATCGTCAACAACGACGTGGGCGTCTTTCGAAAGCTTTGCCATCGGCCTTCAACTTGAGAGCAAATCTAACTCCATGGCGTTTTTTTTTTTGTGTGTGTGTGCAAAAAGATTATCCCTTCAATTTCAATGTGACTTCCGAGTGATCCCTACTAATGTAATATCAAAATTGTTGAATTTCTATATTACCCACTGTGGTTGCGTATACTACAACAGCCACTGTAATGGCTTTGGCATTGTGGTGCTTAGTACGCGGGCGTAGGATCTAATCTTGGCCGCGGTCGCGGCGCTTAAAATAATGCGAAAGGCAAAAACATTCATGTACGGTGCATTAAGTACATGTTAATTAACGAGAGACACCGGCCGCGGTGGGCTAGCGGCTATGGTGTTGCACTGCTAAGCACGAGGTCGTAGGGTCAACTCAAGGCTGCGGCGGCCGCTTTTCAATGGCGAAGAAATGCAAAAGCGCCTTTGACCCATGCATTGGGGGCACGTTGAAGATAATCTGGAGGTCGAAATTCAGTAACCCTTGGTGGTCAAAATTGACTTCGGCATGCATCGTAATAATATTGCGTATCTTGGCACGTAAAAATTCGGAATTAATTTTTTTAATCGGCCATCTGAAAAGAAATATGTTTACATGCCTAACTTAGACAATTAGGTTCACTGTCTCAACCATTGCGCCAGGTTTCCATGTTCCATGTGTACCACGTAACTGTGCAACTGCTGTAACGCACGATTAGTCGTGCGGCACGTTTCTTTTTGCATTTTGGAGGCTTTCTTTCAGGTTAGGGAAAAAAATGTTGCACGTACAGAGCAACAGAAAGATGCATCGGGAATTTTTCAGGACGTTCCAAAATTTTCTCGTTGGCACTTTCGCTCTGAATATAATATTTCAGAAGGTGATAATTTAATAATCAGGAATTACTTAATTAAGCCAAATACAAAAAAAAATTCTCTGAGTCGCTTCAAGCGACGGTAAAACAACCTTAACTCGGTTCTTTCCGTCCAGATGCGTGGCATTTACAATTTAAATTTTCAACACATGTTTAAATTTTAACACAAGTTACCTGGGACACCCGGTACACCTGCGTTTCCCGAGGAACCGAAAGTACATTTTAACGCTGTTTCTGCTGTGATTCATGCTACTACGTATCACGTGGTGACCCGCCATGGTAACTCCGAGGCTATGCATGGCGTTGCGGTCACGGGCTACGATATCCGGTGCGGGGGCCCCGGGCGGCGAAGTGATCGAAATTATTTCCGAGTCTCCACCAATGGCGTGACTCATAACAAGATCGCGGGTTTCGCCACGTGACACCCTAGAATCATGACGGGAGGCGTCTTTAAACAGGTTCAAAGGGCGTCAAGAGGCCCGACTTTCGGCCGAGTTGGTTTCTTGCATAGCAGAACACACGGTCAAGCGCGCACAAACAAGCACAGAGGGAGGCGTACACAATACGAGCGCTTACTTATAACTGATCTCTTATCCTTCCCCTTTCCCTTCCCCTAGTGCAGGGTAGCAAACCGGACGTTTTAAGTCTGGTTAACCTCCCTGCCTTCCTCTCATTTGCATCTCTCTCTCTCTCTCTCTCTCTCTCTCTCTCTTATCCGCAGGATTGCATATCGTGAACAATTTCCTTCGTGACGTCGCAAGACCTTAAATGCATACATCAGGTGGCCCAGAAACTTCGTGCCGTTAGACGACATCCAAGTGAAGGTTGGCGAATGCGGTGCGAGAGTGAACAACAAGGCTCGACAGAAGAATGTACGCCCGGGCGCACGACAAACGGATGATGACACGTACGTAGAGCCGGACAACGAGCTAGCCGCACGCGTACGCTCTTACTGTTCGGAACCGCAGAATTTTGTTTCCGTGTGAAGCTTCGCTTACCGTGAGAACAATAAACATCAGGCCGCAGTGGGTGTTTAAACGCGTAACGATGTTCTCCTCTGCCGGACTGAGCTTACATATATCACTGAGCTTGTAACTACATGCAATATTACTAAGGAATTGTTGGAAAGATTCACGAAATGCAATTACATGCGCATAAATGCAACAAAAATAAAAACGGTAATCTTTAGAGCGAAAAGCCAAACTATCCCTTCTCATTAGACTGTCAATATAATTTATCGCCATGTAGACTCTGATGAGAGTTATATACTTCTCGGTGTTGCATTCTCATGCAGTATCTGCTGGGGTTGGCATATAAACTATTTCCAAAGTAAGTTACCTCAGATAACTGCTATTTTAGGTAGATACCCATGCTACTTATCTAGTCAAGTAAAATTGCCCTCGCATAACGCGTTTTATTCTCGCCTTAACAATGGCGAATAGTTATGGGCAACTACCGTGTTTTTTTTATATCCTGCGAATTAGTCTGATCTAGGAAAAAAATATATGTATATCACGTATAAAGTGCGTCATACCGTTAGGCAACTGCGAATCTTATTTCGCAGATCGGGTTTAATAGATATAACTTTAATAGATAAAAATAATGCATTTGCACGAAGTAGCCAACTTACAAGAAAGGCTAACTTGCTCTGCCCAACCAGACGTTGAGAGTGCTCGGTGACCCCTAGGCCTCGTCTTAAATCAGGAGAATGATGCTTAAGCGTTGCGTAGCCTTCCACTTCAAATACCCGTCAAATAATACACATGGACATAACTCGTTGTGCCACTAGCGTATTCGTGCAGTGCATACACCGAAGTGATCCTGTATCGGGTTTAGAGGATGTTGATTCAAAACATTGTTCATGTTATTTTGAGCATCGCTTTTGTCGTTTGTCAGTTCTGACTGTTTGTCTTTATTGTTGTCCCTTTTTTTACAGCGAAGCTGTATATGGCTAGCCGATTCGCCCATCCGTCCTTTCATCCGTCTGTCGCCTGTACGTCGAAAACTCCTCGGGCCCCACCCAATGCGCATGTGTGGAAAAAAAAAAAAGGAAAATATGCGCGCGATTGGTTGCGCAAGTAGTGACGTCGTTGCTCTCTGTCGCAGCCCAGCGCGCGCTCAGTAGTTTCTCTCCGTCTCCGAAATGAGTAGGCCACGCATCATACGTACTCCCAAGGAGCAGGCAGCTTTCGATCAGCAATGCCATGAACAGAACTGGGAACGAGCTCGTCTACGCCGTGCCGATGCTGAAGCCCAAGCACAAGAACGGGCTCGCACAGCCGAGCGCAAGCAGCAACTGCGTACCGAGGATCCGGCAGCAATACCAAGCCGTCGTTTAATGAACCGTCGGGAGTAACCCATTGATAAACAATAGGGCCGCCGGTTTAAGCTTCGCTGGTTAGCCATCTATACGGATTGCTTGGGTGGTGATTTGTTTCACTTTTATCTTCATGCGTTTGACATTGCCGCTGCCAAGCACTCACTTCCAGTTCTGCGGGCTCTTTAAGCTGCCAAAAAAGCAGCTTTTTCGCACAGTCCTCCCATATATATAGTGTTCAAGGTGGCAAATGAAAAGGAAGAAGAAGAAATAAATGCCAGCTGAAACACGCAACGAAGAACATTTAAAGCACCAAATAAGGACTTCTTTTTAAAGAATGTGAGCGATTCCTCAGAGCGATGCCTACTGGCGAAATTCGTTTCTCTTCCTTTGAGTTCTTACACTTTATCGCATGCACAGCGTCAGCAGCGAATCGCTACCGTTTTCACTATCTCTGCTCGTTTTCCCTCGAATAGCAAGGAGTAACCGAAGTCAGGGCAAGCTCATCGCTGCTCGGTCCAGCAAACGCAATCGAATAGGTTCAGCGAACGACGCCCTCTCTCTGAGGTCGCTAGCGCATCCGACGTCGTAGCCCAGTTTTCCGTGCCCACCAGCAAGCACGGATGCAGCCATACGACTGAAAGCACGCACTCAGGTGTCAACACACACGCACCGCACTCAAAACTTGGCTGCGCTTGCTGCCGTAAGACGTTTATTTCCTGACTCTTCGGGGGCCACCATCAAGTTCCTCAGAACCTCGCTATTGGCCGCTGACGCTTCTGCTTTTCTTCGTGCAAGGTGCTTTGGTATAGCTCCTAAAGCGGTACAGGAAATATGTACGCGATATCGTACGATACAGGTGTTTACAGTGTTACAGTATACAGGTGCTTTAAAGTGGAAACAAAGATAAAGGAGAACGCCTGTTGCCGACATCTCGAGGGCATGCAGCGGCTGTATGTCACATTTCATGCAAGAAAACACTTGCCTGGCATAGCAAGTATACACGTGCTTTGTCGAAATTCCGGAGGGAGATTTCAGGAGCGTTAGAGGCGCTCTGCAGTCTGACAGTTTTAGATAGAGTTAAAAACTAGGTTCCAATAATGCTCTTTGTGTGCATCTTTCTATTTTTTATCGTGTCTATTATTGCACGATCTATTGGCGACCAATATATCCTGAATCTTTAGTGGCATCCAATACACGATGGTTCCGCTCTTCTGAGAAGTATACTTTTACTGGATTCTTAGCCATACTTTCGCGACCTAGTATCTTTTTTTCTATTTTATGGCGAATGAGTAAATGTTTGCTATAACACTTTTTTCATTTAGACTGCATCGATTTCAAAGAGTAGCAAATATTTCGTTGAATCAGTTAGATTCCTTTTTAAAGAGACACATAATTTAATGTCGAGGACAAGGTATCTTTATTTATTCTTCCGACTGCGCTTGAGAAACAAAAGAACTAATTATGTCCAGGAATTTGCGAGGGTTCTGGCAAACATATATCCGCAGCTGGAAATGCATACCAGATATACATGGCTGTACCGGCACTGAGAAAGCTCGAGAAAAGTGTGACCCAACAGCCTTTCCCCGCTATTATACGGTCAGGGTAGAGGCCAGCTGTGACTTATTGTCTCTAAACTAATAGCTTGTCTTTGAAAATGCAGCATTTCTGTCCGCATCAAGGGAGAATTGGAAGTCGCAATTTGATGGTAACTTTCGCTTTTAGCCTCCTCCTCTCTATCTCCCCTCCCCTTGGAAATAAAGTAATATCGATGGCAATGATGACAGAAAGAAAAAGCCGCTGAAGATAGATGACCAGGGGTGTCTGGCAAAGCGAACGTCTTTTCAAAGTGGTAGAATACTTCGTTGTAGACAGGAATGATTCGTACACACTCACTGTCTGGCTGCGTGCGCTGATATATTTCGTGCATAATGATCCACTTGGTGAGGAGGAAGCTGGCCTCGTTTATTATTCCCTTTGTCTTCTAAGCTGATCTTGTCACGCCATCTCTCATTGCTTCCAACGATAGTGGACAAAAAGGAAGCGTATTGTAAGCAATACAAATTGCCTCACCTAGAAACAGGAAGGCTAAGAGGAATACAACTACAAAACGTACGCGCACCGGATTGTTAACCGGGCTCCTGGTAGCCCCATTGGTGACGGCGGTCGTTTCCTGCGTCGGCCGCAATTTTCTAAGCTGATGCGGAAAATGAGCTTCATGGCAAAGTTAAAGTGAACTCACTGTAGCTTCCATGTGTCGTGCGGTTAGGTCACTTGTTGGGCTTTTGGCAAATGCGGCGAAATGAGCTTTTTTACATGCACATGAATAGTCTCCACCACAGGGCGTATGTTGGCTGTTCACGTAGAAAAATGGCATCCATATAACTTATATAACTTACAGATGAGTTATATTCTAATTATTCTATTCCGCAGAAGAGTTATTGCTCAACTTAGTGTGCGCTCGTGTGTAATGCAATGTAGTGCTATGTTACGTTGGGCTCAGTAAGAAAACAGTAAATTATCCTGGAAGTAAAACAAAAAAATTCAGTTTTCTTCTCATGTATTCCATGTCTGCCACCCACAATCCCGCAAATGGGATCTCCAAATTCTTGTGTGCACGCGTCAGTTTTTTTACTATGATTGTTTAGAAAAGCTACTTATTTCTAATGAAAAAAATCTGGGGCCCTAAACGTAAAACTATTCCAATATGTTTCTATTCCAATCTCCTGACGTCAAATTTGCGTAACCACCGACGCAAGCACCGGGCGGTCACCCGCAGGGTTGTCTGAACAGACCAATCAAACGCTCTCCTCGTTCATAGGAGGTCACTTTTGTTTGCTTGAAAAACGAATAACATTGCCTACACTTAGCGGTTGTCGTATCTAATTGGCTGACAAGAGGCGAGGAGAACGCTCAAGTGGAGAGGGATTCACTGGGGCAGAGCCAGTGAACTGAAAATCGATAACCCGATGAAGAGGGTGGGGCCGGCGTCTGCGATTGGTCGGCTTTCCCTTACTTAGCTTGTGGTGGCTGGTCGAAAATCACGGCGGCATGCAACGGAAGCTTAAGAATTACGTGAAAACTGACCCTCAGCAAAGAAGAGTTGGCAGAATGAGGTGGTAAACGTGCCAAAAGGGCTCGAAAACGTTACACGGCCACGCAAGAAGTTTTATTATACGCAAATACACCCATGCTCTCCGGCAGGTGCGAGTAGCCAGCGTCTCAGCGATCAGCGGCAGTCATCTTTTATTCCTTTCGAAACGGGGCAGCCTGCGGCTATTCCGAAGAAAATTCAATTTTGTTCGGCATATTATTGCATCTTTATCGCGTACACGTCACTTTGACACGGTGAGTTTGTGCGATTTTGTGACGTCGCGTTACAGGCAGGTGAAGTGGGTGCAGGCAGCAAACTTTTTAACAATAGCCGAGGGCTAATGGCGAAAAGGGGTCGAACCAGAAATAACTGTTTTTCTTTTTTCTGTCAAATCATGCATAATCAGTGTGTATACATCATATCAGATGGGGAGGTATCGCGGTTTTCGTGACGTCGCGTGACAGACAGGTGAAGTGGGCGTGGTCGAAAAAGGTTTTTGACCAATCTTGGAGGGCTGATAGCAGAATTGGAATATAAAAGTTTGGAATAGTTTTACGTTATAGCGCCCCTGTATGCGTTCTTAGTATTGAGGCTGATCCAGGCCCAGAAATGTGGCATTGGTAAAAATTCATTGTCATACTGTCTCCTTTTCATGTACACGTATACCCTAAAACAAATGAAATTATCAAAACGGTTACGGCCTTTTCAAAGGGAATCTGCGTTGCATATCTTGCGGTAAATACTATTTTGTGGCCCAAACTATAAACAGTTTATAGTAGGTACAAAAGGCAAACCTGTCGAAGGCGGAGAGATCCGGTACGCTTTTTGTAGTCACGTGTACACATTTGTGACAGCACAAGTGTGCAGCTATATATATATATATATATATATATATATATATATATATATATATATATATATATATATATATATATATATATATATATATACCGATATATGCGCAAGCTATGCGACGTAGAAAGGGTTATGAACCGACGAACAAAGCTTACAGATTGCTATATATACGTAGATAAAGCGCAAAATGTGGGGATTTGTTGAAAATAAATTTGTTGCCCAAACAGGGCAAAAAAAGGGCAGCTAACTTGTGCGACCTTCAAATATCTCATCCTATTTGAGGCGAAGCTCCTTTTTTATTTCTAGCGAACGAATTAAAAATTGCAGTTGCATGCAGGTAAACCATGCACTCCAAACATTGTTCGCATATGATGACTAGACTGTTTGAAATCTTGCCCGCACAAAACGGTTAGACCGCGGACTACGATAAGTGTGTTTGCCAGATTCGCGACCTGGCGCGGCTAGCACGAACATCTAATAGCGAAAGTAATAACGAATTTAGGAACGCGTTCTTGTACGGACTAGGCGTTGTCTACGGAACATTTATGAACACGTTCTTAAATTCGTTATTATTTCCGCTATTAAATGTTCGTGCCAGCCGCCCCTGGATTACTTTCATGCGGCGTTCAGTGGTTTCTTGGTTTTCGCAAAATAGCCCGGGCTAGCTGCCACACCGGTTTCACATTGAGAGCAAGGAAGCTTGCACACTATGAACGTGTCCGCGAACCCTTTCCCTTGAAAACAGCCGCATAAACGCCGTCGCACCAAGTAGAGATTTTGTAGTCGCTATAATCCATCAACACAGCCTATGGCCGACATGTTTTACGAAACAAAATATTTGATTAATTCCTCGCCGCGTCCGAAGAGCTGTGCTTGCAACATGCTGGTCTAATCGTGCACGACGCGAAATTCAGCGGCGATTTAGCGGTGGATACGAGAGAAATGCATTGGTCAAACGTCGCACCTCCCTGAGGTCCCAGATCTATGATTTGAAGCGTGTTCACCACATTGCAAAGTGTTGTTCAGGAGTAGACCATCGGGAATTCAATATATATATATATATATATATATATATATATATATATATATATATATATATATATATATATATATATATATATATTTTTTTTTTTTTTATTTATTTAAGATACCTTACAGGCCCCATGGGGGCATTGTGTAAGGGGGGTACAGAGTAAGCAGCCTTCTAATGTGGTACACAAAAGATATACCTCAATACAGGCCTCATCAACAACACTACCAAGATTAGAACATGAAACAGGAACAACTGAAGTAATGAAAGGCCACAAAGGTACACTTAAGGAAATAACATGAGTAAAACGTAACGTAAGGCATTAATACTAGAAAGTAAAATACACAAAAGATATATATATATATATATATATATATAGAAAGAGAGAGAGAGAGAGAGAGAAAAAAAAACATGCGAACTTGCGTAGTGAGGCAGGACACGTCACATAGGCAGCCATACTTTACAGGCTCTACAGCGATCATTAGAACTTTCAGAAGACTTTGATAAAATGCTGTAGTAAACAACGCTTCATAACCTACTATGTAAACACACAAACTTGCTTACTTCTAGAATACTGGGAGTGAACAACATCGTTTTATAGTAATTGTGATAATGGCTGCTTATTATTTGGCACTATTCCATTGGTATATATATATATATATATATATATATATATATATATATATATATATATATATATATATATATATATATACGCTCATCTAAGCTCTCCCATGCCTTCTCTACCCCTCTCACGTGACCTGCTTCCAACACTTCGCACACATACACCTTATTCCATTAAATGTCATGGCACAATGGGAACGTTTGCAGCGGAGCAAGGCCAAAATGTAAGCGGTGCAGGTTGAGCCCTATGCGTAATAAAATATATAATGGAGATTATATCCTGCTACTGGACATAAACTATCGCCCGCAGTTGCTACAACAATGCGGAATAAAGATATACGATTTGGGTAGAGCTGTTTCTTTAGCAGCCAGAAGGCGCAGCTATTCGCACCAAATAAACAACAACAAAATATACCTATTCCTGAAACTGCCTTTCCATGGCACCTTCCACAGGTAAAAACCCTCCTCCCCGTCTTTAATTTCACAAGGACGCCCCGTTAATTAGAAAGAAGTACACTGCGCAACCGTGCTGTGTCCAAATTCTCTGCATTCTGCAAGCGCTGTGACATTTCGCCATGCAATCTGGCGCAAGCGAAAGAACTGTTCTGCATTGCAGCCAGGCAACAGCCAAACAGAAACGTGTGCAACGCGGGGCACAGTGCGCGTTCGCAGTGTGCACAATAAATTGGAGAAACAGCATTTCACAATAGCGAGTAGGGCAGCGCTTTTCCTCGCACAAATTCTCTCGCTTACGCACGTCGACGTTTATGTGCACCTTAAAGTACATCAGCTTTGGCCTGCGGCGCACGAACCAACCTTCCGAAAAAGAGGAGGCCCAACGTGAGCTAACTCCGCTGAAATCCCCAGCGGCCAAAGTTCAGCAGTCTATTTCCTCGCACAGCTTCTCCTGTAATGGCGGTAACCGGCAAAAATAATTGCTGCGAAATCGCACATATAGGAAAAACGCAGTTGCGCCAGGTTCTCCGTTGGGTTTTGCAGCGCAGAGGCAACGACCACCAAAAGAAGGACAAAGCGAATGTGAGCCAACAAGACCAAATTTCAACTGCCTTTATAATGTCTCCGGTTTCATTAGCGTCGGAGTATACGCTTAGAATGCAGACGTCTAACCATGCTGTTCCTTATGCAAAGCTTATGTAAGACCCCGGCACCTATTGAAAGCGATGGCGCAGATCATGGTTCCTACAAAAAGTATTGAAAATTCGCATTTCTCGTTCAGCAATGCCACACAATATTTCTTGTAGTCTAATCCGTATCTTCCCGTGAGGTTCACTTCTTCGCTATCTTTATAAGTAAACGTATCCTTATACTGCGCTTATCAAAACGGTTGATTAGCCCTGCTCTTTTCTATAAACGAGTGTGTGCCTATTATAAAGAATCCCACATGCCTTTCAAGAGGAAAATGTAAACGGCTTGATGTCTACTTTTCGTACTTGTATATATTTCTTGTCGTCTCCTTTCATACATATCTAAACATTTCCGCCTTTGAGACATACGCTGTACATTCGAATGCACAATTAAAAATAGATGTTCTAGAGGCTACCGGCATCAACAAAACACTCAGGCTTCTCTTAAACAGTCTTGCAATGCGAAATTCCAAGGCGTTGCATTCATGAACCTCGCGCGTATAGGCGGGACTGCATGATTTCAGCCTGGCTGCCCAACGCTACCCAGAAAACAAATCTTTTTTTCTTTCGAGGCAATATTAGCCTCGAGTCACTCTGCCCTGCATAAAGGCAGCTTTTCGCCTAGTCACTTCTGTTTCTTCTTCATTTTTTTTTCATTCTGCCTGGATTTCCAGCATTCGGTGTCAGAAAAGCATTTCAATCTGTCAATTTCACTTTCGAGTAAATGGTATTCGCTGGCATTGAGGGAGTGTGCCTTGTCATAGGAAACGGCTTATAATTCAGTTAGATAACTAAAGATGCAGGTGCAGAAGTTCAAATATTCTCCCTTCTTGCACTACTTAGTTGGACAAAAATACCAAGGACACAGACGACGTAAGACATGCGACATACTGGCCACGCGCGAGGAAAGTCGATACCATCATCATCATCAGCCTGTTTTATGCCCACTGCAGGAGCAAGGCCACTCCCTGCAATCCCCAATTACCCCTGTCCTGCGCCAACCGATTCCAACTAGCGCCCACGAATTTCCTAATTTCATCGCTCCACCTTGTCTTCTGCCGTCCTCGACCGCATTTTCCTTCTCTTCGTACCCATTCTGTAACTCTGATGGTCTAACGGTTATCTAACTGGCGCATTACATGACCTGCCCAGCTCCATTTTTTTTTTCTCTTAATGTAAGTTTGAATATTGGCTATACCCGTTTGCTCTCTGACCCAAACCGCTCTCTTTCTGTATCTTAACGTTACGCCTAGCAATCTTCGTTCCCTCGCTCTTTGCGCGGTCCTTAACTTGTTTTTGAGCTTCTTTGTCAGTCTCCAAGTTTCTGCCCCATTTTTAGCACCGGTAGAATGCGCTAATTGTACACCTTTCTTTTTACTGACAATGGTAAGCTTCCAGTAAGGATATAAGTATGTATGCCGTATGCGCTCCGACCCAAATTTATTGTTATCTGAATCTCATTCTCATGATCAGGGTTCCCTGTGATTAATTGACCTAGGTAAACGTCCGCCTTCACAGACTGTAGAAGCAGTCTGGCGATCTTAAACTCTTGTTCACTTGCCATGCTATTCATCATTATCTTTGTCTTCTGCATATTAATCTTCAACCCTGCTCTCACACTCTCTCTGTAAAGGTCCTCAATCATTTGTTGTAATTCATCTGCATAGTTGCTGAATAGAACAATGTCATCGGCAAACTGAAGGTTGCTGAGATATTCGCCATCGATCCTTACTCCTAAGCCTTGCCAGTTAAATAGCTTGAATACTTCTTCCAAGCACGCAGTGAATAGCGTTATCCTAGCACCCTCTGCTGCGTAACATGTTTGACCGCCGCCTTCGTCAGCTGCTCCGCAGCTCCTGGGGACTGAGGGCCGTGGCTAAATGGCAGGAATCATTCGGGAGGTAGTGGCCGAATACTGCACCAGGGAGGCCAATTACTGTTCTGGTGAGGGAGTGTCTTTGCAGAAGCTTACTGGGCGTTCCTAATTTGGTTGTACCTGGATTAATATAGCCTCACTTGCTCTCGATATCTTTTGCCGGTGTCAGGCGGTACCCCAATTCCAAGCATGCACATGTTCAAGTCGATATAGTTTTATATTTTTCTAAGTTACAGTAGTGCAAAATAAAAATGAAGGCTTCAAATATGGTTGAATAATTAAACGTGAAGGGCTGAATTGACATAGCAGTAACGAAGGTATTTTTCTTAGATCCTTTTCACAAATTTTTATTACTAAAATTATAATATTTCGATGGTCGAAACGAAACCATCTGGGACCACAACAACAAAAAAGCAAATGTATTGTCATAACTTTCGTGTAAATTGGTTTCTGATGTATGATTGCTGATAAATTTTAGCTCTTGTTTCTTTAACCTTAGAGCAGAGTTTCTCTGAAATTAAGAATCTTTATTAAGGTTAACGTGCCAGAAATCTTTAACATAAGTCAATTGGTTCACCTAGGGCTGGGGCAGCTTTTAAACGAAACAGGCTTGTTCCGGTGGGGAGTTTTCAATTTTCCAATCAGGGCATTTAGAATATTTGAAAATTTGTCTCTTGCATGTATGTATGTATGTATGTATGTATGTATGTATGTATGTATGTATGTATGTATGTATGTATGTATGTATGTATGTATGTATGTATGTATGCACGTATGCATGCACGTATGCATGCATGTATGTATGTATGTATGTATGTATGTATGTATGTATGTATGTATGTATGTATGTATGTATGTATGTATGTATGTATGTATGTATGTATGTATGTATGTATGTATGTATGTATGTATGTATGTATGTATAAGCAAGAAGAAAGGGGGGTTAACCGAGGGGCCCGATTTTTATTAACCATATCATAAGAAGCCAACAAACATAGGCACTAAGGAAAACACAGGGGAAAGGACTTGTACTTACTAATTGAATTAAACAAATTATAAACTAATGGAATAGAAAATGGATGAAAAAAACAACTTGACGCAGGTGGAGAATGATTCCACGTCTTTCGCATTAAGCGTGCGATGCTCTACCAATTGAGCTACTACGGCGTAATTTTCCAATCCACTTTCTTGGGTGGATTGGAAATGGATAATGTCACTACTAGAACTGACCCTGGAAGTGTTAGCCAGCGCCAGCATTCACAAACCTTGGCGGTGGATGTGGAACATCCTTTCTGCCGCAGGTGTCACGATTACGTGATCTTTTTGGGTGAAGGCAACTGGTCAATAAACCCACACGTGTTACCTGAAAGCATCAATGTTGCCGGATTCGAGACCCTCGTTATGTAGTGAACGAGAAGAAAGGGGCGGTAATCGAGGGGCCCAATTTTTATTAATCATATCATAGGAGGCCAACAAACATAGACAGCAAGGAAGACATCAAGATTCCTTGGTGTGTCTCCTTGGTTTCCTTAGAAACTGGAAAAAATTGTGGCTGAGCTAGGTGGTACTCCACACTTGGTAACAGCTTAAGGGAGCAAAAACACACGTTCACATAAACGCACGCACTAACACACACATACAAACACTTAAAGGGACACTAAAGGCAAATACTAAGTCGATGTGGACTGTTTAAATACATCTCCAGAAACCTCGCAACGCTTGTTTCCTGCCAAGAAACGACTTAGTTTACGAGAAAATTTTATCTGAAGGGTCCGAATAGCTTTTTCGAAATTCAAATCTCCCGCCACCCAACCGGGGGAGTGGTGACGTTCCATACGCCATCCCCGCCCTTAACTGCTGTCAGTGAGTAAAACAGCGCCCGACAGACGGCGGCACCGAGGCAAGACAGAGCGGCGGATTCGCCGCTGCAGCTGCTTTTTGGTCAGGTGGCGTACACCGTTCGGGCATACCGCGACATTACGTGGAAGTTTAATTCTCTGCTACTTGCAGTTAGGGCGAGTTTCGCGAACCAGCAAAACCAGTGCCGCACTACGACATCAGGAAAGTACTGAAAAGCGAAAGCATGGGCGGTGAAGAGTCGAGCGAAAACGAAATCTTCCGACCGACCGCTTCGTTGTCAACGGAAAATTCAATGACTCCTATTTTTCTGCACGTCAGATGGAACTGAACAATTAGCATTTTATTTCATCTTATAATACAATACGAGGATCTTTTTGGATTGAGTAGTTGAGTACTAGTGACACAGTTTAACTGAGGAGCGCTTTCGGCATCGGGCAAGCGCTTGAATGTCCTGGGGGAGTCTGTAATCACGTTCTCCATTTACCTCGATTTTTCGACTATTAAGGCTGTGTTCACGATAATATTGACGCCTTAGAGATTCTCGAGCACTAATCTGTCACTTTAGCTTGGCTTAGTATATGCCTTTAGTGTCGCTTCACGAACACCGTTGCTGCTTATAACAGAGTACCAAATAGTGAATAAACGGTTGGTGCTGAGCACCTGTGTTGTGGGGGAGAGAAGAGTGTGCTTTTTTGGGTGTGTTTTTGTGTGCATGTGAACGTCTGCGTGTATTGGGGGGGGGGGGAGGTGCTGTCTTGCGCTTTTAAGTTGTTAATAATACGAATAATCTTCGGCCTCCTCTGCCTGCTGTGCACCGAGTCGCAACTATTTACACGTCTCACAAACTTACTCAATTGTGTTACCGCCGACCACGTCTTCCATGTATATATATGAACCAGTACTGTTCGGCAAGCTCAGTGAAAGAATACGAGTGCTGTGGTGGTCTACGGTGGCCACAGAGTCCAACGATGTGGTCTATAGTCTAAGGCTTCAACACCAGGGAGCATGATGATAAAATGTCAGGCTTGAGACGGTGGCCCAAACTGGTAGCGTGTGTTGCTCCCTGTCAAGCTACGAGCTATACATTTTAGCAGTCTATAATCGATATGATATTCTAATTGACGTCAAGGGAAACAAATGAAGCAGGGCAGGTCCTGTAGTGTCCCGGTTAGATAACCGCTGGACCATTAGGGTTACAGAATGGGCACCAAGAGAAGGGAAACGCAGTCGAGGACGGCAGAAGACTAGGTGGAGCGATGAAATTAGGAAATTGGCGGGCGCTAGTTGGAATCCGCTGGCGCAAGACAGAGGTAACTGGAGATCGCAGGGAGAAGCCTTCGTCTTCCAGTGGACATAAAACAGGCTGCTGCTTCTGCTGCTGCTGATGATGATGATAAATCACAGACAACCGTCATTTTCCTTCATTGCGATAGAAAGTAGTCCGTGAGTAAATAATGAAGTATCTCATTTCTTCCTACAAAGGCAAATACGTTATGAAGGACAGCACTGCTTCTGGTGCTAGCTCCGGCGACATCTGCGTTTTCCTGAAGGTACAAAGTATCTCCACGCACTCGCTCTATATATTTCCCCCAGCTGCAGTTGATGATGAACATAGTGTTTTGTGGCGCAACGGCCAAGTATGACCAAAGAGCACCAGGCCAATTGTAATGAGATCGAAGTGAAGTGATAAATTACGAGCAATGGATGTGACGGGGCTGTAAAGGGGCCTAAAAGTCTATTCACGGATTGCAGCCCATTCACGAGTATGTACAGCCATATAGTGCTGCTCACGAGGAGCAATAATATGTATTGCAACAGTAGTATTCATCTACTACGAGTAAACGAACACATACGGACGAAGGAAATATACTTAATGCCCACTTTAATTTTGCGTGCATGAGCTTCAAATATTCCGTATTTTCGCAGCACTCCTTCAATACTCTGGAGCACTTCAGACAAAACACACGGGCAAAGTCTCCGTATAGTGCTCGTCCAGCCATGCGATAGATTAGAAAAAGAAGAAATTTCGTCGCGGCTGACTTCTAGAGAATTGATATGTGAGCTGGTTTGCTGGCATCACTGGTCGGCGGTGGCTGCAGCCGCTTCGTTTTTCTCGGCGACCTTTCCTTTCAGATCTTGAAGCCGTGTCAGCAGGTTTTCGAACTGATAGGTACCTGTGTTCATGCGCATCGGGTCGTTCATGTTGGTTCCAGTGAGATGCAGCCTCGATTTGACCACGTCTTCGTACTTGTCGTACAACTCCGCGAATTTCTTGAACACCGCGTCCTTGAGCGTCTCCGGGAAAGGGGAATCCTCTTGCAGGCAAGCTTCCACCGTGTCACAGACAGCCACCCTGATCGTCTCGTGCTGTATGATCGATTCAAAACGGTCCACGGCCTCTTTCTGGGTAAACGCGGGAATCTCGGACAGCAGCGACTGGATCGAAACGAGAAGGCTGCTTACGGACTGGGCTGGACTCCACCCTGACCCGTGTGTGTTGAGCGTGCTGAGGCAGATGGAGCCGTCCAAGTAGATGTGTTCGTTGAACTTGGTCCGCCCCGCGTCGGTTGTCAAGCAGCGAACGTTGGGCGGCTTCAGCGGGTAGTCGCTGGTACAGCGCACGTGGAAGTGGAAGAAGCCGCCTTCATGCGGCGTGTTCGGCGCGCCCATCACGATGGCGTGGATGTTGGTGATGGATTTCTCCTCGGGCGCGATGAAGATCCCAGGGGGCGGGTCGGCGTTGAAGTCCGCGATGTCTCGCTTGACGCGTAGCAGGCACGCTTGTGGCACGTCTTCCTCCGTCAAGGCTAAGGTCGAAGCTCCTGCTTGGGAGGCCATATATCACCGCCGTCCTCAAGCAGCTAGCTGCTCGAACCAATTTGGAATGACGCGACTGCCAGCCGCCTGCACCGAATCACCGGGATGCCACCGCGTCTTCTTCAGCTTCGTCTTCGAGGGGCGTGTTTGCACGCGCATTGAAATTTGATTCGGTGATTAAAAAAAATGAACCGGAGTATCACGGTTATGCTAAAAGCGAGCGACAGGTTTCTGTGAAAGAAATAGACTTAAAACGACCGTATACAACCACACGAATGCGTGCCTGAATAAACAGCAGGGCATGGTAAAAAAAAAAAAAGAGTAATTGCAGGAAGCACCACCCCCTCTTTAAAATGTTTCCATAGGGATGTCTGCAAAGCAGCTGAAAAACTTATATGCTATTCAAACTGTTTTCTTGATAAATTTCTAAAATATTATGTCCTTTTAAAGGTGAAAGTCTTAGATCTGTACGTTTCAAGATGGCGCTGTGTGGTACAGAAAATATCACCTGAAATGTCACCTCGGGATTAGCCGGGGCCGCGTTTTATCGCGTTTTGTTGGACCCAATAAAAGTTTATTCACTCACGCACTCAAATACCACCTGACCCGAGAAAGATCAGAAGCGAACGAAAGCATGCTCAGCGGCGTATACGAGATTACTAATGTTAAGCAAAGTTAATTAATGATTGATTAGTGATCTGATTAAGGTGTATTTAGGTAAATTAGGGCGTATTAAGGTGTGTTAAGGTTGGTTAGAGTGGATTAAGTAGGATAAACATGTGTTAAGAAGAAATAAAGTGGATTATGGTCGATTAGGGTGGATTAAGGTGGATGAACGAGGATTAAGGTGGTTTAGGCTAGATTCAGGTGATTTATTTATTATTTATTTATTACATACCTACATCGCCCATGCCGGCATTACAGAAGGGGGATTACATTGTGATGGAATAAACAAGTGATCACACACGCAAAGCGCGATAGAACGTCTCACTATTTTATGTATTAACGATGTGAGGCGAAAGAATATCCCATTCTCTTATAGATCGAACAAAAAAGGAATACATAAAGACGTCCCTCCTGAAAAGGAACTCGCAGACCTTCAATGCATGGTCGCGTCTCATCGACGTGTAAGTAGGCGACTTAATATATCCTTCTCTCTCAACCTCCGTTTTTGAATAATAAACAGCGTGAAAAAAATTTCAACCTGAGATTTTTCTTCGTCGGTCTTCTAATGCTTGCCACGAAAATCTAATTTTGCTTCCTCTCCTGCTTAATTTTCTACTACATTTATTAACAACAATGCTAGCTGCCATATGCCGCACTCTTTCAAGCTGTTCCGTGAAATCAGCCGTGTAGGGATACCAACAAATACAAGCGCAATCAAATAAACTACGAACATAAGTCAAATACATTTCATGTTTTAATTTATCCGGTAATTGACCGAAATTACGGCGCAGAAATCACAATGAGCCTATTGCCTTATTCTTAATATGCATAATGCGGCTGTTTCATATGAAGTCAGACGTCATTAAAATTCCTAAACATTTGTATTCCTCAAGTTTTTTTATTGCCACCTTACTCAAGCTATATACATGACTGAAATGAGCGCTTCCTCGTAAGGGTGACTTGAACGCATTTTTGAACATTTAGTGACATTTCCCACGTATTGCACCATCATCATCATCAGCCTAGTTACGCCCACTGCAGGGCAAAGGCCTCTCCCATACTTCTCCAGCTACCTCGGTCATGTACTAATTGTGGCCATGTTGTCCCTGCAAACTTCTTAATCTCATCCGCCCACCTAACTTTCTGCCTCCCCCTACTACGCTTCCCTTCCCTTGGAATCCAGTCCGTAACCCTTAATGACCATCGGTTATCTTCCCTCCTCATTACATGTCCGGCCCATGCCCATTTCTTTTTCTTGATTTCAACTAAGATGTCATTTATCCGCGTTTGTTCCCTCACCCAATCTGCTCTTTTCTTATCCCTTAACGTTACACCTATCATTCTTCTTTCCATATCTCGTTGCGTCGTCCTCAATTTCAGCAGAACCCTTTTCGTAAGCCTCCAGGTTTCTGCCCCGTAGGTGAGTACTGGTAAGACACAGCTGCTATACACTTTCCTCTTGAAGGATAGTGGCAACTTGCTGTTCATGATTTGAGAATGCCTGCCAAACGCACCCCAGCCCATTCTTATTCTTCTGGTTATTTCAGTCTCATGATCCGGGTCCGTGGTCACTACCTGCCCTAAGTAGATGTATTCCCTTACCACTTCCAGTGCCTCGCTACCTATCGTAAACTGCTGTTCTCTTCCGAGACTGTTAAACATTACTTTAGTTTTCTGTAGATTTATTTTCAGACCCACCCTTCTGCTTTGCCTCTCCAGGTCATTGAGCATGCATTGCAATTGGTCTCCTGAGTTACTAAGCAAGGCAATATCATCAGCGAAACGCAAGTTGCTAAGGTATTCTCCATCAAATTTTATCCCCAATTCTACCCACTCCAGGTCTCTGAATACCTCCTGTAAACACGCTGTGAATAGCATTGGAGATATCGTATCGCCCTGTCTGACGCCTTTCTTTATTGGGATTTTGTTGCTTTCTTTGTGGAGGATTACGGTGGCTGTGGAACCGCTGTAGATATCTTCCAGTATCTTTACATATGGCTTATCTACACCCTGATTCCGTAGTGCCTTCATGACTGCTGAGGTTTCGACTGAATCAAATGCTTTTTCGTAATCAATGAAGGCAATATATGCTAATGTCTAAATGAGTCTGTATTCATGAAATTAGGGTGGATTAAGATGTATTAAGGGGGTTTAAGTGGATTAAGGTGGATTAAGGTGGTGCGAGGTCGATTAAGGCGTATTAAGGAGGATTAAGGTATAGTAGGGTAATTAAGATGAAATAAAGATGATTAAGGCGATACCTAAGCTCCCCTGCGAGCTTTTTTGTTTTTCCTTTTGTCTTACGAAAATTTTCATTACTATTCCTTTTATTCTTGCAAAAATTGTTTTTTTTCTTACTCTATGATATTCTTGGCCTTCACCCTGTAGTGGGTATGAACTCATACCAGGCAAGGGACAAACCAGCCAATTTAAACAACAACGCAAGTGCTAATTGAAATTCAACAGAAACATTTCGCGGCCTAGGTGCGCCACTACGCCGCTTCTTCAGGGCGCACCAGTACTCGTGCGGACGATCGTCGACATGCATGTATGGTACAGCTCTGAAAAAGGAAGCTTCGAAAAAGAAGCACAATATAACCCTGTTCAAACGTGCCAATTTGTTTCGTTTTTCGCTGCACACTGTGATTCGCTGGTCCTGTTTGTTTCGCATGGGGTCACGTGACTTAGCCTTCCGTGTTTTACGCTTCCGTTCCCATTTGCCGCGCCTCCAAAGGCGTACCGCTGATGCGTCCACGGTCGCTGGCGGCTCCTACTTTGACCACAGCACGTGACCGCTGAAAAAGTGCCGCGCTTGCGGTAGACATCGATAGCTCCGACGAATCTGCAGAGGTGGTGCAGAAGGTTGGGGATGCCAGCCCCCGTCGTGTGTCGCGATTACGTTAAAACAGCGAGCTGTGCGAGTGGGCCGGATGACAGATTCGCATGCACCTTTCATGTGATGATGGCGACGGGACATCGGACACGTTGAGCGTGGTGGACATCGCCGCCGATGGGAACGCTGCTCGCGACTTCGAAAGCGAAGACGAATTGAGGCATTGAAGAAACGGTCACGCCCTGCTCGCTTGCACGTGTTTTCTCGTAGCCTTCGATAGCTACGTCAGCCACTTCGATATGCTCGACTATATAGGTTATTTTCTTTTAAACCTTCATAGATCTCATAGATCGACATATGTCTGCACGGTAACTGAAACACGGTGCCAATTCTCGAAAAGAAACGGTTACCGCGACACTATCGTGCACCTATAGATTGTGCGCTATGTATGAATGCCGTGTGATGCCCTCTTGGAATGCGCAAGTAGCGTGTACTGTGGATGGGATACACGACGCGAATAGTATCGCAGTGAATGCCGCAAAGATAGTGCTAGAGGCATACGTCTAGCATATTTCAGTGCCAACTTTCTTTCACCAGCGTAGATCTGGGCTGCTATAATGGTAAACATATCTTACTTTTGTCAACTGCGGGGTATATACGGCCGAAACGTCGGGATTAAATGCTTTTCTACGTGCGCCTGCACAAATTTAGTTTTCTACGTGCGCCAACCCTGGCAGCACCTCTGTGGAGATGCATTTCTCTATAGTATAAGCGCTTCTGGTGGGGCTTCGGTTGTCTGCTGCGTTAGCAAAGCTGTTTCGGGAGCGGGCGAGTTTTCATTTTCTACGGCATATGGCGAAGGTAGAGTTGGACATGACGCGGCGGCTGAATACGACTTCATGTTTTCAACTGATGTGGCTGTTCAACGGTCTTGTCATTATAAAGGAAATCACCGAGGGATACGTTGAGAATGCAAACACAATTTGGGGCTCTTAGCCACAGTCGCCGTGAAACGTGCAATTGATGCCGCGTACATCTTGGTTCATGATGATGTCATGATGACCAGGAAGTCGAAAGCTTCTATGAAGACGTGGAATCGGCGATGGGTAGAGTGAAAACAAAATACACTATACTGATGGGCGATTTCAATGCCAAGGTAGGCAAGAAGCAGGCTGGAGACAAGGCAGTGGGGGAATACGGCATAGGCACTAGGAATAGCAGGGGAGAGTTATTAGTAGAGTTTGCGGAACAGAATAATATGCGGATAATGAATACCTTCTTCCGCAAGCGGGATAGCCGAAAGTGGACGTGGAGGAGCCCGAACGGCGAGACTAAAAATGAAATAGACCTCATACTCTGCGCTAACCCTGGCATTATACAAGATGTGGACGTGCTCGGTAAGGTGCGCTGCAGTGACCACAGGATGGTAAGAACTCGAATTAGCCTAGATTTGAGGAGGGAACGGAAGAAACTGGTACATAAGAAGCCGATCAATGAGTTAGCGGTAAGAGGGAAAATAGAGGAATTCCAGATCAAGCTACAGAACAGGTATTCGGCTTTAACTCAGGAAGAGGACCTTAGTGTTGAAGCAATGAACGACAATCTTGTGGGCATCATTAAGGAGTGTGCAATAGAAGTCGGCGGTAACTCTGTTAGACAGGATACCAGTAAGCTATCGCAGGAGACGAAAGATCTGATCAAGAAACGCCAATGTATGAAAGCCTCTAACCCTACAGCTAGAATAGAACTGGCAGAACTTTCGAAGTTAATCAACAAGCGTAAGACAGCTGACATAAGGAAGTATAATATGGATAGAATTGAACAAGCTCTCAGGAACGGAGGAAGCCTAAAAGCAGAGAAGAAGAAACTAGGAATTGGCAAGAATCAGATGTATGCGTTAAGAGACAAAGCCGGCAATATCATTACTAATATGGATGAGATAGTTCAAGTGGCTGAGGAGTTCTATAGAGATTTATACAGTACCAGTGGAACCCACGATGATAATGGAAGAGAGAATAGTCCAGAGGAATTCGAAATCCCACAAGTAACGCCGGAAGAAGTAAGGAAAGCCTTGGGAGCTATGCAAAGGGGGAAGGCAGCTGGGGAAGATCAGGTAACAGCAGATTTGTTGAAGGACGGTGGGCAGATTGTTCTAGAAAAACTGGCCACCCTGTTTACACAATGCCTCATGACCTCGAGCGTACCGGAATCTTGGAAGAACGCTAACATAATCCTAATCCATAAGAAAGGGGATGCCAAAGACTTGAAAAATTATAGACCGATCAGCTTACTGTCTGTTGCCTACAAAGTATTTACTAAGGTAATTGCAAATAGAATCAGGAACACCTTAGACTTCCGTCAACCAAAGGACCAGGCAGGATTCCGTAAAGGCTACTCAACAATAGATCATATTCACACCATCAATCAGGTGATAGAAAAATGTGCGGAATATAACCAACCATTATATATAGCTTTCATTGATTATGAGAAAGCGTTTGATTCAGTCGAAACCTCAGCAGTCATGGAGGCATTGCGGAATCAGGGTGTAGACGAGCCGTACGTAAAAATACTGAAAGATATCTATAGCGGCTCCACAGCCACTGTAGTCCTCCATAAAGAAAGCAACAAAATCCCTATAAAGAAAGGCGTCAGGCAGGGAGATACGATCTCTCCAATGCTATTCACAGCATGTTTACAGGAGGTATTCAGAGACCTGGATTGGGAAGAATTGGGGATAAGAGTAAATGGAGAATACCTTAGTAACTTGCGCTTCGCTGATGATATTGTCTTGCTTAGTAACTCAGGGGACCAGCTGCAATGCATGCTCACTGACCTGGAGAGACAGAGCAGAAGGGTGGGACTAAAAATTAATCTGCAGAAAACTAAAGTAATGTTTAACAGTCTCGGAAGGGAACAGCAGTTTACGATAGGTACCGAGGCACTGGAAGTGGTAAGGGAATACATCTACTTAGGACAGGTAGTGACTGCTGATCCGGATCATGAGAGTGAAATAATCAGAAGAATAAGAATAGGCTGGGGTGCGTTTGGCAGGCATTCTGAGATCATGAACAGCAGGTTGCCATTATCCCTCAAGAGAAAAGTTTATAACAGCTGTGTCTTACCAGTACTCACGTACGGGGCAGAAACCTGGAGGCTTACGAAAGGGGTTCTACTTAAATTGAGGACGACGCAACGAGCTATGGAAAGAAGAATGATAGGTGTAACATTAAGAGATAAGAAAAGAGCAGATTGGGTGAGGGAACAAACGCGCGTTAATGACATCTTAGTTGAAATCAAGAAAAAGAAATGGGCATGGGCAGGACATGTAATGAGGAGGGAAGATAACCGATGGTCATTAAGGGTTACGGACTGGATTCCGAGGGAAGGGAAGCGTAGCAGGGGGCGACAGAAAGTTAGGTGGGCAGATGAGATTAGAAAGTTTGGAGGGTCAACATGGCCACAATTAGTACATGACCGGGGCAGTTGGAGAAGTATGGGAGAGGCCTTTGCCCTGCAGTGGGCGTAACCAGGCTGATGATGATGATGATGATGATGATGACATCTTGGTTACAAAATACGTGAAATGCGGCATCCTGAGCGCATAACTTTAACCATGCGCTGCGCCTCACAACGACAATGGCTTCACTGAAGGACCATATTATGGAAAACTTCAGCTGGTTGGTTGTCAAATAGCCGGACTTCTGCAAGCGTACAGTCAATTTTATTGAACCTTACAAGAAATTAGTGAAACTCTAATTTCTTACAGAAAAGTCACAATTGCATTCCATGATGAAATGCAGGAACTACCAATGAACGGCAGAAACATTAAAATGAGGTGAAGGAGGAATAACCACTCCAGCCTAGTTAAATCCCGATTCACCAAATTCTCTGATGCAGTCAAAGTGAAGTGTTATTTCCTCCTCTCTTTTTTATCCTTCTTCAATTTCAGGAAACTAAAAAAGAATATAGGAAAAGCCTTTCTTTCTGATTTAGCTTCATCCTAATTTTTGTTCTCGTTATCATCAGTATTATTTGGTAGCTTTTTTGAGCATTCATAGGAATGTTTAATCACCCGCTGACAGTCTGTGATTCATTCGTGAATGCTTCATTCCTAAAACTGGGTCCTCTTTATCTCAGTATTCATCATTCTTATTGATATTTTCTCTCCAAGTACGTGGATGGAAGGCTGCGGCTTTTAACGTTTTGTTTTATACCACATGTGCACGCGCGCCATTCTCAACGGAGAGAAAAAAATCACAAAATATGACACTGTTTAGAGCAGGGCAGAGCCTCGCAAGAAAAAAAAGAAGTGTTCCCAATGGTGAATCATCTAAATTGTGAACATGAACGAAACATCATGAATGTGCTTTCTAGTCGTTTATGAAGCTACGACGTTGCCAGCTTAACCCCGAATGCATACAATTGAGTCGAAATGAGTCGGGTAATATTCGGTTTAAATCTATCTATCTATCTATCTATCTATCTATCTATCTATCTATCTATCTATCTATCTATCTATCTATCTATCTATCTATCTATCTATCTATCTATCTATCTATCTATCTATCTATCTATCTATCTATCTATCTATCTATCTATCTATCTATCTATCTATCTATCTATCTATCTATCTATCTATCTATCTATCTATCTATCTATCTATCTATCTAATTAGACGAAATACAAGAAATACTGTGACTTGCTACAAGCGACGACTGTCTAGTTATTTGGCACTCATGTATTTTTTAAGCTGTTGCACAAATTGCGCGGGACAACCTGTATACTTAGATAACGGCATATCTCATACCACGGTAGACTGAACAGAGAGTTTCATTACTTTCTTAGCACCCTAAACTATACTTGCAGTGCCACGTTTTAAAACGATTTGGAAATTTTGGATATCTCGTTTTGGGAATAATTTCTCAACGTATAACATATCTGACACTTCCTGCTTTGTAATAAGTTCTTACGTGGATATTGTCACGTAGTGGGGACGGTGAGGAAAACAGCAAAACTGTGACGGACGAAACTAGCGTTTTATTGGGCGAACGTGTGCCCTTAGAACAAGCTGCACTCCAACAACAACGATACCGGCGAACACAGTCGACAATCGCCGAAAATTTGATTTGTCCGTCAAAAGCGTTGGCTTTGATAAATGAGTCATCGAATTTCCCAGAATAATCGCTGGTGCCATACAATACTACACAATTCGCGTCGTGCATACAATCAAATTACACAAGTTTCCTTGACAACAGACAACGCATAGAACCATATATATCGAACCATTGATGACGCTCCAGTAGGTTGCAATCATGTAGGCGCGCCTCACGCTGAGCGATAACTTTATTTTTGGGAGCGGGTAAAATGCAGACCCCGGTAAAAGGATAAACAGGTAGATGCGTCAGTATGTGCGGCAATAGGTACGATTTGCGCTTCATTCAGTGGTACGAAAACCCCATTCAACTAGGAACAAAAGTTTACGTGCACTACAGGGCGTCATACATACACAGAAACAACGAAATATTAACCTTGTTTGCTTTGGATAACCTGCACCTATAATGCATGCAACTAAGAGACTTTCTCAGTCTCGTTCTCAACGTTTTGTCAGATATAGAAGTTATCTCTATGCATCTGTCTCTGACCAATGGCGGTCGCGCTCACCTTCGGGAAAATCACAATTAGCCAAGCCGAGCACGCCAAGAAAGCATTCCGTGTAGCTTTACGGTCTCTCTCGACAGCACAAACCACGCAACGAATACGCACTTTGCATTTCCCTTACGAGAATCCATCTGACAGACTTTCTGGTCCGGCATCCATTATTATACAGGGTAGTGGAATACATGTACACTGTTATTTAATGTCAACCTATTGCACACTTTTATCGACAAATCTTCATGGGAATTATCTGCGCTGCTGCTCAAATATTTTTTTCAAAATTACATTTAATTGTTTTCGATTCTATGCTAGGCAACAAATTTGTGTTGCGGCTTTTCAGGCACGAGAGAAATAGGCTTTGTGCAATGAGAGGACGACAATTATTTTTGAACACCACTGTAACTTCATTCATTGCACATTTTTTCCCCCTTTCTTTCGGAACAACACATGGGAAGCACTTTGCGCTTTGGCGCGAGAAGACAATTGTTGTAATCTTACTCGCCTCAAATGGATAAGTTTAAGGCATACGGTGTACATGTGGACGCGAGAAGTGGAAATGTGGTGAACTGAAATATGCGTAATCTTTGTTTTACTGAGCTTTCTATGCACTTTATACGTAATAAAAAGGCCGCGCACTTACAGCTCCAGTTTCCAGGAAGAGCGAGGTTATGCATAGAAAACATTCTTGCGGCGCAGAAAGGGATGTCTACGACGTATGTAAATGTAAACAAGGCTGACGCGAAGAACGACAGCTTGAACATGAAGCGACACACACTTGATATTCAAGCGACCAAAAAGAGGTAAATAATAAGCTAACGGAAAATATTTATTCATTCCTAGTAACATGATAGAAGAAAACGCCAAACAGAGATCAAAGGCTTACCCACTATGCCTTTGCTTAAAAAAAAAGGTTAACGACCGCAGCTGCCTACTTCAGTCAAAACCGCAATGGTGATGATAAAGGATGCAATATGAGCTTATATGGCGTACGAAATTTGACCTTTTGGCGGCCGTCATTTCCGGGTAACCTGTTTGGTCAACTGAAAGTTCGACGTTGAGAGGGAACTAGTTGAACATTCTGACTTCCATTTTTTTCTGAGATCTAAGCCATGGCAAACGTGCAACCGGTGACAATATCATGGCAATGCCTTCCGGTTCTGTTTATTTGCGAGATTTGTCACCTACGCTTACATTTATTTGAGTAATCGGCACCGTCTCCCGGACATCGGTTAAAATATGAACATCCTTTCTTCGAGTCGTTTCTTCGTGGAATAAAGTCATCGTGTGCTTCTTTTTAGCCCTAACCGGTGATTTAGCGCAACGTCTGAATAAGTAAAACATGCAAGCAGGGTTTACCAACTTGTAACTACAGAGAGAAGAGCGTGCCAGACGCAAATGAAGACAGTATGGACCAGCGTTTGTCCCACGTGTCTTCATTTTCGCGTGTAGTAGTTTCCGTGTTGTAAGTATGGATTACCAACACGCTCAACATATGGATCCTATGCAAGGTTTACCAAAAAAGAGACGCTGTTAGTAGATACACATAGCTGTCTCTCAAAGAAGTACATGCGAATCATGCATGGAGGGCCCCATTTGTTATATTGGAGCACAGACCAGAAGGGTCCGGTGATACGTGAAGTTACGAACATCGCCGGTTTTGTTTTTCTCTCAAACTTGTGAGATCTTTCTACATGCTTTCCTCATTAGATTGTGCAGACATAGCAGCGTCTCGGAAGAAAGCCTTGGGAACATGCATTTTAGGGCTGCCTTGCTTTAAAGCAAGACATCTGCTTAAAATAACATCGACACTTTCTTGGACCTTTTATTTCCTGCACTTCTTTTTATTTTCTCCCTCCCATGTGTAGTTTTCACTTAGAGTACTTAGAAAAAAGAATCACGCACGAACATATAGAAAGGAAGTTTGGCAGTTGATTACCGAAAAAGTTAGCTTCCTGACACCAGCTGTGATATTTGGAAGAGAGTTAGCGCAGAATCTTGCACAATACAGAACGCAGGTGGCGGGCCCTTTGAGCATTAGCACCTGCACGTAAGTACTGTGTCTACAGGCTCAATTTAATGTACCTTATTTTTGTGGATGTTAGAAACAACTGAATATGTGTTCTCGGGAACCAATATTGATAATTAATCATTATGAGGTTTTACGTGCCAAGACCACGTCCTGATTATGAGGCACGCTGTAGTGGGTGACTCCGGAAATTTCAACTACCTGCGGTTCTTTAACGTGCTAAACCTAAGCACACGGGTGTTTTTCGCATTTCGCCGCATCAAAATCAATATTTATAGGATCTTTAGGTTAATAACTTTATGAACTGCAATCAATGTAGAAAATGAAATTCTCTCGTGCAACAGCGCTCTACGGTTTTCACAGCTGCGCAAATGTTCCCGAGAGGAAAACGCTTACGTTTAGCTATTCGTTTCATTATATTCCTGAGGACACTGCAACAAGAGAAGACAGAAGCAGCATGGGATGCGCATGCGCGAACATCAATACCTGACTGGAAATTCTCACCACGAAACATGGACAAGCGATATAAGCGGTTTCTGTAAATATTGTAATAAGCATAATTTTCTCTTTCAGCTTACGCAGTCTTGAATACTTTCTTCTCTGTGCCGAGGATGCGCATACGGAATAATCAACAAGCTTATTACGACGTATCCCGACCCAGTGACTTATGCGAAAGCATGCGTTGCTCGCTTTACAATCGTGACAGTCCTTTGTTTGCAGTCTTTGCCATGTTATGACGTTTTATTTCGTTAGCAATTGTATAGACTCTCCAGGCGCATGCGGTTGGCGTCGCCGTCGCCCCTGAGGTTCCGCATAAAGTACAAGGTCGAGTGAAGCGTTGCTGTGCGCACTATGGTGCGTGTGTGCGCTAACCCTTGCGAGGGTGAGACGGTGATCGCGGTCTAATCTCGCGCACGCAAGGGCAGAGCGGGAGGAAGGGTGCCGTCTTCTGTCGCCAGCAACGATCCGGGGGAAGGGAAGGGTATGGAGGGGTGGAGGGGCGATCTGCTCCGGGTGGCCCGGCGCGTCAGCCCGGGCCGCTGTATCGTGAAAGCCATCTGCGACGGAGACAGAGTTCCCCTTGCGCTGTCTCTTCGTGGCTTGGTAGTACGTGGCTCGCTGAAGCTGCCGCGCTTCCTCACTCCAGTGTTTTAATAGCGAGTTTGCACGCGGGCAACTTTACGCAGACTAGACTCGAGACCGTTCACCGACTCAAAGATACTCGGACCGTGGCCACAACCGTCACTGGCTCGAAAAGCGATTCGTGCACTAGTGCGGTACTTGAAGTGCACGGGCTTAAGAGACCGCTTATAGTGTCATTGTGTACGCTGTCCCTCCCACACGTACTCACTACTTACTGTCTCCCTTTCTTCCTCTTTCTATTCCCCTTTCCCCCACCCCCAGTGTAGGGTAGCAAACCAGATGCTGTTCTGGTTGACCTCCCTGTCTTTCCTACCCTTGCTTTCTCTCTCTCTCTTGCACAGTGATCGAGTGAGATGCATTCATGTTTGCTTGTTAATACACGACGCTTGTTAATTTAGTTAGTATGCCCATGTTTACAAGTTTATGCGGCCGATACAGCTATACTTACTTCGTATAGCTGTCCACTAATTTGCTGTTGCAATCGGTGCTTCGTCTTTCAGGTAAAACTGCGACTTTTTTTTTTCTTTTTGCAGCACGAAACAACTCGTGGTTGCCACCTTTCGGAAAGAATACAAGCGAAATTATAATTGTGTGTCGCTTTCCATTAGTAAAAAAAAATTAAATTATGGGGTTTAACGTGCCAAAACCACTTTCTGATTATGAGGCACGCCGTAGTGGAGGACTGCGGAAATTTCGACCACCTGGGGATCTTTAACGTGCACCTAAATCTAAGTTTCCATTAGTACAGTATTTGTCTGTTCATTGTGCAAGTTTCTCACATTTGTGATCAACCATAATGTTTCGTGTATTTCATCTCTTTCATTTATCTGCACGCTGTACAGGTGTATTGTCGCACCCATCGCGTTGCTTATCGATTCGACCCCGCTGACGCTTAAAGGCTTGTGTGTGCATGCGTGCGTGCGTTGTGTTTTATTTGCGCATTCCTTCGGGATCTATGCTTGTTATTTGAGAATAGAATGCTGCGAGAAAGTAAGCTATTAAAAGTACCAGCACTGCTTTCATGGAATGAATAACTAGGTAAGTAAATAAAGTACTTTCTGCGCGGTCATATTGCAAAGTTCTCATGCTTCGCACTAATTTCGCTTGTTGACATCGCTGGGGATGTGTTGCGAGCGGCTAGCGATCTAATTATATTCACTATAAAGTTCGGGAAGTCTGAAAAAGGAAATCAGGTAAAAAGCCGAAGAACTTTCCGGAGGGATGGTCCTCGCAATTATAGAACTAAAGACTCGCACCTCACATGTCTTAAGAAAACTACTTATCTATTTTTCATGCCTCACAGTAAAGTCACAGTAAATTCCAAAGTATAAATGGCAAGCAGGACAACTATATCCTTTTATTGACGAATGTTGCCTACACGCAACATGCCAGTAATTTTCTTTTTCTTGCCGAGTTTCAGTATTGAGCAAGAAGTTTCTAGCTAAATGTCCTCGGCCAACCCAGAATGACAGGCAGCAAGTGTCATTTGTTGGTTTGGAGCCTGAACACAGGATGAGAAATATGTTCGGCATGCGACTGGTTTTCTGTGCATGCTGTGCTTAGGCTTTATATAATTACACGCCTCTGTGTCTGATTGAAGCGCATCTGTGTTAAGCCCTAAGCTAAGCCTGCATGCTATGTTTAGAGTTTAATTACGCGTCTCGGTGTCTGATAAAAGTGAAGAAGAAGTATTTTAATGATAATGATAAAAGTGAATTTGCGTTAAGCCCTAAGCTAAGTGTGTATGCTATGCTTAGGGCGTAATTATGTGTCTCTGTGTCTGATTGAAGCGCATGCCCGATTGAAGTGAAATGTGCATTCTGTGAGTGATTCTGAGCATGTTCTTTATACTTTGGCGATCATCGCGATTAAGTTGGTGGTTGACGTCGGATTACGAGATTTGAGCCATAAATACGATATTAAAGTGAAGCGCCTACATTCTGTTCAAGCACTGGTGTAAAAGTAAGACATTGTAATGGGCCTAAAAGCAATAGTTATATAACTTTCTACAACGCAATATCAATGCAAATTCCCTGAGGGACCTTTATGACATCGCTTTTGCACTCCGTGGTTAAACTGTCGACGAATGATGTTCTACCGTAATACTGACTAAAGCAAAGCAAGGTACGGGTGCCTCAATTTTTTTAATTCTGGACGTACCATGCAGGTATGTTACTCGAAAAAAGAACACGAGATTGCCTTAGTTCAAGGGAAAAAAAAGTTCGCTATAAATATTTCCTGCTGCAATGTTAGTGGAAAAATGTCTGACATCGTAGTTTATTATCTCGTTTTCTTAATCATCAACTGTCTCACGCATGCGCAGACGCATTCTGCATCACTGCATGCGCAAAGACAGCTGCGCTATACACGCGTACGATGCACTTGTCTGGCAAAGGTTCTTCCTTTTGTTGTTGTTTTTCTTTTCAGTTGCGTGTTTGTTTTCATGTGCCATGTCCAGGTGCTCTGAGTATTCGTTATGAGCGACGGACTTGAGGCAAACGGGGGCGTCTCTCTGCATAGATGCGCACGAAAGCCGCACCTGACGAGTAATTCAAGACCGCGCGCATTCTCTATGGGCTTCTATACAGAAGTGCCCGGCATCGTCCCATTCAAGCCGCCGGTGGCCTGAGCTCCTGTCAACCCGGCTTACTTCGCCCGGACGCCTCTCGTGTTGTGAAAGGACATATCTGATTTCCGTCGGTGCCAGATGCTAATCAGTTCAAGCAATTAGTCGGTGAGAGCGAAGAGGGGATTTACCTAACGGACACGTCGACTTTCGATTTGTGAAAGAAAGCCTATGGAAAGGAAAGTGTCAGGCAACAGCGACATCTGTTGTTATAACAACTAACTCAATCAATAGCGCCTTTCCATCTGTTCATTGTCCTAATTGAAACACAGCTACCATGTCCTTCACGTAAAGGTTTGTTACGAGGACGTGCTAATATCGAAATGCACTCCACTCGAGTAATGAATATAAAGAAATAAATCCGAAAATTACTTGGAGCCATCATTTCGGGAAGAAATTAATCAATGCGAATATTAAGCCTACTCGAATGCGTTCATATTCGTCTTTTGCGGTGCGTTATAAAAAAAAAAAGGAAAACAAGGAAAACGTGCTTTCTCACTTTGCACTGGATGAAATGAACTGACTATATAGAAACCTTCATCTGGTTCTGCAAGCGCTTCTCTCCTGATAACAGGAGGCTTGTTGACGGCCGTGAGAAGAAGAGGTTTTCCTCACGAGTGTGTAGAACAACTAGCCTTTCTGGAAGGACCGCAGATTGTGCTAAAGGAAGTATCGTTCATTCTTCTTACATTTTTGCGAGAGGCTGTACTGACTAGGCATGGTGATATATCTCGCAATGAAAGCCGCTCAGGCGGAACATTTGCCAGCCAGGTCTGCCGGCTATAGGCTAACCCCACCTATAACAGCCCCCCCCCCCCCCCCAACACGGTAGTAACCAACACTAACACTTTCGTAACATTCTTTGTGTAGTTCCATTCTTTTGTGGCTCCATACGAAATGCCATGCAAGAAAACTAAGAGACTAAATTGGCAACCGTTCGCGTCTTCTACGCATCAAGTACGTATAGTGTCAAGGATCGGCATAATGTCAGCATTATTTATGCGGTTATTTCCTATGTTTACTAACAGTGTTCATTGCAAGAAATGCAAGAAATTCCTCGCTGGTTCGCATTTCAATGTTGTGTCACTTATCTCATGATTGTTATGAAGGCAAATGACTTATTACAAACACTATATTTTATATAATATGGGCACCCCCTGTCACCGGTGCGTCAGCAGCAGCAGCTGAACCACGGCCACATGAAGGCCAGCTAGCTGGAACTGGGACCTAGGATTTCTTTGAAATATATAGAGTACGCTAAAATACCGTGGAAAATAAATCACAGCTTTTGTTTAACGCAAATGCTACGGGCCAACGCTACGCTATTGCCGCGGTCGATGAGAACGGTAAATTAATTGGCGCGGCGTAACTAAGAAGGAGCTTAATTCATGCCGCCGAAGAAGCAAGCATAGCACTTGCAAATACAATGAGGAGAAGCTCCACGATTTTCTGCGATTCCCGTAGAGCTTTTAGGAACTACTCAGCCGGCTTCGTCTCAATGGAAGCACACAAGTTACTTATACACAGTTGTAATATTCATAATTACGAGCAACTGGACAGCGCACACCTAGTCTGCTTTCCGTCCCATCAGGGCCACTCGGTCAGCCCCAATGGCTACAATCCTAACGAGCAAGCTCACTCGGTTGTGCGAGATCTCACATGCCGCGCATCAGATCAGGAACTGCTCCAAGATGACTGCAGCTCCTACAGAAATCCATTTACTACTTTTCACGAGATCACCTCACATTAGAGGGACGGCAGGAAGTTTTTTCCTACTCCCCATCAGAAGCTCAACCGAGCTCAGGCAGTTACATTAGGAATGATTCAAGCTACATCTTATCCCAAACCTTTTGTGCTTAACAAAATTGACGAGTATTTTTCCGCGAAATGTAAAACTTGCGGACACACTCCGTGTCTATTTGATCATATGTTCTGACCCAACCAAAGGGCTTCGGATCTCAACAGTGAGAAGGACTGGAGTCGGCGCATATTCAGCGAAGTCTTCCAAGATCAACTCCTGGCCGTCCGGAGAGCTCGCGACATGGAGAAAGCCTTCGGCCTACCGGTGCCTATGTGGGCGGAGCCACTGACTTAGCCTGGGGGCTTTTGACGTCGGCCCTTAATTCCTCTGGAACAAAGTAAAGTTCTTGCCATGCCATGACATGCCAATTCTGACTTCCGCCAGTACCAAATCCAACAGGTTGTTCATGGGCAAGTTAATAAAATAGGGTTTATTATTATTATTATTATTATTATTATTATTCCTGACTGATTGAAATAAGATTTCCGGGTTGGGAACGGAAGCACTTGATTATGAACGATTACAAGGCTCTCTAGGAAGGGAACAGGAATATAAAAGAGAAAGATCGAAAATGGCAATTAAATTATCCTAATAAATGCTCGAAAGTCCCCAGCTTTTGGGGACTTCTATATTTTGGCGCAGTCGGCTACGGACTTGGACATGTGTGTGACGTTCTACGGGACACAGCGTGGAGGTTAGTCCGTCATCACCGGCTACAAGCCGTATAGGGAGGCTTTGCTTGTGTACACACCCCGACTCTGCTCCAGGTCATCGTCACCAGGGCCAATACTACAGTGGAAGGCGCCTTGGCTAAAGGTGCTGCAATAATCAATGTGCAAATGCCTGAACTCACCCTTTGAACAAGTCGCGGTCTTTCTGCTAACTGCAACGCAACCAAAAGCGTGCCTTCGTCTCTCACTAAAGGCCAACTGCAACGAAATTTTTGACCGCGTAAGAAGCCCGGTTTCAGATAATTTTTACATGCTGTGGCCTATGCGCAAAATCTTACGTTTCATATACAGATGAATCCATCACAAAGAGCTTGCAAGAATCGATGTTTTTCATACCGAGCCGACAAAAAAAAAAAAAAAACACGACCATTAACGCCCGACGGCAGTTACGTACAGTGAAGAATGTGGAGAACCGGCGCCAGTGCTGTCAGCTTTCCTTGCTTGTATTCCGTTGTGGTATATCGGCGAACCCGTCCCTCAGGTCTGCTAGCCACAGTGTTAGTGTATCTATATATATATATATATATATATATATATATATATATATAGATTTTGTCAACAGCTTCGTGCGCTGTGACAAGTCGCCGTTGCGCGCCCGCGATGTTCCTCTAATGAGCCCAGCCGGTTTTCTCTATCTGGTTGTCTACGTTCAACAGCAGGGCCTCGATGTGTTCGGCCGCCGCTCGAAGAAGGGCGCATAGAGATAGCCAAGCTACAGGTGTGGCATAGTCCTGCTTAAAGCGGACGCGATGAACGCGTGGCGCAGTTACGCTTCATCGGCGAAAATTGGACGCTCTACAGTCAAGTGTGGCTGGCACGGGAATGGAACGTGTTCTATCGCACGCCGGAGCAGCTGGAACAGGGTGCATCGCGCGCTAGCTTTGCTGACCAGCAGCATGCTGTACAGGTTTAGTGAAGCGAGCGCGTTGGGTTTGACTTCGACAAAAAAATAAGGGCTCGCTCGCCGCGCACTTGACCGCTAGCGCTGCGGCAACAACTGATCGCGACGCTGCTGCGGGACACGTTTAAGCGCAACGTAACGTTTTGGCGATCTTAGCGTCATCGGCATGACGTATCCAACTTCACCGGCCGCTGCCTGACACGCTGGAAGCGCCGAACTTCTCGACAAATGAGACTGATGGGGCAACTACCGCCATCTGTAGTAAAGGATGATAGGTATAGCGGAAGCTTGGCACGGCCGGGCTAGATGGGTTCGGTGCTAAGTGTGCGTAAACTCACGGTCAGACAGGCCGGACTGCGGCCGCGATAAAGCGTGCCCCGTTCCGCTCTACCGGCATTGTATTCCTCCTGCATGGCCTGCCGCCGCATCTGCACCATGGCCGCCACGTCGCGTTCTCCTTCACGACTAATGTAGCTTGCGATTCCTGCTCATTTCTGGCGCCGGGTCAGAAAGGGTTTCGTTCGTCTACTTCTACGCGTCCGATATAGAGACGCACGATATGTCTTGAGGATGTTGCACTAACAAAAATGATCGCTCGAGAATGTCGCCCTTGAATGCAATTTACTTTTGAACGTTACCTTTGGTTTTCGTGTGCCATCATGGCATATGGTACTCAAAGTCATTAAAAAAATTAAATTATGGGGCTTTACGTGCCAAAACCACTTTCCGATTATGACGCACGCCGTAGTAGAGGACTCCGGAAATTTCGACCACCTGGGGTTCTTTAACGTGCACCTAAATCTAAGCACACGGGTGTGTTCGCATTTCGCCCCCATCGAAATGCGGCCGCCGTGGCCGGGATTCCATCCCGTGACCTCGTGATCAGCAGCCCAACACCATAGCCACTGAGCAACCACGGCGGGTGTACTCAAAGTCACCTCGAGAAAGCGGTTACCAAGCAAATCTCGATGGTTAAGTGGCTGTGCTGTAGAAATGTAACTTGTGCGGCTTCGTCAACTGCAGTTTACATGCCTGTGCGCGTTGGCTGGCCCCCGTCGCACTTGCCTGCTGCGCCGCGGTGTCCGCTTTCGCTCTGAAAGCTGGGAGAGGAAAGATTGGTTCGGGCCTTCCTGTACTAAGCGTTGTGTACTGCACAGCCATTGCGCGTGCTCGAGTAGCTATTCGAGCACCCGACAGCCACGCAACGCATCGGCATTGTTGCAACAGCTGAAATCAACGAGCGCAACAGGGAAAACGCACGCCGAGAGAGGCATCCGTCTACTCGCAAGTGATGAGCGAGCAATGCGCCTGGCGGCCTAGGCGCAACAGGACGCAACTCAGAGATCAACAGTTGCCTACGGTTCTTCAGTATTAGCCAAATCCACATCGCTACCACTTTGCCGCCAGGTGCATGTGTAGTCTGCACATGCGCTATTTAATACCTGCTAATGACCAAATTTGGCGATTGCCAGCCCTACGGCTTTGCCAAGATTACTTTGAGAGTATACGCTAGGCATTTATAGACAATTTAGCCCAAGTGAAATTTCGTTGCAGTTGGCCTTTATTCTCTCAGATGCGTGAGTCAATCTCCTCGCTATAAAAATATAGCAAACTCACCAGCAGAAAGCTCTCATAGGTGCTCTTGAGAACTACAGACGTTTTGAATTACCAGTAAAACCTGAGCTGTTCGATGGTGTTTTGTCTGGCACCAGTACATGGCTCGACTACTACCAGTACGCTTAAGAATACAATAACTTGTGCACCGATACTGATCGCCTGTTTTACACGCGGGCGGTTCTTGAAGGAAATGCTAAAAAATAATTCGGCCTTCGCATCTCAGAGCACATGCAGCACCTTTGGAAATCATTAAGTAAGAGCTTTCTGTATGCATTTAGAGAAAATCGACTTGACTTGTGGGACAAGACCGTTGCTTATAACCAGAAATTGAAGGCCTTTTGAATAACCTTTTTTTGAAAAGCACTGGCTGTTGCAAATAGTGGAACTCATGCTTACCGGGTCGTCAGTTCATGGTGCTACTAGGATCGCAATGACAAGCGAATGTCGGTAACAAGTCCAAATCGGGTCGCCTTCCACCGTAGCTGACCTCCTCTGTTTATTAAAATTTGTCACCGCCTCACACCCGTCACCTGCTGTTGAAACCTCATGTCGGATAACACGGCAGGTGACAGACAAATGGGTTACGAGAAAAGTGCAAAGTAACCGAATGTGTATGCATCATGGCAAGTCTGCACTTTCAAAAAAGAGATTGACTGAATGTGCGGAACCAGTTACAAAGTCACATTGCAATGACAATGAAGATCAAACAAAACCGTATAATATTGCTCATTAAGACTAATAATATTTCGCAGCGTAAGCTGTTATGGGCTCATTCCAATAGCCCTTTCAGTTGGCGATGGTGTACGCCGCCACTGCAGACGCTGGTGTCTGGTGTCTGCCGCAAAACAAGATCGTGGTGATAATGGGGCGTCAATAACGTTCTCTCAAAAAAGATGTATTTGAAGGAAAGGAAAGTATGAACTGCATGAGAGGTGTAAATCTCTGGGCGTCAAAAGCAAACGCAGCAGCTTTCGTTTATGAATATGAATGAGTACCGAAAGTATCTCCTTTTTGCTTCATACTCTTACAGTCACCACCGAAATCGTCACCAAATGAGCTTCAACGTAGCGGTCGTAGGACGTAGTTGATCCCCAAAATATCAATTACTTAAAATTAATAATTTTGCATCGAATCTTCCGCAAAAGTTCAAGCCTTCCCGACGGTGCTTATGCATATGCGTCAGACCATTTGCAATGGTTTGCAAACGCTAAATTATGCTTTGTCTTGAAGATGTGCTTTAACGCACAACCACATCGTTGCACACGAAAAAATTAAAGCAGACATAACAAAACGAACGCCAAGATTTGCGGTTGTATAAGCAAATATGTAACATTGTCTAACTTCGTGCTTTTAATTTCATTTGCACGGCAAGGTACAAATAAACTATTCCTGTTGATCCAGGAGTCATACGCCTTAAATAGCAGCGATTTTACAATAGAGACAGCTAAAGTTGGTACGAAGATTGTATAGGGAAAAAAAAACACCAAGTATGTGAAAGAAAACGGACGTAAGAAAGCAATAACTTTTAGATGCATTTGCTGCAGTCGCTGATACTACAAAATCACGCACTTCAGCAGTACGAGGAGGCTGCATCAGCAATACTTAAGCAATAAGGGGGGTTGGCGTGTTGATCATACTAAAAAAAAAAAAAAAAAAAAAAAAAAAAACGAAATTGAGTCCACTGCGACAATAGAGCAACTTTTATGGCAACGACAGCCAATCGGTCTTCAATATATGTTCATCAGTGTTTTTAAATCTCAGTTGCCCAAAGACACCATCCTAACTTTTTTTTCTTCCAGCTTCTGAAAGAATTACATGGCTAAGACTCTGTCCTGTCGAAGCTGCTACTGCGTCCCACATTGAGCTAAAAGAGAGACAAAAGAAACGCTTTCGAAAGATTCATTTCGTTAGTGATCAAGAAGATAAAATAATGGAAAGCGGTTGCTGAAATGTCACAGCCGAAAGAAGCTTAAGGACGTTAGCGTGATAGGGTACACCAGGCTACTTACTGCAATATCTCATTTGCGATATCCACTAAAGCTAAGTTCAAAAAATGGCGCAGACATAAGCCGCGTGTCACCCACGTTCGCAGAAGCAGTGTTCGTTTATTGGAAGCAGCTAGTGGCCTTTCATTATTTTTTTACTTCGGAAAAAAAGACAGAAAATAAGTAGGAAAGACTGGCGACCAAAACAGCAACAATATCTTTAGTTCTACGCTGCTGCCTTACACTTACACTCTGAACTATTGTAGTGACGAAATATCGTCGAAAATAAGGAAATGCACTAATATTTCAAGCACATTGAAACATTAGTCTGTGAAAATGAATGCCACACATTGAACGAGTAATGTGATATGTGTACTACTTCTGGGGACAGATGGTAGCAAAACTTTGCAACAAACAATTGATGCATGTTACTGGCATTGCTAGCACATATAGGCACATCCTAGGGCCAAGCTGCCGCAAATAATTACCGTAAGACAATGCTAATAATACAGTAAACGCAAGTGGAGTGTTACTGCATCAAATAAAGTTTTGAGATCATATTACATGGTGAACCCCGCCAAGGTAATCGTTTATTATAAATTTAACAGAAACTTTAATAGGCGTGGTTAGCAATGATGCCTAGATGTGGCACTACGCTCTCTGTACAAAGAGTAAATGCGCCTAAATGTTGCATGAGGGATCAGCAAGGAAACCTGTGTTTAAAAAAAATGCAAGGTTTAAGTCACACGCACCGTCTGAGGCGCGAGATCGAGCGAAGACGCCGCCTGGCGGTAAATCGCTGAACCCCACGCGCGTGGATCGCTCACTGGGCCGTCTTCTAGCCACTACGTGTTCACATGTGCGTATGCGGTGTGAAAAAAAAATTATGGGGTTTTACGTGCCAAAACCACGACCACCTGGCGGGGACCACCTAACGCGCACCTAAATGTAAACACAGAGGGGTTTTCGGATTTCGCCCCCTTCTCAATGCGGCCGCGGTGGCAGCGATTCGATCCCGCGACCTAGTGCTCAGCAGCCCAACACCGTTGCCACTAAGCAACCACGGCGGGTATACGTGTGCAGTGTGGTGTGCATGTCCTCTAAAGATGGTTTCTCCCGTGGTGGTAGCGATTCGAAGCACAATCGTAAGTACTGTCCTCGTGCTCGGCTGTGTGGCCTTTTGCCGTCCTCTTTATTTGAGTCGGTGGGTACGTGCCAGTGAGTATGTGCTGTTTTTCACTAACGAAAACGAAAAAAAAAAAATCTAAGAGCTTTAAAATTTGTCCGCCCCAGGAAGGAACCAAACCTGCGTATTTATTAAGAATTTCACCTGAATATGTGCCCGCACAAGAAGCCTCGTGGCGGTGCCGCCAGGTGGCACGGTGTGTCAAAAAAAGAATTTATAAAGGCAAGGGGGAGAAAGATAGAATTCACTCGTATAGACCGTTGACCATTACATCGTAATATACAGGCTAGCAATGCAGGCAATCAAATTAAAGCTTCAAGCATGGGCAGAGAATAATGGCATTTTGGGAGAGCTTCAGAATGGCTTCAGAATAGGTAGGCGTTTGGATGATAACTTGTTCGTTCTTACTCAGTGTATTGAAGTATCAAAAGCAGAAAGCAGGACCGTTGTATGTGGCCTTTTTAGACATTACAGGAGCCTACGACAACGTAGACCGCAACATTTTGTGGGATATTCTGGAAGGGGAAGGCTTAGATAACGATTGTCTACAGCTTTTAAGAGACATTTACCTAGAAGATACCGTTTGCGTTGAATGAGAAGGGATGAGGAGCGAGGAGAGGTTCATATCAACAAGGAACTGAGGCAGGGTGGCCCTTTATCCCCGCTGCTGTTTATGATGTACATGGTGAAGATGGAGAGGGCGCTAGAAGGAAGTAATATCGGGTTTAACCTCTCATACAAACCGGCGGGTACAGTAATAGAGCAGCAACTCCCAGGTTTATTTTATGCGGACGACATTGTGTTGCTAGCTAACAAGCAAAGTGATTTGCAACGTCTGGCTAATATCTGTGGACAGGAAGGCAACAATTTAGGTTTGAAATTTAGTGTTAGAAAATCAGGTGTTATGGTATTCTATGATAACAGCGAACAGACAGTGGAGATACAGGGCCAAGAAATACCTCGGGTAACAGAATAGAAATACCTTGGTATATGGATAAACGAAGGCAATGGATATATGGAAACACAGGAAAAAACCATAACAGTAAAGGGGAAGAGAAATGCAGCCATAATGAAGCACAGAGCGCTATAGGGATACAATAGGTACGAGGTCCTCCGAGGTATGTGGAAAGGTGTAATGGTTCCGGGACTTATTTTTGGAAATGCGGTTGTTTGCTGTAAATCAGGGGTACAATCAGGACTCGACGGGAACCAAAGGTCAGTGGGTCGCCTCGCATTGGGCGCTCACGGGAAGACTACAAATGAAGCTGTGCAGGGTGATATGGGCTGGACTAGTTTTGAAGTGAGGGAAGCTCGCAGTGAAATTGACTATGAAGAACGGCTGAGGAATATGGAGAGAGAGAGCAAATGATAAAGGAAAGGTAGGGAGGTTAACCAGGACTGAGCCCGGTTGGCTACCCTACACTGGGGAAAGGGAAAAGGGGGCGGCGTGGCGTAGAGGAATATGGAAGAAAGTGAATGGGCTGGGAGGAAAAGCATTGTACAGGAAAAGCATTGATTCACAGTGGAGGAAAAGAACTAGGAAGCTTACCAGCAAGTATGCGGCCTGTAGGGTGGACAACACAGCAACAAAGAAGGTCAAGCGGAAAGTTAGAGAGGCTCAATTAATCTCATGGGTGGCGGCAATGCAAAAGAAACCTGCCATGAGTAACTACTTAAGAGGAAAAAAACAAAATCAGGAAAGAAACCATTTATGATAACTCGAAGGGAAGCTCAGTACTTTTCGAAGCGAGATCGGGATGCCTTACAACACGCACCTATAAAGCGAGATATAAGAAGGAAGAAGAAGCATGTGCTTGCAGCGGTAAAGCTAGGGAAACTACGGAGCTTGTTTTATTATAATGTGAAGACGTCTACCCAGCGGTCGATTTGGGCACCACTGGCCTACTTGAAGCCCCTGGGTTCAGCGAGAGCACTGGAAAAGTAAACATGTCCGCAATAGGTATTGCGGACATGTTGGTATTGCTGGACATGTTGGTAATAGGCATTGCGGACAATAGAGGCGATTGAAAATTTGGTGGAAGTAGGGAAACGACAAAAAACGGAGACGCACGAAAGCACAGTTCGCAATAGGGGATCAGAAAATTTGGGTGGGGGAGTTCACAGTAGTTTTTTTTATTGTTTAACCTAGGTAGTACATTAGGCAGTATAATAGCAAGAGCTTGGTGGCGCAACCCACCGCCCCGTTTCAAAGGGGACGCTCATAGCATCCATCTATCCATCCATCCATCGTCTGTATGGGGACAAAGCGCTGCATGACCGTCTGCGGCGGCTGCTCTGAATAGCGCCCGCGCCTCACCCACGCGCTGCCTCTCGCGATCTCCCGATTAGCGAGGCAGTAGCGCCACACTTTGCTCCGTTTGCAACGTGCTGCACGAGGAACATTGTCCGCGCCAGCCAAAATGTTGCGAAATGAAGACAAGCATCGTGCTGCCCTCACATTTCTCGTTAGGGGATTTTGTTCAACCGTTTTATGTGATTACATCCCAAATGCCACATGTGCGATCTGTTTCTGCGCAAGTAGGAAGAATGCTGTTTACATTAAGATTTAAGATCCGGGTTGGTTAGCCGTAACAATCTTTAACAGATAATTTAATTCTTAAAAACGTGCAGCAGTTAACGCAGGTCCTGCTCCCAAAGGACATCCCTGAAAACGCGACCAGCTTACAAGAGATTACATTTATCAATCGTCGTTAAGCTTTACGAAGGAAGCCGGCACAATAGTGTTGGAAATACTTGCGATACGTGGCTGCGGGAACCCTTATAAAGTAAGTATAAAGGAAAATGAACAAATGGTTTCCAGATAAGCTGAGCAACCGGGTTAGCCATATGTTGTATGTTAAAATGAGGGTATCGCGAAAAGACAAGGGCGGATTACTTCTCCTATAAAGGAAATCACTCCATCTTCTTTCAGTAGTCATAGAGCAGTATTTTCTACAGCCCAATATTCGTGAACGAGAAGCGCCCACTTTTTTCACTATATAGTACTGCGAAAACCCAGAAGCGTAGGAAGGTTCATGATACGCACAATCGTATATTCAATAAACACTCGTATCATATGGGCTGAAACACGTATACCCCAGATGGCATCATGTACAACGGCATCAGAGTTATGCGTAAGAATATACGACAGCTTATGTTTAAAAGACTACATTTGCATTGCGCAAGAATGAGCTGGCGCCGCATTCAAGCTCCAACATTACCACTTTCTTTTATATGAAAATAAAAAAATAAAAATAAAAGCGAGAAGACGGAGTCGTTGAGCACATTTCGCGTTTGTGTGGTCTTTGACAAATAGTAACACTGCCAACGAGAGCAAACAACGGAAGGGCTTTCGTTCTACCACCATCTTTTCGTGCGATTTGCCGACGCTACCGCGCAGCATCGCTCCTCTCCCTTCGTCTGCGACAATGAGCGGACACTTCGTTTGTTGTCTCGAAAGTTTGAATGCATACTGGCATGACGAATGAGTTCCTGCGCACCACGTCGCAACCTCGTAGGAAAAAAAAAGTGATAACAAATAACTATTGCGGTCCATGTGTCATGCTGCCAGTGCTTTCACCATGTTCGTAGTGGTCCTCCCTCTGAGTTGTTGGAACGCTTTCGTGGCGGTGCCGCATTGTGCTCGACGAACAATGGAAAACATTTCAGGGACTATGTACTTTCGTGTTCTACACGAGCTGTAGCCGACGCTGAAGAACTCACACGGAACATCTTAAAAAAATCTAAGGATGTTGTCAATCATGCTTGTTCCATACTGAAGTGCCTCTTTTGAGTTAGAACGAGAAGAAAGAGAACCCCCGGAGGGGCCCGATTTTTATTATTCATCTCATAAATGGCGAACGAACAAAGGCACAAAGGACAACACAGGGGAAATTACTTGTGCTTGCTAAATGAATCAAATAAATGATGGATTAATGGAAATAAAAGTGGATTAAAATAAACTCGCCGTAGGTGGGGCACCAAGTCATGTCTTCGCATGACGTTCGAAGAGGTTTGTTCGTATCCCACCTGCGGTCAATTGTTTTTTCATCCCCTTTCATTTTCACTAGTTATCATTTATTCAATTCAATTAGTAAATACAAGTAATTTCCCCTATGTTGTCATGGGTGTTTTTGTTGCCTACTTATGATGTCCCTTAAGTTAGGTCATATGTAAATTTGGTTTCCACTGTTCACTAAACCACTGCAATTTTCCTATCTGATGAATATTTGGCGACCTTTATATCGGTGTCGAACTGGTAGTAGCCTACGGCTGAGCTCGAAGTGGCCGCTTCTCTGAGATGAGACGAGCGCAAACAGAATCAACAAATGAATCAGATAAGTTGTGGACGGCAATGATTTAGAGAAGGTTGTTCCGGTCAGTGGCTGCTCGGGAAAAAACACCAAGAACTGAATATTGTGATGCTGGCACGAGGACGAGACACCTAAATGGGGGTGACCGATGCGATAAGATATGCGTGAAGGGTGTACGATGTAGGGTGCGCCGTTGATAGCAGAATAACACAATTTGTGAAATAACAATATGGCAACGCGACAACGAAAAGAAAAGGATTACAGGCTAAACTGGGCTTTTGATGATGAAACGCTGATCTCGCACGGATATGACGAAAAAATGAATCTGGCAGCACAACTTTGAACAGGTACTTGTGCATCGGCGAGGTGTGACTGATGTGGGTCCCACACTGCAAGTGCATGTTTTATTTAGACCTGACCAGCGGCTTGTCTGGAAGCTGTTTTACATATTGTGGTGTGTTAATTCGCTTAGACAGGAAAGCAGAGGCAATAACTGCACTTGTATGCTCGTTGACATAGAGCGCATCGTAATTCCCGGCTTCGCTTGTGCGAATTGTATACGACCTTCAGTCATAATACCTTCAAAAGAAGGCACATGTGTTCGAAGCTTTATGAGTGTTTCCATATGGTTTTATAGAAGAAAGTGCATGCACCTCTAGTATACTTTCTCAATACTTCTGCATGAACATTTGGATAGCGATAAACAACAGCTTTCCATGACTTCAGAAAATGCAAAAGCACATTTTGCCCTTTGCTACTCAGTCTCTTGGCACTAATGACCCTCACATAAATGTCACTAATGTAACATTTATGTGAGGGTCACCTATGCTTACGTCATACGCTTCGTGTGTGTCACACCTCCCACTGGGTCGTAGCGTTTTTCTTTTGTTTAATTTTATAATGTTTCAGAGAAGGTCGTGCATTTAAGTGGCGCAGGAAGCTCATCTTCACATAAAGTACATTCAATGAGGGACTGCCGAGTGTTTAAATCATAAAATCCATTCAAAACTAAAGTTAACTCATAATTAAGTGTGTCAAGCGAATGTGAAGCCGCCACTTATTTGCGACGAGAAACCACGACTTATGTCCTGTTTAGTACTAAGATATATCATAGCCTTCCGTATCAGTACACTACATACAAGCAGTGTGCGATCGGAAGGAGGATGATAGAATCCCAAGCCGCAATCGCCAATTCCTTCTATCGAAGCTGGCGCGTCGTCAACGTAGTCGATATCTTCTTGCTTAGCTCTCTTCAGTTATTTATGTTTCTTTGCTGGAACGACGGTGTTGTCCACAAGATTTAGGGGCGGAACGTTCTAAATATTTACTGTATATCGAGACACTGGCATCCCTTCAGTCAGCAGATGTTCTTTAGATATTACACTGCAACTTCTTGTTCAGTGCTCTGTCTTCTTCTCTTTAGTCAAGACTGTTCATGTATTTATTTCACATCACAGGAATGATTAATTTCTGTCAACGCGAGGAACTAGTGTAAAACGTAGCACCTCAAAGATGAAAGCATTTCGCTATGAAAACACTTCACTTGACTTTGCATTAGGGCACGTAAGAAAAGTACGTACCAACCTATCTTCTAAAAGAGCAACCTGCCGAGAACAGTTTCGACAACTGTGGTAGAATGCATGAATGAATACTCTAAACTGGCATCATTATAAAAGCTTTCCGTGAATACTACTGAATACAGCATATCTCACGTAATTTCTTTAGCATGATTCACAGCGGTTTCCTCTTCAACATAGGAAGGGAAGAATCAAAACGCAAAAGCTTAGAAATTAAGTAGAAGGTAGAAAGTGTTTTAGGCATTTTTATTCTTGAGTGCAACTTTTGGTACAATGCAGCAGTAAAAAAACGTTGGACTGTGATTGTTCATAAGTAAATACGGCACATAGTTACCGTTCCGAGAATGGAAAATTTCAAAGGAAAGCGTTGCTCTTTTCCCTTTTCACAAATTTTTCACATAACCAGGACTGCATTCTACGACAAACTCAGTTTTCATGAGAAATGTGAACGCAAAAGAAGGCCTATGATTAAATGCGTAACAGCGTTTCGATAAACTTGGCCAGACGCAATCTCCCCAAAATCCCTGCAATGGCAGCTCAGCATCACAGCTTATTTCTCACGCGTTTTCTTTTGGTATTTCGGAAGATTTAATCAAGTTTTCGGACCGAGCCAAATGTGCGCCTGGTCCAGACGAGATAGGCATTCACTTTTTTACGCTCCGCGACGTCGTAAAAAGTTGGGAACTTTTCGTCGCTATCCACCTGCGGCTTTCGAGAAAGCACACTGGTCTTTTGTACGGGGTCCCGTCGCGTTTTCATGAGACCACACAGATTCTGCTCAGTTTCTTCATACCCTGGCTCTGCTTTGTCACTTCTTCCAACTATTTTTATACCGAATGATAGTCTCAAAAGAAAAAAAGAAGGGGGGGGGGGGGAGGAGTGATATTGGGGAGGACCGATTCGTATTTCATTTTTTGTAGATTTTTGTTTGTTTGTGTGTGATAAGATTATGTATCCCAGTTTCAAAATTATTTGTGTTCCTCTGAAGTTCCTGGAAAAGCTCTGGCTGTCCCTTTCTCGTTCGCAGAGTAGGCGTTGTGGTAGACAGAGAAGGGTAAAAAGAGAAGTAAGGCAGGACGGTTAACCTGATGAGAGTTTTCGGTTTACTGCCCTGGAACTGCAGGTTATTAGACAATAAATATATACAGAAATATGTAGAGCGTCAACGGGAACTGTAGGCGAAAGTTCTCTCCTTGCGTGATGTGAGACGCTGAATAATGCGACTTTCCTAACGTGATGTTGCTGGAAAAAGCGCCAGCGCTTTGATCAAACAGGATACTTATGCTTTTGACGAGCTCCTCAATAAAAGAACAGACTCCTTTTTATTGGGACCTCGGTGACACTATGGGTAAAAATGTCTATTAATAACTGGGATTGCTACACGCTTCACTCACTTTGTGGCGTGACAATCAGCCTCGTGTACGTAACCCTGTTTTTTTTTTCTTCCAACACATATTGCAACTGGTTCTCGACAAAGCAATACCTAAAATACGTTCAAAAAGCACGACAAGAAAAGCGGCATGTCTTGAGGTTTTTATGCGGTTTAATCAAGATGCCGCAAAAATATGGAGCAACTGGGTTTACGTACATGAGGTTGGATGAAAGTGAGTGAGTACAAGTTGAGAAAATTTTACGATCTTAAATATTATCTCATACTAAATATGTTTAACGAGAGATTGGCTACTCACACTACAAAACTCTACTTTGTAGAAACATTCTCCGATCGGGTGAACACTGCATGAACTCTATTCCAAGATGACCACAGCTTGATGACGGCAACAACGTCAATCAGACGCTTGCCAGGGAGTTACCGAACGGTTGCGCTGATAGGCGGAACAACCTCTGTCTCGAGATCTTAGCTGTTGTCGCAGTAAAATGTTCCATGCATACTGTTTTTGGATGCACTAAATAAACAACGAATAAAATATGGCCTCTATGATGCATCTCAGCGTTACGGGAAGTACCGAGAAAAGCACTGCTACGGGCTCTTTAGTGTAACTGTAAAAGTAGTCCATGCGTTATGTAGCGCACACTTAAACGGCTTGCATGCGAGTGTCTGTGCGATTAAAAATTATTTTAACGGCTGCCGAGCCATGAAGTGTGAAAAGCGCATTTTCATACACTCTAAAAATTTTCACACCCTTATGGGTGTAATACGGGTGTATTCATCTTTTCACCCTTGTAAACACCCTTGAAACACCCTTTTTTAATGGAAAAGGGTGTTCAACAAGAAAGCACCCTTGGAACACCCCAGTCTTTCTAATAGACACCCTAATTATAAGGGAGTAAGTGAACAAGCTTACAGTATATGATAAATGAACATTGCCAGTTAAGGCGTTGATATTGGCTTTACATGAAACGCGCGCTACCATCGCTTGAATCAGGTAGCTGGAATGATTAGATCAGGGCATCTAGGCAGCAGCGCGCTGGCTCCGAACAGCGGTCAAAAATGAAGTTTCCCACTAATGTTGATATCGAACGGATGCCACTAACGCGCAGACTTTGCATAGCCAGATATCTGCAAAAGGCTTGATATGATCAATGGCAAAATATTTACAATGCTATCACTGAATACTTAAAGGTGTGCAACCAGTTAGACTGGGAATTGTTAGGAGTGAGGGCTAACGGTAAATAGCTCACCAACTTACGGTTTGTAGATGACATTGGCATACTCAGCAAAGCTGCAGACTATTTGCAACAAACGTTTGAGGACCTTGGCGAAGAAAGTGTAAGAGTCTGAGAGTTAGTATGCAGAAGAGAAAAGTAATGTTCCGCAGCCTGGCGAGAGAACGAATGTCATGGTCGGCAGTCAGCCTCTAGAACCTGCGCAGAAATACGTTTATTGAGGTTAATTACTCGCAGGGGCCTCTGATCAAGGAAATTAACAAAAATAAAAAAATTAGCTGGAGAGCTTACGGCAGGCATTACTAAATCATGACCAGGGAGCTTACTGCTAATCATTGCTTTCTACCGTTACTAACGTATGGGGCCGAAACTTGGAAGTTACCAAAGAAGCTTGAGAAGACGTTGAGGACCGCGCAACGAGCGATGGAATGAAAGTTATTAGGCATGACGATAATAGACTGGAGGACAGCGATGTGGATTAGAGAGCGAACGGGGATAGCTGATATTCTGGTTGACATTAAGAGGAAGAAGTCATGCTTGGCAGACATTGCAATGCGTAAGGGAGAGAACTGCTGGTCTATTGGAGTTGCAGAATGGGTGCTAAGGGAAGGGAAGCACAGTCGAGGACGGCAGAGAATAATGTGGACGTGATGGAATTGGGAAACTTGAAGACACATGGAACCAGTTGGCACAAGACAGGGGTATTGGAGATCGCTGGAGAAGCTTTCGTCCTGCGATTGACGTCAAAATAAGCTGATGATGAAGATGATGCGACGACATCCATGCCAGCTTCGCGGCATGTCATTCATGTTATGACATGCATGCGTGTCATGCACGTTCTGATAGCTCGATTTGCGTCCATTGCGGGGTGGGGGGGGGGGGGGGGCTAGTAGCGGCGTAGCCAAGTGGGGCACGCCGGGCACTTGTAACGCTCACTAACAATAAATTTTTTGCTACTATGGCAATGGCCCCGCTCCTTCCCCCTCCACGGTCAATTGGGACACCACCCCCCCTCACACGAAAAAAATTTCCTGGCTACACCACTGTGGGGAGGGGGGTGTAAGATTGCTCCAGACCCCTCCCCCTAACTTGTCAACGGAAACGGGGGAGGGTTGGGCCGCTGCCACCGGGCCGCAAGCCTTAGGCAGCCCAATAACCAGCTGCATTTCCCTTTGGACGTGAATACTGCTCTAATGTGATTACACTGTAGGATTCGTGGCGGTTCGAGGGCCCCCATGCGACAATAAAAAAAAACACATACAGCCATCAGCAAGTCTTAGCTTGAGCAGATCTTTGGGAGCTGGGCAAGACTGTCATAAAAAAAGAAAGCTTGGCACCCCTCTTAGATGCATTGTCAACTCTGGGTCACCGCTGACTGGACATTTCCGGTAAAAAAAATTACACAGGAACTCCTCTCGGATTTGTCTAAGTATGCGTAAGCATTGTGACTCTTCCTCATCCACACGCAGTCCATGTCGTTATCAATGTTATGAGACTTGATCCGACGACTATAGACGACCGCACGCCAAGTTTCATCCTAGACGCCAGCGCTCGTTTCTCCCCTGGCGGAACGATTTCATCTCCAACGGGTGTAGGTTTCCGCCGCCGCTTCCCTCGGTCGCGCTCGCGTTCAGTTCGCGACGGCGCCTCTTCGGATGACCGGAAATTATTATTGTGTTGTTAACTGTCACGACAGCAATGTAAACACGAAAGGGTTGATGCCACCAGTGAAATTCTGCCGATTCACAAGAAAATGGTTCGAAATAAGCAGACGACACACATGGATTACTGCGGTGCGCCGAGCGAAATAAACAACTGACAAACGAAGCGAGCTCGTTCATTGATCACTCCTGAGTGTACGACGGTTTTTATATGTAACCCATATGAATTTATTAATTACTCAGTACATAATCCTATCATTCATATAAAAACTTTAAGTTGTTCGACGAGCGCTTGTCCTGTCGTCTTTCTCGTGTTTCGTTTATGTGTGCGCTGCCCAAGAATGGAAACCACTTCTGTTGTATGCGCTAGCAGTGGCCGAAGTTCACGCGTGCCGAGAAAGTGAATATGTGCACGATGCACTGAGCATGACCAGAGTTCCTTCCCGCTTCACCACTGCACCGATCGATCGAGTTGCTGGACGACACACGCCCGCGTCTTGGTCGCGCCGGCATTGCTGAAGCAGGAATGATTACTAATACTTTCAACTTCCGTCTCTTGAGCACTGTTAAAAAATGGCCGAGCTGTCTACACCGCTGCTTCTATTCCATAATGTAGGGGACGCACTAGTTAAAGTTGTGTTCGCATGTCATACTTGTGCTATGCAGCGACATATTTTTGAGAGCAGCATTCCGGGCAAGTTGGTAATCCATTACTTAAATGATATTGCGCGACAAAAAACGACACGGACGTGAGACGACACACCAAGCGCTTGGTGTGTCGACGACATGCGCTTGGTGTGTCGTCTCTCACGTCCGTGTCGTTTTTTGTCGCGCAATATCATTTAAGTCATCGATATATTTTGTTTATTTCCGCACAGTGTCGATGGAAGACCGTTGTCGCCATCAGAGACAACACGGATTTGTAGCAAACATATTGTGAGAAACTGCAAAAATGACCTTAGCTCGTATGTGCCGTATGTATGTGCCGCATCGTATGTGCTGACGATTTTTCCGGCGGTACATACGATGTCGTTTCCAATCACCTGCTCAGCGTCACTTACATGGTTAAGCAGACGCTGCCCTTTCGCCGCATTGCACCCATAAAAACAATCGTCAAGCGTACCGATCTTCTTATAGGCAAATAGAAGCGTGTACAGTCTGTTTCACACTTAGGGGAAAACTCGGAACGTATTGCATCGCGATGCGGCAAGCAATGGAGTCGTGCGGTGGCAGCAGCTCGAGCAGGCGCAGGCGCTCGAGGGGCGGAGTCGTGATCTGCGCCGTCTGCTACGGCGGCGCGCGCTGGCCGCATTGTCGGGAAGCGTGCTACTGTCAGGGGCAGTGCACGTATATTTCTTCACTGTGTGTGCTATCGTAATAAGCAGCGACAAGACGCACTAAGATGTGCGCGCAACGTGTTCAGTCTTTGTTTGACTCGAAAGGAAAACAAAGCACTCAACAATGATAACTATGGGAGTCGAACACGATGAAACAAACGGATACGATTAAATGAATGTTTTCGGTTCAGACAATGAGCTGGAAATGATTTTTCTCGACAATCATTCGCTACACCAGAGACTCTGCCCGCCGGCGGGGAATTGGACACGTCAGGCACGGAACTTCAGTATCTCGTCATGTCCCCAGCGGCAGCGATGACAGCGCTCATCCTGGAAGGAAGTGAAGTGCAGAATGACTTGATCAGGGATGTGTTCATTCGCAGCACGTCTCAGTCGCTGACGATGGTGGATCGAAGCCTATCCTCGGGCGACTGGTAGAGGGGATGGTGCGCCAGCGATACTTTCAACGAGCCCCAGACATTTTAAATGATGTTGGCGCCCGGGGATTGAGGCGGCCACTCCAAGAGAGACTGTGCGCCCTTCTAGCAGTTGTTGCACCACACGAGCAGTGTGGATAGGCGACCTATCGCGTTAGAATATATAGTCGCCTTCCAGAAACGGGCCGTTAAGAATGTATGGAATCAGTACGTCGTCTATGACTGCCCTGCAGCGATAAACTTACCTTCGAGGCATATCAGTTGGCGTCGCCCAACGCATAGTAAAGAATACCGGCTCATTTCACGCCGTAACGATGAGATCGGCGCCCTGCAACTGATAGTAGAACGTTTAGCAACAATGCGGCCAGCGCGCGCCGCCGTTGCAGACGACGCCGTTCAAGATCCCGCCCCTTGAGCACCTGCGCGAGCTGCTGCCGCCGCCTGACTCAAGCGCTCGCCGCGTCGCGATGCAATGCGCTCCGAGTTTTCCCCTAAATGTGAAACAGACTGTACACCTCCCTTCACGCGCACACACGTAGGCACACACCGCGCGCGGCGCGATACGTGCCCAAACACGCGCAGTGCAGGAGGCAATCAAGGCGGCGCGAGCGAGAGATGGGAGAGGGGTACCACCCGCTAATAGAATTTTGCTTCGCATGCGGCGCTCTCAACACCGGCGCAGCAGCGCCGCTCTCGGTGCCGTTCTTGTCTATAAGCGACAGCGCTGCGGCGACACGAGCTGCTGTGGTCGGCGGCGCCAAGTGAATGGCGCAAGCAAAGTACTGCAGGTGGCGGGGCCAGGTGCGCTGTGACGTTACGTTCGTTTTGAGCCGTTATCGCTCTTTAGCACTTCTCAGCCACGTCGAACCATTATCAACCGTTCTCCGGCGGCGGCGGCTGCTTGTGGCACGGCCGCGCGAACCGTATCTCGAAAGCGAACTGCAATTTGGACAGAGTGTGCCCACTGCTGAAAACTTCACGCGCTCTGTTCTCACCGTTTACTTCGCTTTGAAAACAGACGCGCGTACACCTATCTTGAAAGTGATCTGCGAAAAGAGCATAGTGCGGCATAAGCTGAGAGCTTCGTGAGCGCTGTGTTCTCGCCGCTTCAGTCGCGTTGAAGCGAGAGCTAGCACGAAGGTGAATTCACTCGCTGCTGCGGGTTCTATATTGAAAGGTATCGTGCGGTACGGACTGGCGGACGGATGGTTTTTATTTGTGGGTAATTATAGAAATGCTTACGTTATAAAAAAAATCGCAGGGTTCGCGGATGTCGCGATAACAACCAACTCCGTTTTGATCGCCCCCTCCCCACCCGGGGAAAAGGGACACTACGCCTCTACCTCAGTTGAAGAAACGATGATGAAACGTTAACGACAAGAACGGCAATTTCTAACGCGTTGTCTTATGGCCTCCGAGATTTGCGCGCAAAGCTGGCGCGCGCGAACCTGGGGGGGCCATAATTGGCTGCTTAATAGCATTAAAGGATAAAAAGATAATACCAAACGACACAGTAAAAATGCAAACAAAGAACTGATCTTCGCTATACTGTTTGGGGAAAAGAAAAAAAAAATTAGACAGCCGCAACACACGCCACTAAAGCCACCACCGCCGGCATAACGCGGAACCAACAGTTGGCAACATTCATTCGCGCTTCATTGTCCGCTTCGTCTCCGCAACGAGAGCCGCCATCCTTTCGCGCCGGCCGTATTGTCATAGTTTTGTTTTTCTGCAAGTCCGCGCACACAGCTCATCGGTAGCTGCACGGGTGCACGGCGTCGCATTGCGACCTGCGGCATTTTCTCGTGTTCGCGCAATCGGTGTGAAACATGTCGCATGTGAAATATTTGATAGAAGTGCCTCACGTTCAAGTCAAGCCGCCGTACGGGTGTATGGCTGTGCGCCCCGTTCTCGGAAGCGTCGACGGGTTTCCGGCATGCGGATTTCAGGTACGTGCAAATGCGTTTCGCCCTCCTATTGAGCTCCGGAGCAAAGCGTGCAGTATTTCATGTGAAAGATGCAGTGCCCGTCATCATGGTGTGAATTTCGAGCGGCAAACGAGAACTGTGGCACTTAGAGCACACCGCGGCTGCTAAGTCAGCGTTGAAATTGTTTTGCGTTACCGTAATATGTTGCTGTCTGTCTAATCTGCGGCTTGTGGACAGCTAGCCCATTGACTTTTGCTTGTGGCAGCGATAGGTATATAAATGGAAGCGGTAATAATTTTCGAGAGCAGACAGTTGTTTCGCGCGATGTTTGGTCGTGTTCATGGCGTTATGAAAGCTAGAAAACTAACTGGCTTGATCGTGCTTAGTTCCAACTCTAAGGGGCGTAACGTTGGCGCTGTATATGTTTGTTTTCCGTGCCGCGAGTACCACTTTCATGCTTTTGTTGTATGAGAGTGGTAGCTGCTGCATGCCGTCTGGGCAGAATACAATAAAAGCAATTTCCTCACTTTCATACGTATGCAATGTGACGTAACAAAATTTCCAGCGTTTTATTCGGAGCGTAAATGTCCAGTATAGTTTAGTAAGAAACTCAAATTCTGTCTTAGCTTAGTAGGCGTGAAACAAGTGAAACTCTCATTCCTTTTTGAATTGTTCGCCCAAGCCGCACCGCCCGCAGATGCGTCATCGGGTAATTGACAGTAGCTTCGCTACGTGAGTTGTTTTATGCGCCAATATTGCCCGGTTAAGTATCCTGTTAATTTATGCCGACGCTCGTTCATCTTGATTTTAAGCGATTACTATCCCCGAGTACCGGACGATGCCAAACTTGTTGTGAGGTGTAGCAAACGCGGGAAATTCAAAGTGGCGTGGCTGCAAGTTCCTGTTTTTACGTTTCTTGCATTCAAAGCCAACAGACACAGTATCACTGATTTATTTCCATTTCTGATGTACTTGATCAATCTAATGTGACAACTGCATTTGCTCTTTGTTCTCCATTTATGTGTATTCAGCTTGGCTGCCAGAAAATGCTTGAATTTTTTTCAGTATCCAAGTGACGAAATATTTCACTTACGGCCGTGTGTGAAACACGCAAGATGACAAAACTGATAGCAAAATGATGAGATGTTTCTTTTATAGCGTTTGGACTCGACTTTTGGTGAGGATGTCGATCGACCTTGGGCCTGGTGACAACACACCCGACATGGCCAAAGTGCAGCCTATCAGTTGAGTGCCCCCGAATGGACCATCAACATCGGAAAATGAAACAGAGCCAGGTAGGAGCAATTTTTACTTTGGAACAGAATACTGACAGCTTCCTCTTTTTTTAAGAACTAAATAACATATTTACAAACCCATCCTTTCTCTTTATGCAGCCTACATAGAATTGTTTTTTGCTTGTTATACAGATCTTCAGAAAGCAGTTCTTCTGAACCCTTTCTGCATGCACAAATAAATAAAGAGGAGTGCACTTTCTGAAGAAATTGATGCACTGAAATGTGCGTTCGACACGCAATGAGATGCAAAATAACTAATAACATTAAAGCGGTAAAAAAAAACAAGTTTGAAACATGTTCTAACATCATAACCCGCCTTGGCATACGGATCTAAATATAACAGCAACAGAGGCGCATGCAGACAAGTGTTTGTAAATGTTTGCAAGATATGTACGTTGTCTAAGAAATTGTTTTTACTTACTCGGAGCTTCTTGGTGCCGTGGCAGTGCAGTAAAAGCTCAAAACGATGCCCCTGCTCCTAATACAGCACCTTTAGATTTTAAAATTAAATTATGGGCTTTTACATTCCAAAGTCACAACCTGAAGTTTTGGGAACCTGGCCTTCTTTAATGTACACCCGAATCTAAGTGCATAAGCGTTATTGCATTTTACCCCCATTGGAGGGCAGCTGCCACGGCCTACATTGAAGTTAGGACCAGCATGACTGAGCAGCATGGCATCATAGTAAGTGGGCTATAACACCAGGTCAAAATGAGAAATACTGCTTAGAACTACCAACTTCTTGGCTCACAAGCACTTTGCACTAAGTTAAAGGAGTATGGAGTACTGACAGCGACCACTTATGTACCAATTTCTTTTTAGGCTGACTCTGTTATTAGGGTGCGAAGCTTCAATTAGTCAAAACCAGCCTAAATTACAGAACCAGCTCAAAACACGCACCATGTATAGCTGGATTTGGACATGAAAATGGAGTCAATTCATGTCGCTGAAAATGGAGGTGGCAGTCACACTATTTCATGCATTTTGCCTAAAACATAGTCAATAATAATTAATCAATTTCTAAAATATTCTTTTCAAAAAGTTTTTTTCAAGCATGAAAGGAGGAGCCAAATGGTGTTCAGGTGCACGAGTGGTTAGTTGCATGGCACTTTTCGCATGTATTCACTGGCTTCTTTCAAGCTTGAAAAAAAAACTTGTTGCACCTATTGAGCAGTAGAAAGCTGGATTGGTAATTTTTCAGGATGCTCTACAATTTTTGCACTGACACTCTTGCTTTGAATATAATATTTGAGCAGTTAAATAATCGTTAATAACTAATTACCTAACTAGGAAAAATGCAAGAATTGGTTTCACTTCCTCAAAACAATGGCAAACGACATTACCTTGGTGCTGTCCAGCTACGTGGCACTTTTACATATTTAAAGCTTGCACATGTCAGACAGACCACCTGGTAATTACAAGGCATATATAGCAGTGGCTAAGTTGTGTGAGCCAGCCATGTGTAGCGAATCATGCGAAACGGCCATGTTTCTTTGACTTAAGGGCATGATAAGATTTACATGCTCGACACCTTGTATCAGTGGGTTCTAGGCCTGTTCGTAGTTTAGCTGCTACATAAACAATATTTCTCCACGTGTAAGCTCATATGCATCTTTCAAGTATATTCCCTCATGTGTCCAAAATAAACCATCCTCGCGCTTCCTTCATTATGTCTTCATCTGCTGCTGTGCTAAATTTTTAACATGCAACTGCACAAATTTTCATCTAGTTTTCATATTTCCTCGTTGTTTGGTGGCTTTATTTCTGAACAAGTTGTTTTCGTTAAACCCTGTTGCACACAGCAGTACACAGCATTTCTGCCTAGAGTGGGAATTTTTTTCAGATTGACATTATTACACCTTGCCTGGGCAATGTAAGGCATTCTACATAACACGGCCCTGCAATAATGTTTTATATTGCATTCCAGCATCATGCAAAAGCTGTTTACTTACCAAATTAGAATATGTATAAGTGTTGGAAGTAACAGAACTGGAAGAAGCCAGCAGATAATGAGGCCAAGGAAAGCATACAGGAACATGTTTTAAGTTTTTTATATGAAGTATAGAAATGATAAATTCTAAGTAAATGAAAGTGTATTAAAAGATATCCACCTGTGGGTGAGGAACGGACCCATAACCTTCACATTACGCATGTGATATACTAACCACTGTGGTACTACGGCCGTGTTCGAGCGTCAACAATCTGAGGGGCCATTGTGGACGGTTGAATGCTGCCTCGGTGGCACAGTGGTTAGTGCATCGCATGCCTAATGCAAATGCTGTAGGTTCGTTCTCCCCCCATGCCTGTTTTCACCATTTTCATTTCCCTTTATCATTTCTACATTTAAATAGAAAATTACAAATAAGTTTCCACGTGCCTTCCCTGGCATCTTCCAGCTGTGATTCAGAAAAAGTTTGACCCTCAGTATCCTTTCTTCTCATTTGGAAGAACAGGAGCTTCATTTTAAAAATAATGAGTTCACTTTGTTCAGCATCTCAATGTGGTCTCAAATCTTATCACAGCATATGTATTACTAAGTGAAGTTTTTGTTAAGATGATGATATAGCATGGGACCTAATTAGTAGCCTTTGTGTTCAGATATATGACTAGTCTAATAGATAGGAGGATTTTAAGAAGCACTTCTAACATGGTCTGATCGTGTGTTTAAAAAAACTAATCTAGCATGATTTCAGGTATAACTGTTGCCCCTGAAAAATATTTGGATCATCTGCATTGGTATTGTTTTTAGAGAGCACAAATACTGCTTTGGTTGAAGTAGCCTCGTGGAACATGAAGCATCGCTTCTTGCTGAGTCAAGGAAATATCTGCATATCTGAGGTGCATGTGTCATATGCTCGAATGCTGTTTAAAGGCTGCTAATAAGAAAATTACTTCACTTGCCTTCCAGAGATTGCTTCAGTAGTCTATGCTACTCGATCATAAACAATTTACCAGAGTGAACATTCATCACAGTTGGCTTTGCAATGTTTATGCAAAATACCACAATTGCCTACTAGACATGTGACTGCACTAAAACTTGGAATTAATGACCAGTAATTTTTATGGGACAGCAAAACTTGTGTTTGTTACTCCAGAACAAAATGCCAGGCACTTCGGTTATTTCTGCCATAGAGTTTCTTACAGTAATTACTAGAGGGAACTCTGGAGCTCCAGTCGTACCACCATGGGAATGATGGGAAGCACATGGATTTGTCTGATATTCGTGCTTGTGAATTCAGACGTTCTTGTGGCTTCGTATATTATACGCTATATAAATCTTATTGTAAATTTCAGCGCAGTCTATACTCTTCGAAGTGCAGAAGACGGCGCCAACACGCACAATTGCTATTAATTGCAACGATTGAGCTTGTCCAGGTGGCCAAATCGAAAGGCGCCAAGCGTCTCAAGGCACTGGTATGCCCGCGATAACTTCATCAGGGCGTTGCACTCGCTTGTCGTTACATGCCTCCGTGGCTTAATGGTTTCAATATCAGACTTCTGCTCTAGAGTTCCTGTGTTTGAATCCTGTCGTCGGACTATTTTAATGTTTATTTATTTATTACACAGTATATCGTTCGAAATGACTAGTTTACAAAGTCACAAAGCCGCTTGAAGCCAAACAGACGAAGTTTAGGCAAATCCATGTACTTCCCATAATTTCCATGCTGGTACAGCCGTTCTTGTTTGATCTCCTGTAGACACTAATGTCAGAGTTCCCTCTAGTAATTATTGTATGAAACTGATTTCTGCACCTCACTCTTGCAGAAGCGGCACCACACCTGCTGCGTAAACATGCACTACCTTTCGTCCAAGTGCAGGGAATGCTGTGAACTCGCCCTATACAAAGCCTGCACTAAGTAAAACAAATCACAACGTGCAGTTGCTGTCACGTTGAACTGGTGGAATGAGTATTGAAATGCAGCACCTCCTGAACTAGTTCAGGAAGTGCAGGTTAATCAAGTGGAGATTATATAGTAACAGAAGTTGAGTGATTCTGCATTACATTCACGAAATATACTTCATGATACTTTTGCATTTATTTCCTCAGTTATTAAGAATCCATTTTGCATTGTTGGACAAAACTACAGAATGCCAACATATTTTCTAGCATTCACTGGTAGTAAACATGTCAAAACTTGTTCTAGTTTCTGGATTGCCGCTTCAACCGTTAACCCCCTAGTTAATTCCGGAAAAATGTACAAAATTTTCCAAATTTTTTACATACTCAATTTTTCGGTGTCATTCTCATTCTAAAAATAATTACTTCATTGGTCTCTGGTTAGAAATAACACAAAAATAAGAGCTGCTCTTGAGGGCAGCTTTCCCTCAATGCCGACTGTAACTCATCTTTGACAATAACAGCAGCATAACATCGGGCAGAAAGAGTGCGACTCGTCATTGGCGATATTGGTACTACCTGCAGTCACTAGTACAGCTTGGGATCAAGGGTTAAAGGTTGCGACTTCGTTGCTGCCCAATTTTAATTCTGCAGCTGTTACACTTGGGTGTATCGTGTGTATGTACGTGTGCATGCATTAAAATGACTTCACGCTAGAGCAAAGCAACTGTAGCGCAGAGAGGCATTAGTCATCTTTATATATTTGCTTTGTAAAGATGCGCTAAGTTTATCTTTTGCAATATAGACTTGGTGCTCTTTGGCCAAAGATGACCTTGTGCTACTAAAACCTATCAATTAGCTTTTTGCAGTAGCAGGTGCTTATTCCTTTTTCGGGATTGGTGTGTGAGTTTTAATTTGTTTTTCTTGAACTGTGCAATTCCCACTCAGAGGACTGCATGTCATCTGAGGTGTTCCTTTTTCAATCAAGAATGTTGAGGTTGTGTTTGTGAAACTCGATTTCTTGCCTCAAACGAGCTTGTACAAACTGACCAAGCTGATAATTCTACCTGCTTATATATGAAATATGTTGCGGTTATGAACCCTCATAATGAATGAAACATAGTATAAAAATTTTATCTATTAAAACAATTTAATGAAATTTTTCATGTTTTTCGCGTTCGTGTTCACTTCTCTACTCTCGTGTCCTGTCTGCATGCCTCACCTCTTTTTTACCACAATGCAGGGGGAAAAGGTTCCGGTAACACCATGCATTCAGTATGGTGGCCCAGACGTGTATGCAAGCAATCTCCTTCATGTGGACCAAGAACTACTCTGCAGTGTCTCGCAGACTTCCATGCGAAGTCCTCAACATTCTCGTCTCAGTGGAATGGCTGCTCATCTATCTGCGTGTCCATCACCAAGACGGCCAGTTGTAAAGCTCCTGTACCCGTTTAAGAAAGCTTAATGATTTTTTTATTTAGTTTTCACGGTTGGCCGTAGAATCTTAACATTTTTGATGTTTATAACATTTTTACCTGGCACAAGGTGGTGCAATAACTTTAAACCAGTGTAATGTATTTAAGTGATGCTCACTCTAATGCCTATCTGGTTTTGTTAGTGTTTAAGAAATTTGTATGTCTGATGAGGTAACAGCATTTGAATTTGTCATCGTGGTTCGTTTCAGTGAGCTGCTAGGAAAAAAGTTGCAAAACTTATCACACGCCAGTTGTAGCATTTTTGTTTTCATGACTATAGTATACACGTTTCAAAAGATGGAAAGTGGGGAAAAAAACCTGAAGAACATAATCATCCTAGGATTGTCATGTCCTTACAACTCTGCAATGATAATGCCTCATACATCTTGGGAGCACATTGGTCACAATGCCTACAGGTATACTTGATAAGAGAATAGCTTGCACCCAGATTTGCCACACAGTTGATGGCTGATGGCTTTTGTTTGTCGTCTTCATGTTACTACTATGTATTCAATATTCATTTAGATGTAAAGGACACTAGAGGCACTGAAGTACCAAATGGCACTTGCATTTCAGGGGACAAAGTGCCCAGCATGCCTGTCACAAAACTTGTTCTAGGGGCTACCTTGCCTCTATAGGTAAATGGATACCAGATGCTCTGTGTACAGCGTAATCGGTGTACTTGTCTGGAGTGCTTGAAAGATGTGCTACGGGCTGTACTGGCACTGTCTGAAGATAATGCATGGTTCTAGAAAGCCTGCAGCTGAGCATCTGCCACCATACTGAAGGAACTGTCCTAATTTTGTTGATGTTGAAATGTAGGAGCTGCAATGAATAGTTGTGAATGTGGCAGTGCTGCCAAACTAAAGCACAAATTACACACCTCGACTCACACAATGCACTCTGAAAGTTTTGCTACGTGGTATCTGTGTTTGCTGCCTGACCTTATGGCACGTTTACGAGCCATCGCAGGTGATTGCAGCTGCTGAGGCTTTATCAACTGGCAAGTTGAAAAAATAATGCTGTGCCACCAGTGTGGCTGCACATTCCGAGATGCAAGCTATCTTGAACCAGGTGTTCGGTAGACAGTACCTGTGCAGCCAAAACATGGTGTTTGAGCCCTATAGGCAACTACGTTCACAACTGCCCACAAGTGTTCTGTCGGAACAGAAAGTTGAGAACAAGCAGCATTTTTACCAGGGTTCAAACATTAGTGCAAGTCATTCTTTCACCAAGGCTGGTAATCATGCATATGTAATGAGAACAGGGCATTTGTTACACACAAGGGGTCATGTGTCAAGTTTAATTAGATCAGTAATCTATGAGATGGAATTATAAAAAGTACCTTTCGTTCCTCAGTGGTCTCTTGGAGAGATGACCATTTCCGGCAGTTTAGTTTTGCCTTATGTCTAGATTTGGTGTGCATATTGCAACTATAACAGTCAGTGCTCTGTCCTGCCCAGTTTTTATGCTGCTTTTGTGATATTTGCAGTATTTTGCAGTTCAGCTGCAAAATATTGTCTATAGTACTATATATTGTCTATGCAAGTATATGTCTTTACTATTACTAGTTTTCATGTTCAACTTTTGTGCAGTGCTCACTAGTTATTACTAGCCATGTTTTGTTCACACATGCTCTTGGATTGTTGTGCGAAGTGACACGGACACAGACTACAAGCAGACAGGACGAGCGCTAACTCTCAACTAAATATTTCTTGAAACGAAGAACATTATATATATATATATATATATATATATATATATATATATAAAGTGATTGCAGAAAACCGCAGCATAAGAACATGACAAGGTATGAAGAAATCAGTTAAACATATCAGGAAGCAGGGAAGTCAAAATAGGAAACAACAAAAAGACACTACTTCAGATTAACACACGTGTTGTGAAGATACTGAAATTCGCATTCTAACAGACCAAGATGCATGGCTAATGCAAGTCTCTCCTAATCTTTTAATGTGGAATGCCTTGATTATTTCCCGTGTGGTTTGACATTTGTCTCGAAAGAATTTTTGTGTCTTCAAACAAAGGTTTACAACCGCAATTGAAACGATGTGATGCTAGATGTGAAGCATTAGGGTTGTAAAGTGAATGTTTGTTTTCTTTTAGTCTAATATTAATGCACCTGCCGCTCTGTACAATGTAAGTCTTCCCTCACTTGAGAGGATACTGATAAACCATACCAGTGTTACGAGGCACAAAAAGGGACACATGTCTAACGCCGCAATTATCTTTTCTGTTTTGCCACCCTGTTCAAGTTTCCTATTTATCATAGGCACATGATAGACAACTTGCGGGGCCGAGAAAACTTTATCCACATCATATGTATTGGCCACGTTCCATACACCATCTGATAATCTATGTATATAGGGCACCACAACAAACCTTCTTTTTCTGTTTTTCTTGTTTCTTAGCCTGGCCTTTTACCCACTTTAAAAGCTTTTTGCAGGTTAGTGATAATAAATGCACAGGATAACTAGCCTTTTCGAGCCCATTTGTTGTGAAAAACTGTTTCATATTGTGTGGACATGACTAGCTTACTCAGCTCTTAAGTTTGCCATTACTAATGTCCACACAATATCAAACAAAGTTTTTCACAACAAATAGATAGAGAGGCATTCCACATTAAAAGATTGGGAGAGACTTGCGTTAGCCATGCCTCTTTGTCTCTGTTAGGATGCAAATTTCAGTATCTTCAGAACACGTGTGTTAATCTGAAGTAGTCTTTTTGTTGTTTCCTTTTTTACTTCCTTACTTCCTGATATGTTTAACTGATGTCTTCATACCTTGTCATGTTCTTACGCTGCGGTTTTTTGCAGTCACCTATATATATATGTTCTTCGTTTCAATAAAAATTTAGTTGAGAGTTAGCGCTCATCCTGGTCTGCTTCTAGTGTGTGTACGTGTCACTTCGCGCTACAATCCAAGATCATGTTACTGTACCAACTCGCCCAACTTTCTATCCTTGTGTTAACATAGACACACTCAGACTTGTTCTTACTTATGTGACCGGTTATTTTTGTACTTTATAATAAGATGCAGTGCTTTTCGAATGAAAACATCTGATAGTTCGTAGTGAGATTATTTAAAAAAAACTTTTCTGCTTGAAATTTATTTGAACAAGCCTGTGCCATTATTCGGTGCTTATGTCTTTGTATTGGTATGGTTTTACTCCTTATCTTCCTTTTTACTTTTAAAACGTGCAAACATTATTATGTAAGTATTTCTCTTTAATTAAATAATAAATACTTTTCTTATGACATTTCGTCAGAAATTTTACAATGATTTTGTTCAATTAGGTAAGCTTTAGACTAGCTGATTGTTATTCTGATAGCTTAACTTACTATGCCTGTGGGATATTCAATGCAAGCACATGGTAAAAAATAAACTAAATTGTTGGGTATAAGCAGGTCACTGGCAGTAAATGGAGCATACATATATTTCAGGAAATAGTGCATGCTTATATATTGAACAGCATGCACAGCTACACATGCTGTTTTGTTTGTAAATGCTGAAACAATATTCGAAGTGGAAGCGCTTTGTTGCACTTTGTTCTTTGGCTTTCAGTGCTACCTTTAAGTCATATATGTGAAAGTACTAGTAGAAGCATCCCGTGGAGATAAATGACAACTTTGATGAATAGAGGTATAAAATGTGTGCTTAAAACGGCAAAAAACTGCTTCACAGGCAAACGTATGCTTCTGTAGTACTGCACTTGTTACCGTCGCCAATCCATGCATTGCTTGCGCTCTATTGCATTCAATACGAGCTACGACAACGAGCTGTGGTGTCTTTCCCTCCTGGTCGAGTTGGTGGGAAAATTTTTGACCAAGTGGAGGTTTTTAATTATTTCTGAAATGCATGCAACTATGCTTTTGGCTGTGCGCTGTTTCCACGGAGTGATAAGTACTGGTGCACCAAGGTGCGGGAGATCCTGTGTCCTTTGTGCAGCGCGCGTTGTTATTGCGCTCTGCATCCTGCCGGCAGTGTACTATCACTGCAGAGGAAGATTACGAAAAGCATAGGATGTGTGCATTTCTGCGATCATGAAACTTAAATTTTTTGCCTGAAAGGGTCGCACGTTATGCTACCACATGACGGACCAGAAGCGCAATATGACGACGCCTCACAGATTCTGGCTCATACTGAACAAGGTAGTACCATAGCTAAGGCTAGGCAGCATTCACAACAGCTAGTCTGCCCATTAACTACATGGCTGTAGTGAACGCTAAAATACTTGCAGGGATAACACCCTTTCGGAAGGGGGTTGTCCATGCTACACCCATATTGAAAGGGTGGTGTCTGTGTTACACCCCATATAGAAAGGGTGTCGTTTGTTTTACACCCATAGGCAAGGTGACGTCATATTAACACCCCTTCCTTTGTGGGGTGTTAATTTGCATCCCTTTGCTTGGGGTGTAGCAATACACCCAAAAAGGGTGTCACCCATGGGACAAGTCATTTACACCCTTAAGGGTGTTAAAATTTTTAGAGTGTAGTTAGAAAGCAGAAACCTCGATGGAAAATATTGTGCGTGAATATCAGAAGGGCCTGATGCTTTATTGCGGATTTTGATAAAGTTACAGATCACTTGCTTATTACGAAACGTCTGTCTCATTCTAAAGAAAATATTTTAGCAAGTTTGTATAAAGGAAGAGCGCTGACGTTCGCGCCGAAGAGAAAAAAGTGTGAGAAATGCCTTAGGAAGAGGCAATACATATAACACCATTGTGGCACGTTTTCTGTAATGATTTCGTAAGGCCTGCACACAAGGGAGGTGAGCAAAAGAAACATTTTTTTAGATAAATGATGATCTGGTAACTCTGCTTAAACGTTTATAACCTGGTTGGTTTCCACTTATTGTTACCTGAATCGTGAATTGTGCAAGCGCTAAGCGCTAAGCGTGTTTTAAAAGAAACATTCCCGACTATTTTATTATCATAATTTCCTTTTTCTCCAGCAAGCCCTTGTGCAGAAGCGACAATGTTAAAACGGAAGTCAGCTTCAGTTCAGAGTTAGTTCGAGTATATAGGTATAGGCAGTACTCTCCTAGGTGAATAAACAGAGAGAAAGGATGTATAGTAAGACATGTGGGTTAACCTGCGTTGGACATGGTTGGCTATTCTGCATTGAGAGAAGTGGGGAAAGGAATATCAAAAGAAAGTAATCAAAACAAGAAAAGGAAATACGAATGAAAGCGCATACAGAATTCAGCGGTAGCTATGGTAAAAGACAGCGTTCTTTAAATGGATTAAGTAAACTTATGGAGAAGTCTCGCAACATTCCTTTAAAACGTGAGTGGTCTTAATTTCAATTCTTTATGCCATTGAGGATCACATGCATAGGGGTGCTGCTTTGGGGCTTTCTCTCAGTAATGCTTAAAAGCAACGCCCAGTCGTGCTAAGTGTCTCACGGCGTTAAGTAACCTTTAAATTGTCATCTTACACCTTCTGAAGTGCATGGAAGTTTAGGGCGTCATGTTGCAAGTACCTGTTGTCTACATATATCTTGAGCACATGACTAAATATTAGCGTCTGTTTCATGTGGGCGAAAATGAACGCCGAGTTCTAATACAGACTCGTCATGCTCATCTTGCGATTTCACTGTATTCGCCCAAATTCACGAAATCAGGAGCAGGAGTCCCAAGAAGGAGCTCACTATAATGAATGGGAGGGACTCAATGCTTATGCCTAAATATGCATTCAAACCAGCGAGTAAGCACGATGAAGCTGCTCACAGAGGGGTGATCACAACTGCTCGCTTTGGCCGAAAAGCGATCGTTTAGGCTCATTCTCCCACTGCCTGCCTTATTTTTCTTTTTTCTTACTTCGCGACTGCTGTTGAGACGATCAATCATGCAGTGGAAAGACATCAGAATACGCAGCCCGCTATTTTACATGGGGATGGTGGTGCGCGCAGACGCGAACGGTAAGCATCACGTGACGTTTCGGTGTTGATAGGGGCAGCTGATCGCGACTAAATGCAGCTGTGAGAACCGGTCGTCGGCCGCTTCTGAGCCGCCAGACACGGTCCTCCACAACATCGCAGTCCCTTGCTTGTGTGAATGTGCCTTAATCATTGTAACATGCGCGCCACGGCAAACCTGCAGCTATTTGAAGCGGCTCGGCATCTTTAACTGCGCCGATACCAAGCATATTGAACCCTCGTGTAGATAGGCGGCGTTTCCATGTAATTTCCTGAATCCAGATGCAGTGTTGAGCGGGGGAATGGCCTGAAATGTTGCGGTATGCCTTGAATTTCCTAAGCACCCCAACACTATACTTCGCTGGTTCAGAGTAACTTGACATCAATGAAAAAAAAAAACAATACAACAGCAATTAAAACGGCAAGGTGCAACTGGTCAGATGGAACCAGTTTATTATATTGTTCGCTCTACCCCTTATCACATCTTTTGCCAAACATAATACGGTGTTGCAGATTTTAAAAGTGAAGCTTTTCTTTGCGAACCTCGCCGGGCTTTTGCAACCGTGGGTGCTGCATGGCTGTTCGCTTGCCGAACAGGCCAACCGATCACAGTGGAGGAAGCGTGAGATGTCACCGCCGCTGGCTTCCTTGCATTACCACCAGATGGCGCTTGTCTCTGTGCATCCTAGAGCTCCCCGTTCCAAAGACGACGCTCATAACATCAATACATCCATCCATCCATTCACCCATCCGAGATGGTGATGTTTGTGGAGGATGGACGTGTTTTTCCAGGACTACGTGGCGGCGATAAAAACGTGAGTTTTTTGTGCATGCTTTGAGGTTGCTTCTGTTTTTTTATTTGCGTATTTTTTTAGCCTTTAAATAGTAATTTGTTTGCTTTTTTTCCTTTTTTTCGTGTGCGCGGATGTGCTTCGAGTATATTTGTCATTGCAGGATACCCAGAGCGTCCTTTCATGTCACGTGATTCATCACGTGCGATCGTGTGGGACGTTAAATCTTTATAGCCTTTAAATAGTAGTTTGGAAGTGGCAAGACCATTTACATTAGACATTAGTGGTTTCAGTGTATGTGAATTGGTATCAGGAATATTGCTTTGGTAGGACAGTAAGCGCCTGGCCGTGTGGTGGTACACGTTCGAACACATGTCATAGCTTAAGTCGATGTGGCATTTTTTGACGAGGTTTGCAATGTGGGCTTGTTGGTAATGCAGCTTGAAGGAGTGCACGGTAGTGCGATTAAAAGACGGGACAAAAGAAGACGCACAGGGACACACACAGCGCTATGTGTGTCCCTGCGTCTGCGTTTGTCCCGTCTTTTAATCGCCCTACCGTACACCCCTTCAAGAGGCATTTACTGCTTTTAAAACATTGGTTATAATTACTTTACGGCCTTTTAAGGATTTAGATACTGTGTGCATCGGCCTTTCCTAAAAGGCAGGTGCACCGGAAGCTTCGGTGTTTGCATTAGAAAAAAGCTAAGTGCAACACATGGCAAGAAAAGCGGTAAAGCGTGTAGTGTGCGGGGGTCCTTCAAAATAGACGACGGGAAGGATGAGAAGGAAGAGAGCATTGAGTCAATCGGCAGACACTGTGATATCGATGCTAGGCTAAAGAAAGTGGTGGATTTCCAGGATGAGCTTGTGAAATAGTTGGAAGAGCTCAAAAATGAGCTGAATATGGAACATGATGCACGGAAGGCAGTGGAAAAGAGACTTCAAGCCGCCAAGGAGGGGCTGAACAGAGCCGCCATCATGATCGAGAATGGTCACGACGATCGAACGCCGTCTCCCGACGTTACAGGACAGGGAGTTTCAACAATGCACCTGGAAGGCTTGCAACGCAGGGTGGGGCACCTACGTTGAAGCGGCCACAACGGAAAAGCAGGAACGCCGGGGTCAATGCCTCTTGTCAAGCCCATATCACGCAGAAAAGGATGACCAAGGGACTCAGAGAGGGGTCTCGCCAGTAGGAGATAGTGAAAGGGTTGTAATCGTTGGCGAATCAAACTTGGCTAGGTGTTCAGAGGCAATTGTGGAGAGGGTGAAAGGCGAAAAAAGGGTGGCGGTAGGTATATTTCCAGGGCGGACATTGGGTTTTGTCATGCATGGAGCGAGCCAAAAGAAAAGTTTGCGGAAAATGCCCACGTACCCAACCTTGTCCGAGTAGCAGGTGGGCTAAATAACGTGCTAAACAGAAAAGGGGTAAGACTAGCTCAGCGCTTGGCGAAGGGGTAGACAACTTGCGCGAGATGTACCCTCAAGCGCAGATCGTGGTGTTCACGGTGCCGGAGGTGCCTGTACGTGACAGTCACGTACAAAGAGCCGTTGTGGCTGCTAATGAGGCTATATAGACAATGAGCCTAGAAAAAGGTTTCGTGGGTGCACAAGCAAACAGGGAAGTGAGAAGCGTGGTGGTTTTGAACGAGACGGGATCCACTTCAATAACAGGCTTGGACGAGAAGTGGGATGTTGACTTGCTGGTCTCCCGGTTGCATTTTTGGACGCCCCCGGGTGCTCAGGAGGCCATTGTAGGTAGCAATGAAGAAGAAGGTCCCCTAGGGGAACCTCAGAATAACATCGCCGTTAATAACAGAAAAAGGAGGAAAACAAAAAAGAGAGTTCGCCATGCAATAGCCTACATAAACTAGCAGGGCGGCTGAAGAAAGAGAAAGTTGGTAGAGATTGAGGAGTAGGTAAATAGAGAACGAGAAGCCTGTACGCTGTTACAGAAACACACTTCCTTGCCAGGAAAGAGCCGCCAGTGAATGAGAATTATGTTTTTGAGGGGTGCAATAGAACTGAATCTGAAAGAAATGGTGGGAGTCAGAATGCCCATCCATCATGGAGCCAAATGCAAAGAGTAAATTCAATGTGTCAAGCTCATCTCTGGTTATCATGCCCAATGAGTGGACGGAAAACTTGGCTAGGCGTAACGCAATTGTGGACCGGAAAGAATCGCAGAGAGAAGAATCAAGAGTTAGTGGAAAGCCTAAGTGCTGATTTTAAGTGTTTCAGAAATGATGCCGAAATTGTCCTATTAGGTGACATGAATTGCCACATAGAAGATTTATATGACTGCCCAAACAACAACTACAAGTCAATGCTAGACCTTTGTGAGCAAAATAACCTCGTTATCCTGAATACAGGGCCTAAGAGTGATGGGCAGACCATGTGGGAAGTGGGAAACTGGCAATCAACCACTGATTACTGTCTGGTTACAGAAGGAATTCATGATAAGTTGAGAGAAATGGCCATTGATGGGGAAGGATATAGCAGCATAGGGAGTGACCATAAACGCATCATTTTGAAAATGGGATATGTAGTTGGGAAAGAGAGCAAGGAGTGCAAAATGGCCTGTCCAAACTTGAAGGCTGGAAAACTGACAAATATAGTCATAAGAGGCCAGGAATAACTTGGGGAATGTCCGAGGAAAGAGTGGGAATATAGTCGGCTTCTAAGTGAAGTTACGACAGAAATACGGAAAGAGAAGCGACATGCTTGTTGGAAAGCAAAAAAGAAACTGGAATGCTGGTGGAATAGCGAAATACAAAAATCGATTGCCGAACGACAGAAAGCATTACGAGAACACATGCAGGCAAAAAAGAGCGCAGTTACCACAGGACGAAGTAGCCAGAAAAGCGGAAATAAACCGGGAGGAAAAATCTATGGTTGAAATACTCGTTCAAGAAATATAAATGGTGAAAGGGAACGTTGGTTGTCAGAAATACGTGAGAAATAGAAAGTCGCACCCAGAATATTTTGGAACTGCGTAAACTTATTAAACAGGAAGTCTGGAACGACAAAATATATCCTAGACGAAAAGAGAAACAAACTAAAAGGGCACGCGGCATTAAATACATCCTAAAAATAACAGCCGAAGCTCTTCAAGGCAATGACGAGGTTGTATTTGAGGAGAAAAAGAGCATGAAAGAGAACCATGTGCAAAAGGAGCTGGTGCTGACAAGTTTCAACTAAAAAAAATCCGAACAGAAAATTCCTAAGCGCACAGCCACAATGTTAGACGAGGTTCCCGTTAAGCGAACTAATGAACTAGGATCCAAAATTAAGGAAGCTCGGTTGAAAACAGTAGAAAAGAACCTTAAAAAATAGACGAATACCACACAGTTGGCGATAAGGCAGAATGAATTGAATTCATAAAGGTATGGGGGAAAAGGGTAAGATTCACTAATATAGACCGTTGAACATTACACCGGTAATATACGGGTTAGCAATGCAGGTGATTAAATTAAAGCTGGACGCACGCGCAGAGCGTAATGACATATTGAGACAACTTCGAATGGCTTCAAAATCGGTAGGCGTCAGAATGATAACTTATTTGCCCCTACTGAGAGTATTGAAATATCCAGAGTAGAAAGAAGACCTTTGTATGTGGCTTATTTAGACATTAAAGGAGAGTATGACAATGTAGACGGTAACATTTTGTGGGGTATTCTGGAAGGGCAAGAGTTGGGTGAGGATTGCCTACAGCTTTTGCGAGAGATTTACCCAGAAAATACCGTTTTCGTTGAATGGGAAGGGACGAGGAGCGAGGCGAAAGTTGATATCAACAAGGGACTGAGGCAGGGGTGCCTCCTATCCCCACTCCTGTTTATGATGTTCATGGTGAGGATGGAAAGGGCACTAGAGGGAAGTAATATCGGGTTTAACCTCTGATACAAACAGGTGGGAACAGTAGTAGAGCAGCGGATCCATCTATCCAGCGTGGGTTACGCGTACGCGTATATATGACTGCTATTCACTTCTACAGCGCAGCTGTTTATGGCTATGGTTCCGTGCATAATTCGTGCGCGTCAACAAATCTGTGCTAGCAAAAACTATCACAAGCAGCAATGGCTCGTGCCACTGCTCGCGGATTCTTCGTCGTCGTCTTCTTCCACAGCTGGTTCCGATGCTGCTCATCATGCTAGCCTTCCCATACTGCCCTTCCCTCTGCGAAGGCGCTGACGGCACCAGCCCACTGCTAGTCTGGGTGGTAATTTACGCTCCAAGTTCTATGCCTCAATATATCGCGAATTTAAAACACGAATTTATATAACGAATGTGTAACGAGAATGAACGCAGATGTATAAAAATAAATGTGTGCGCGTACCTTTCTTCACGATGACTACCGATCAAGACAATGTGCTCATACCTTTGTTCCAAATTCTGTGTCACCTCTTTGTCGTGTGCTACAGAGCTTTGCTGGTCATCCGCGTTCACAAAATGGAATGGCTCATTATTTTTTCCTGCGGATTGCGCGTTACATGTTTTAGAAATGCTTTGATAGTGTATGTGTTGCCGTTTTTCTAGAGCTAATTTTTATTTTGGGCTTTATGGCCGCTTTTTGTTCTTTATAAAGCTTTAACTGCCATTAAGAGAGATGGTAAGCCACTGCAAGCAAATGCAGTCTTTATTATTTCAAGCAGTTTGCTAATGCACAATTCACACTATTCATTTTCCCCCTTCTTCTCCTCCCAACTTTGGGGTCACTCGACTCGCGCTCAGGCGGCGGCCGCATGCGTCGCTGTTTCATCCTTCTCGCCCGTCACTCCGCCTCTCGGTTGCCAGACGATACCGGTACATCCATAGCGCACGCAGAGCCGGTAGCTACTGCCAGAGGAGGTAAACCTAGCGCGCCTCCAGCTACCGTCCTCCTCCGCAGTGCTCCGCCTCCTTCCTTCTCCTCCTCCGCCGCGTGCTCTACCTCTCCTCCTCCGGCGCTCGCTTTCTCCTGGAAGCGCGGCGGCCTCCGGTTTAATCTCGCCGATTTTAGTGACGGGGCAGGGCGCTTGCACGCATAAAAGGTTTTCTTCGACGTATCAATGCATCTTTTGTGCGCGCACGCTGCTTTGACCTGGTGAGCATACGCGGTTCTGAGACGTCGCGTGAGAGAGAGGTGAGGTGGGCGCAGCCTTAAAAAAAATTTAAACGATAACGTGGGGCTCACGGCGAAATATGCACAGCATCATAACTTATTTTTTTCTTTTGTTTGGGGAAATCATGCTTAATCAGTGGGTACGTGTTAGATCAGATTGGGTTGTATTGCGGCTTTCGCGATGTCGCGTGAAAGAGAGCTGAAGTGGTGGTGGCCTGAAACATTTTTAACCGATTGTAAAGGGCCAGTGGCAGAATTGGAATAGATACAGATTGGAACAATTTTCTTTTGGTTAGAGCCAGGCTTGGTATTCTTTCGCGTCAAAATTGGTGTTTTTTTAGACCTTTCTCTCATTAGTAAGAAGAAAAAGGTCCCTGTGCTTTCAAATGCTTAGACATATTGGCGTTTATAACTCATCATCATCATCATCATCATCATCATCATCATCATCATCCCCTCCACCACCATCATCATCATCATCAGCCTGGCTACGCCCACTGCAGGGCAAAGGCCTCTCCAATACTTCTCCAACTACCCCGGTCATGTGCTGATTGTGGCCATGTTGTCCCTGCAAACTTCTTAATCTCATCAGCCCACCTAACTTTCTGCCGTTCCCTGCTACGCTTCCCTTCTCTAGGAATCCAGTCCATAACCCTTAATGACCATCAGTTATCTTCCCTCCCCATTGCATGCCCTGCCCATGCCCATTTCTTTTTCTTGATTTGAACTAAGGTGTCATTAGTTCGCATTTGTTCTCTCCCCCAATCTGCTCTCTTCTTGTCGTCCTTTAACGTTACACCCATCATTCTTCTTTCCATTATTTCCATTTCCCTTTATTTTTTCCAGTTTATAACTCATAGTCCCATTATTCCCACGAGCATTTCCTCTCCAATCTTAGCCGATACAGATTAATCAGACAATATTACATCGACTAAGCTCCAAGCCGTTTTCCTACCTTCTTATGTCTCTTCTTTTTTTTGAGCTGTTCTTAACACACGCACGAACACTGTATGGACGTTCAAATAAAGTTCGTACGCCGCCCACGCGTGAAGATTTTGGAGCGTGCAGGTATCTCCTTGGGAACAATGTCAACATCTTCCAGAGGAGCAAACAATAACTACAGGAAAGAGCAACGCAAGTACTTATGAAGTGGCATCTTCTTTAGAAAGGCCACTCGTGCAAGACAATCGGGTTCACATTCCCTAACAATCAACTGAAGTGCAAAATTAAGAATTGAGGACGGAGAAAGTGTGCTGTGTTTGCACAACGGGCTAAGAACCGCACACGTTAAGTTGCGTGCCTTGCTCACGGCAGAAAACTCGTTTTCATAATGGGGTGAAGCATCGCACGCGCTTCATAATTTTTCCTTAAGGATCAAATTTTGTCCAATATCCTAATGGCTAGAATGAAGTATTAGGTTCTTTCTCCGAAAAAGCTATGTAGTGGTTTCTTGTCGCGCACGAAAAAAATGTACCTTGATAATGCTAAGCGCTGAGCTCAGCCTGTATCATACTAAACTCTCTATGCTGCAACGGGGACACTAGAACCGTATTCTAAAGGCGGCGCCACGTGCAATACGCGAGACTAGATTTGACAGCAGCTGCAGCCACGCAATAAGTACCTCATTAGTACCATAATGCAAGCGTGAGCTGGGAAATATTGTGATTAAGTAAAACTCGTTTTTCTTTACCTAATAACAGCTTTGCAAATACGACACCGGAATTTAAGTAGAGAACTTTAAGAAAAAAGAGAAAGAAGAAAATCATGCATATGCCACACACAGTGAGAATTGCGCACGAGCTCCTGTAGCGCCCATTGTGCCACCATGGCTCAGTGGGAGAGTGTGCGTATTGCCACTCCCGGTGCTCACACTGTTTCCGTTCTCTTTCCAGTGAAGCTACACCACACTGCTGACGCGGCCTACTGACGTCATGGATTGCACCAACAAATCGGTACCGCATCTAATTCCCCGTGATCTTTCACAGTCAGTCGGGAATACCATTCTAACTCCAGGCGTGAAGTTGCGGGAGCTCAGCAGAAGGCAACCGGCCAATGAACATTTGTGTATTACTGCATGGTTTCCAGCCTGCTAAGGCCGTGAACTTCGTCACGCCACGAGCGAAAGGAATAAGGGATTCAAGAGGCTAAAATTTTGCGTTATTTACAATGAAATCAAGAATACCAACAATAAAGACCGCGAAGGAATACCGCCCCAAACGACATCGATCGACTGAGACTTAGCTTTGGCAATATAAGGAACATCGATGATGTAAACAGAGTGGGCACTCGAGATTACGATTAGGTTGGCAAAATGCCACAAGAGAACATTATTTTGCATTTTCTGCCGTTACACTTCATACACATAAAATGCCAGTTGGCACCGTATTCCCTAACTTACGCAATCAGCGTCTCTTCTTCGATCATCATAATCATCATCATCGTCGTATTTGATGTTCACTGCAGGACAATGGTCTCTTTCAGACATTTCCAATGTTGCTCGACCGACAAACCAGAGGCACGCTCGAACAACGTCTGTTTGAAAGCTTCGACAGCCCCTCGTCCCAATAGCAGCGCCAGGGAACACACTCGCACACTCTGGGCTGACCCCTAAAATAATAAATTCATGGCGCGGCAGCCATTTTGGTGCACGCAGTGGCTCCACTCAGAACGAGGGGCCCACAGGAAGAAGAAAAGGAACTTTAGTCTAGTATAGTGTGAACAGCGCATGAGGCTACACCTCAACGAGCGCAAGAGCCAACACGTTGTCTCTTGCGCTGCGCAAGCTCAATATCAATTAACAACGGGCTCCGTCAGCCGCGCGCCTGGCTACGTTTCACAGGTGCTGCGAACGACCTGAAGTCCTAACCACGCAGAACCATAGGAGACCCTGTAAAAGGCTGTACTTTTATCCTGTCGCCATTTGTGTAGGCGCTTGCGCTCGTGCTTCGTGGTCCTCAAGTTAGGTATACCTGGTAAACCACTCCACCTAATCATGGTTCCAGTTCCAGTTGTGTAGAAGAATGTTCCACGTGTTAGGTGCAAATATGTAAATCCTTGCCCCGGATAAAAGTGGCCGTTTCACTGGGACGTAGTCCCGCAATGTCATTGCTACGCGACCTTAAATATAGGCCTACAAATTTATGGAACGCCATTCCACATATTTTGCGATTTTATGCGAAAGGCGGTTGCGTTCAGATAAGTGAAAAACATTTGCTAAAACTTTCCTCTTATATATGGTACTTGAGTGCAATGAGATAAAGTCTGTACCAATGTGCAATGACCAAGCAGCATTTAGTAAGGGAGCTGGACATCCACTTTTCATCAGCAATTCCAATTCCTCTAGGACAAAGCAATACATTTTCTGATGGTATGTTTTCTGTTGGAATGTATTTGTGTATAGACGTGGCCAGTACACAGATTCGTGTTGAATAGGCCAGTCATGAGAGGAGTCGTAGTGAATACACACTCTTACAGTCCACTTACGAAATTCAAAGCGAAATGGCTACAATAATTGCTTCGTTACTTTTTCTCCTCAGTGCGTCTTGTTTCGTGCCTCAATGGCCTGCGGTCTGTCCCAGCCAAAGCATAAAATAATGGGATGCGGAAACTTTTAAGTACAAACGACAACTAGCTTCTTTGGAAAGTATTGAGTAATCCCAGAGAAAGTAGAGGCTTAAACTTTGTAAATTATAAGGATTGTCTGAATTTCAGCACGTTCTATATATCGACGCTCTTAGCGCCGCACTTTAGCGGCAATTTTGATGTGGTTCTCTGAAAACAATGGAGAAATCTCTGGCTTTGCAATATCCGTTCAAAATTTGCCTTTTAAAGAGTGACGCAATCGCCTTTAGCGCATACAACCAAAGTTTCGCGTTTAGCTTGACTTTTTTTTTTTGTTTTTAGGAAGCCTTATTTTTGGAAAGGCTAACTTCGAATTAACGGCAGGCTTTTAGTAAGTACGCATTTTAGCGAAAAGTGATAAGCCGCATCAGAAGAACGGAGTGGTTGCTGCGGTGAACTGTAAAAATCAGCAGACGCCAGCCTGTAATGCCTAGAAAAGTAGCCGATCATCTGTTGCTAAGAGCTTCGTTACGCCACTCGAGCAAATATTTGAACAGCTGTCGGCGTGTTTCAGCACAGATTACACGAAGGTTTTATCCGGCGTTTGCGGTAAGCTGCTGAATTAATGACTTGCAAATTGATGCGTGTTTTAAAACAAGAGCGCGCACACGCGCTTAGGAATGGCAAATACGTTTGCGAAACGTTACATCACGCGTCGTGTATATTATCCTTTGAACACTGCACTTTGCGCGGCCTAAACTTGCTGGTTTCCGTGATGACGAAAAGATAGCAAGAGGCTAGACGCTCTCTAAGTTACTTGCCGGTTCGCGATTCTTCACGCTTAGTTTACTGTTAAGATTACTTGAGGTTTCAATAAAAGCACAAGCAAGGAACTTTGCTATTTTTGGCGGAATTTAATCGGGGTCTCACGGCAAGTGCAGCCTATAACGCCTGGATTGTGTGATAGACCACACTTCTCGTAAAAGTAACTGCGACTCACAAAATTTCCTCCAAATACTACACGAAAGAAAATGACCCGAATGAAACCTTCAGCATTCTCACGAAAACACATCTCGCAGAGTTTGGCAACGCAGTTAGTTGGGAGACTTTGACGAGCATTATAAATGCGTGAACAGTACATCACGTACGCGCACACACACAGGCGCACACACACACACACACACACACACACACACACACACACGCACACACAAATATATATATATATATATATATATATATACACATATTCCTCTTAGGCGTCAACACGGTGAGTCCTTATATTTTTTTTTTCAGAATTACAAATACGAATTAGTTTTTCCTGCACACAAGCATTGCTAACCACGGCACTTAAATGAAAAAGGGCTCTAGACCATATGCTCTGGCGTTGCCCCTCGTTACGAGGCACAGAACAAATCAATGAGGACAAGTGGCTCTCCACTATCAAGAGTCCCGATGCCGGGGCGCAACTATGGGCTGTCCAGAGGGCCCACGATGCGGCGGTCGGGCATGGCCTCATTGTCCCAACGTGGGAGCGGCCCGCAGCGCGCTGAGTCGCGTACCTCAGGACCTTCATTAAAGTTTTGCATCCATCCATCCATCGCCTTCTTGCCTCGAGAAGAAAGAAGAAAGTGCCTCGAGTGGCCAGTCGGGAAGCGCGTCAATCTTGCGTGTATTCGCGGGCTTCTCGCACGCTCGGAAAAACACTTCACACCCAATCACACCGAAAACGCTGAGATAAGGGCTTACAAGAGCAAACAACTCGCAACAGGGCGAGGCGATGTTTGCATGCTGCCGAAACAATCGAAAGAAGACTCAGTAGACCACCATGGAATGCGAAGATATCCATGTAGCTATAATAAGATGGACCGTGCCCCTTCTAGAAGCGCTTCGGCTCGAAGCTGCAGATGACTCCGTTTCCTGGTCAGCGGTGGAAATCGGCAAGCGAGAATAGGAATCTTGGTGGAAAAAAGAGCGTTGAAGAAATGGCAGCAAGGTAAAGTATATAGAGGCAAAATTCTGGATCGCAATATATTTAGCATAACCCATTAAACCGCGCAGCCTAAGTGATTTTCACTCAGTTCAAATATTGGCCGTCATTATATTCAATACAACAACCCGAAAAGAAATTTCCGCGCTCGCATCTTCTCTATATTATATCCCACTGGCAGTCGATTTTCCCCGGTGTCTCTGCATTTCTGCATATTAAAATAGACAGTACCTCGTTCGATTGCACTCCAAATGGCCACCGAGAAATGCTACTGCTCCCTTCTTGCCTGCAGTTCTCTCCAGTGAGCTGTTTCAGGGTTCGCCGTCGCCATATTTGGTCACAGTTCTCGTCATTTTGAAAGCCACTGCGCTCCCATCACTTGCGTCGTCTTACGACCAATGTTTATTGTGTCCGTTGACGGCAGCCTTTCGGGCCAGCTTTGTTGTGATTGCGCTTCTTCGCGCTTTCAGCCAAGCAAATATTGAACCAGAATCGGCGGGTAAATACTTCTTTATTTATTACGGCTGGTAAAGTATTGGCGAGAGCGTAGTGCTATTTCACTGTATTTATTTTTCACTAGAGTGGTACCTGGTTGAGAGTGTTTTTTTCCTGCCAGTGGACGTTTACGGCGAAACTCTACACTGCCATAAAGGACTGTGAGAAACTCGTTTCACAGTAGTGTCGTAAAGTAGTTTTTGTTACCGGTAATTCTTAGCTTCGCGGGAAATAGCGTCAACATTTTGTTCTCTACGTCCGTTAGACCCAATATCACAGCGCACTCTTAATATTCGGTGCTCTCATCGGCCATTTGATTCAGTGGACTTTGTTGTGGGACCTGTCGACCTAGCAGTAACGTGCACCAACATTCACGGGGAAGCTTGTGTAAGACCAAGAGCAACTTACGCCTGAACGTTAGTGAAGCTGCAGAGAATAAGGACAAAACGTATGCCAATAAAACAAGCCGACCATTTGCTCTCTTTATTGATTCAATTTTAGGCAACACTTCAAACTTTGAAAATCTGCCTTTTCCCACTCCTTCCTAGCACAAAAGGACAACAAAGATCGCGCGAGTGTCCATAGTGTAATCGGTTGAGAGAGAGAGAGACAAAGGAGAGGAAAGACAGGGAGGTTAGCCAGTGTAAGTGCCGGCTGGCTACCCTGTGCTGGGGAAAGGGGTAAAGGGAATAAAAGGAGAAAGAAGAAGAAGAGGGAAAAAAATAGAAAAAGAAAATTGACACAGTAACGCGAAACTACGCGCTACAACGTTCAGAGGCGGTCGCACAATTGGCATGTCCTTAAAAACTTCAACAAAGCCCTTAAGGCCTTGAGTGCCGAAGCCCGTCTGGACCAGTGTCCTAGAGCTTTTTCCTCTGTAAAGGGGCGATTGTCCAGTTTTGCGAGAGCGGTGACGAGCACTTTTCTTTGCACTGCGTAACGGGGACAGTCACAAAGGAGGTGTTCAATCGTCTCCTCGCAGCCGCAGATGTCACAAGTAGGGCTGTCGGCCATTCCAATGCGGAATGAATAGGAGTTTGTGAATGCCACGCCGAGCCACAGGCGGCACAGAAGTGTTGCTTCCGCTCGTGGCAACCCTGGTGGTAGGCGGAGTTGCAGACGTGGATCCAATTTGTGGAGACGTGCGTTCGTGAATGCACTGGTGTTCCACAGATTCTGTGTAAGCTCACGGGCGAGGGAGCGAAGACTTGTGGCTGCATCTGTTCTTGACAGTGGTATGGGTGTAATCTGGGCACCATCATGAGCCGACCGGGCAGCGTCATCCGCACTGTCATTTCCTGAAATTCCACAGTGACCCGGTATCCACTGGTAGATGATGTTGTGTCCCTTGTTGATTGCGTGATGGTGGAGTAGTCGGATGTCTGCGACTAGTTGCTCATTTGGTCCATGGTTGAAAGGGGACATCAGACACTGAAGAGCTGCCTTTGAGTCACATAAGATGGACCATGAATGTGATGATTTGTGAACAATAAACTCCAGAGCAGCACGGATAGCTGCGAGTTCTGCAGCCGTCGATGATGTAATGTGAGATGTCTTGAACTTGAGGGTAACGCACTCTGCGGGAATCACCACTGCTCCAGCTGAACTATTAGAGCATACAGAACCGTCTGTGTAAACGTGGATGCGTCCTCTGTGCTGTTCATGTAGCATTGAAAGCACGGTTTGTTTGAGGGCGAAAGTGGACATCTCCGTTTTCCTTTTAATACCGGGAATAACAAGAAGAGCCTGGAGTGGATGGAGGCACCACAGCGGTTGAGATGGTCGTGCTGCAGGCGTGAAGTTCAACGGTAAAGTTCCATGGTTGGCGGCAATAATCTTGCTAAACGCTGAACGAGGTCGAGCGGCAGGAAGGGAGGCGAGATGATGCGATGGAAGTCGGGCGAAGTGCCTGATATGCATCCTTAAGGTGTCGACTTGAAGATACGTGTTGATGGGGTGGTCATGCGCGATGGCTTTTGTTGCTGCCGTGGACGCACATCTGGGAAGACCAAGGCAAATTTGCAGAGCTTGAGCTTGTACAGATTGGAGGGCACGGAGGTTGGTCTTGCCGGTCCCACCCAGTACAGGTAAGCTATAGCGCAGGAGACCAAGGAACAGTGCGTTATAGAGTTGGAGCATCGCACTCACAGACGCACCCCATGACTTTCCCGCAAGAAATCTGAGCAAGTGGGTTATCATGACTAATTTCCTTTTTAGGTAGGAGATATGAGGACTCCAGGAAAGGTCTCGATCTACTATCACTCCTAGAAAGCGGTGCGTCTTCTCGTAGGCAATTGGCTGTCCATTAATTCTGATAACGTACGGTTTCATTGCTTTACGCGTGAAAGCGACTATAGAGCACTTCTCGCAGGACAGCTCCAGACCTCGTGCTCGAAGATAACCTGATGTTAGTGTGGCCGCTTTTTGAAGTCTGGCGCGCACCTGAGGACGCGTCGCTCCTGATGACCAAATGCATATATCGTCTGCATAGATCGACACATGGACGGATTCCGGAAGGGTATGAACCAAGTCGATGAGCACCAGGTTAAATAGAGTGGGGCTCAAGACTCCGCCTTGTGGTACGCCTCGGTAGGTGTTGCGTTGTGATGACGCACCGTCCTCTGTTTGCACAAAGAATGACCTGTCCTTCAAGAAGCTGGATATCCACCGAAATACAAGGCCGCCGAGGCCGACATCACCCAAGGCGTCCAGGATGGCTTGATGGGTTACGTTGTCATATGCGCCTTTAACATCCAGGAACATCGCCGCTGACAGTCTCCTGAGGCTTTTTTCGTGCTGAACAGACGAGACAAGATCCATGACGTTGTCTATAGAAGAGCGTCCGCGTCGAAAGCCTGCCATAGCGTCAGGATATAACTTGTAATGTTCTAGATACCACTCTAGACGCGTCAGCACCATCCTCTCCATCACCTTTCCTAGACAACTGGCCAGAGCAATGGGACGATAAGACGCCACGTCTAGGGGTGATTTATCTGGCTTGAGCAAAGGCACAAGGCGGCTAGACTTCCATGCAGCTGGAACTTCTCCTTCACGCCATGAATTATTGTACACGTCTAGAAGTGCATGCCGGGCTGTGTGACCGAGGTTTCCAAGAGCTGCGTAAGTCACCCCGTCAGGCCCAGGCGATGAGGAACGTCTGCACGCTGCCAACGCCGCCTGCAACTCCTCGATGGAAAACAAATTGTCCATACGAGAATCTCGCGAGATTGGAACATCACGGGGATCACTTGTAGCGAACGATGGCGGTAGACCAGCAACCTTGAAACAGAAGTCCTCCGCTACGTCGATCTCTCTGCGACCTTGATAGAGAGCCAGGCATTTGAAGGGGTGGCGTTGTTGCGGTGATGTTCGAAGACCACGCACTGTTCTCCAAATATGTGAGAGGGGTTTATGCGGATCAAGGGTATCACAGAAGGTTTTCCATCTTAGAGACTGCAGGGAGTTGATCCGACGCTGGGTCTTCTTCTGTATGCGTCTCGCCTCCCTTAGGTCGTAGATGGACTTGGTGCGCCTGTACCTTCTTTCCGCGCGACGGCGGATTGCTCGAAGCCGCTCCAATTCTACTTCGAATTCAGACAATTTAGGAACAGGCCTAAAAGATCTTGTGGCTTCTTGAGCAGCGGCGTTAATTAGCTTCTCGATGTTGCCAGGCAGACAATCCTGGATCTCTTGGCTATTCTTCTCCATGAGCAACGTGTATTTAGGCCAGTCGATGTGATGAAGAACTGTAGTAGAGTGTGACTTGCGTATGCCGTCGATTTTAACATATGTTGGAACGTGGTCACTACCATGCGTTTCGTTGTCCGTGAACCATTTCACACTGGCACTGAGGCATCTTGAAACAAAAGTCAAGTCCAGGCAGCTGCTGTATGTCAATCCCCGCAGAAAGGTGGGACTGCCATCATTTAGGCAGCAGAGCTCATGATCCGACGCGAAGGATAGTACATGTCTTCCTCGACAGTCCATCTTTAAGCTTCCCCATAGCGGATGATGCGCATTGAAGTCGCCGGTAATAACCCATGGTCCAGGTGTCGCTGTTAAAATTGTACTTAGCCTTGCGCTGTCAAATCGACTCGAAGGTGAAATGTAGGCACCTATGAGCGTGAGTGCGACGTTCTTGCATTTTATAGTCAAACACACATACTGATTGTCGTCATCAGGTGCCACTGGGTGTAAAACATATGTGAAATCGCATCTGATATAAACGATGACTTTGCTGCGGTCGGTACAGGTGGCAGACATCAAAGCTTCATATCCTGATAGGCGGATGGCGCTCTCAACGTTTGGTTCACAAAGGACGATTATTGGAAATTTGTTCTTAAAAACAAACGGACGAAAGTCCGAAATGCGCGATTTAATGCCTCTGACATTCCATTGGAAGATAGACGCTTCCTTGACTTCTCTAAGGAACGAATGTAGAGGAGCAGCCATGGTGCTTCTCAAGACCGGACAGTACCGGATACAGGGCATCCAGTATTTGAAGTGCGCCTCGAGCCGCCGGAGTGTGTATGGCGGTCAGTAGTGCTCGTAGCGTGTTCATAAGGGCCCTTATCATGGTGACAACTTGTTTGTTGTTGTCTTGGTTGCTGCCAGAAGGTGAAGCATGATTCGGCGAGCGTGCTACATCTTGTCGCTCCGCTGGTGGATCTAGCTGTGGCAATGGCGGCCACTCCTCGCTTGAGGCAATGATATTGGAGACTTTCTGCTGAGGAATCTCATTGCTGCTATTGCTAGTTGTATGCGTAAGTTTCTGGACTGTCAGTGGACGCGGTGCATCCTTAGCAATAGCAGTGGGTTTCCTAGATCTCCGACGACGTGAGCGTCGACGTCGCACCTTAGCGGCAGCCTCCCTGTGCGACGAACCATCCCTGACCATTTGCCTCAAGACTTTCGCCTCATTTTTCACATGTGGGCAATTCTTCGAAGTTGCATCGTGAGAGCCCTGACAATTGGCGCACTTTTGGTTTTCTGCACGACAGGCGTCGGAGCTGTGCGACCCAGAGCACCGTGAGCACACGGCAGCGTTTGTGCAAACCGCACTAACGTGCCCTATCCTTTGACATTTCCTGCACTGAAGCGGCTTTGGCACAAAAGGCCGTACAACGTGTCGGAAGTGACCGACCTTGACGTGGGACGGTAGGCTGTCTCCTTTGAAAGTTAACTTGACACACTGCGACTTTCCCAGGCGACGGGCTTGCAATATGGCAATTCCCTCTGTCGCCGGCTTGATGAGTATATGCAGGTCAGCATCGCTTATGGAATTATCTACGTCATACACAACGCCGGCCGTAGAGTCGTGATGGTCTTGTTTATAGCAGCGTACGTTGATGCTATCCAGCACCTTAACGTTGCTCAGAATGTCTAGCGCGCTGCGGTTTGTGACATCTATAGCAAGGATGTTCTTACGGGCGTTGATCCTTATATCTTTGATCTGACCCGGAACAAGTGCCTCGAGCGATACAGATGTGGCTTGGCGGTTGATCCGGTTTAGATTGTCGCTAGCAGCCACAGGCATATATAAAATGGTGAGGTCTGATGGCTTTCGCGTCGGGATCACAGTTGCCTTACTTGAGGAAGGAGACGTCCTGACGAGTCTTCTCTTTGCTTTGTGCTTCGCTACGGGCACGAAGTCGCTGTCATCCGAGGTTTCATCACTGGTTCCTGAGTAGATCACAGTGTCCTCGCTGTAGGTGTCACTCGGGCGACTAGACCGCTTTCTCGGTGCGGTCGCTGTTGACGTACAAGGACCAGGAACCTCTCCAGGCGACTCCACGTCCATCGCCGTAGTTAAGGGAGTGGCGTCTCCCACAAAGTAGCTTCAAATTCTCGGAGACAAAAAGGCAGCGTTCCACACAGGACACTTCGTCGTCGTCGTGCCTAATCGGTTGAAGTTATTTAATGACATACGGCATAAAATTTTCACGTCAGCAATATTGTAGTTGCAGATGAGTAGCTATATTTGAAAGTTACTTTGGCAGTGGCTGCTGGTGGCAGAAGACGCGTACACCAGGTGGTTACCAGATAAGACACAAGTCCCACACCTCACTTTCGAGATGGTTTAGCACGCTGAGAAGCGGCGCCATAATCCCGAAGGTCACTCTCAGGGGCCGCCCATGCTAGGTCCCGCGTCACTACCGGCTACAGCAGTAACTGCGCTGTCTTTTTTTTTAAATTTCGGTATCACGAACGTTCATGTTTTTGTATTTGCTCTGACTCCTCCACTTTTCTAACCAAAGTAAAGTTTTCTACGGACACTGCTGTGCATATACGCTGTACCTGAAACTAGTCTTTCGACAAAGTCCTAGCTTTCAGCGCAGTTGGCTTCTATTAAAGTTTGTAAAACTGTCGACGCACAAGTACTCTTGCAGTCCACCGCAATAGGCACGCGGAAGCTGTTGCCAGGGACTGAACAGGTCCTCCGCTGAGCTGCAGGGCACCGTAACAGCTGAGCGATCTTGGCCAGCGGTGTGTGTTTCATAAAAGCTTAATTTTGTTTCAGACTGAGATTGATACGGGCTATTTATACAGCGGCCTCACGCACGTGAAAAAAAAGGCGGGTATGCCTCAGACCGTATCAACCACCCTTTTTGTCTCGAAAAAGTTACTTCATGACTGTGATTACGATAGTGTTGCAGTATGCATCGTCTTACATAATGTTATTAGTTCATTATCGTGAACGAATGAAGCAATGCCGGACAGCTCACATACTAGCAAGAAATGCAGAAATAAGCACAAGTTTTCTCCCTTTAATATATACAACTATGTGCAGCACGTCGAATTTCCAGCTCATCGTACTATACAAAACCTTACGAGGAGCAGTACTTCGATACTGTGTCTTCTTCTTTATTTCTTTTAAATCCTTTTGTTTGCCAAATTAAGCAAAATTGTATGGCGCACATAAGGCAAGTCGACATGTTGAGATGTATGACTTGAAGAAGCAGACGTTACCTTCCTGGTAAATAGCAATGTCTAGGTGGATAATAAAAGGTTCGCTCATTCACTTTTAATCGTTCACTAGCTCACATGCTTCCATTGCGTAGTAGAAGCCGAAAAATAGTGAAATCATCCCTGCTAAACAGAAATCCTAAGACTACCACCATTTACAAGACATCCACCTCGAAAATTTGCTAAAACAAGCATTAGTGTTGCTTTTAATATGTGAACGGCGTGGGACGTGTTTTTGGTAAACTGCAAGCTGGACCGTTCATGTATTTTGTAGTAAACTGCGAGGCCGGGTGTGTCGAAAGTGGTCCTTGTCTTACAATACGTGCTGATCAATCATGATATTGCCGCCCCGCTGAAATTTCGCAATCACAACATGTGCCAAAAAGTAAAGAATTCAATCGTAAATAAATACATAATTATGAATAATTAGGCAAGGAGTTATTTAGTGAATCTAGTCAATAATGAACATGGATATTTTGCCTTGTCCTACAAGTAGTGTACGCTTCTTCCATAAATACAATTGAAGAAGCGAAACAGCGCAAACTGTCGTAGGCAGCATTTTAAAAATCTTTATGCACTAAAGAAAGCCGATGGTTTGTTACTGTGCTAATATTTTTGTGCACTGCAGAGCTCAATAGGAGCAAATTAAGTAGCAAACAATAAGAAAACATCAAGGAAACCACTTGAGAAAAGGCAATTAATCAAGCCCACATCCACGAGAAACAAAAATTCTGCAGGTTGTCAGTTGTATTCGCCCTCACTTCGCGGTTTCTGGCACGCGGAAGCTCGGAAGGGAAGCTTTCGGACCGCCTTCCGCTTCGCGCCAGTTCTTAAAGACTGACGCGAGATTATCCCCTTCCGGACAAGCGATGACATCATAATGCCCCCTCGGACGTGCGTCTTGTGTACAAAATACTACTCGATTATGTATTTATGGTTTGATGCCGTCTTATTCTCTGGAAGCATTATTCGACAAAAGCCTGATCGCGCGAACCTCTAACCCACCGGAAGGTGGCCCCCGAACAAGCCGCCGAACGCGTGTTGTAGAATGCTGGTGACTGGAGATACCGCGAGATAAACCGAGATACACGAGACGCTATATACGCGCCTTAGTTTGTAATATTTATAAATGGCGTACGCTCGTCTAACGTACAAATCACTAAATACGAAGAGCCCCCAGTGTCTGTTATTTGTTTTACGACACTTGTAAAATTATAACGTCATGTAACCATTTTCTTGGCTGCAGAGTTAAAGCGCGCAAGTGGTGCGGCATGCTCTGTAACAGAAAGCGTAGATGTTATTTTAAATCCTTACCGACATTTGAGGATCCACCAACAATCACGCAGCCCAAAATATTAAATATGATTTATAAAAGCGGGAAGACATCAAGCACTAGTTTAGAATAGGTAGGCTACATAAAAAAAACATACCTTATCAAGTTTGCAGCAATGAAAATAAAGGAATCAGCAAAACAGTAAGAAATAGTGATCATGTGGATCCACCGTTTAATCGCGGCCGCCCGCTTCAAACGCCTTTTTGGTCGAGGTGCCGTTAAAAAAATTTATCGACGATTGCGATACTCCCAAATGCGAAATTTTAGGGCAGCTCTATACGTGTTTTCATTTCGCGGTATATTGCCTGGTGTGGACAATCTGTATCGGGCCGTATACGTTGCAAACGGAGTGAAGTATGGCGTGACTGCCTCGCTAATCGGGAGCTCGCAAGAGGCAGCGCGAGGGTGACGCGCGGGCGCCATTCACAGCAGCCGCCGCAAGCAGACCTCCACTCATGCAGCGCTTTGCTTCCATATATGGCATCGGTGCACGCGCTCGCCGCATGTCTTGTCAATGGTGTCATCGGTGAACTGACGACGCGCGCTACTCTAGCACCACCTCGCAGCTATTATTGCCGCGGAACACACCTTGCACGGCTTTGCGCTATTCTCACGTCTTCGCCATACCCTGCTTCCCGCCTTCCGCGTCACGGTTCCGCTGCACCCTCCTCCTCCTCCGCTTTCCTCCTCGCGCTCTCTTCTCTATCGCTGTCGTTCATCACACGCTGCCCTGCGAATTCGCTCTTTCATCCTTCCCTTGATCACGCCGAGAACGCCGACGGTCAACGCAGAAACGGGCGCCTACGAGCTGCGCGCTAAGATCAACCGCGCGTGATATTCGGAATGGCTATATTACGCATAGGTTTTCTCTGTCATATTGACAACACTAACGTAAAGAATCAAGCTGATTATGAAACTAAGTACTCGTTTCGTTTTACTTTGTATGGGCTGTTAAGTGTGCAAATAGGCCTAATGGAAACAATAACTAGACGTAGAAGACCAATGCTTGAAGGTGGAAGCATAGGAAAACAAAGCGATGCGACAAATGAGTGAAATGAGCTAGTGACAGAAGACAAACAAACAAACTTGAAGCGTCACTTGGTCTTGAAAGTTCTTTTGCTACCCTCTTTTGCATGGTCCATAATTTGGCACGGTATGGACAGGGAGGTATGCAATGTGATCGAAAACTCCATTCGTGAGTCCTACCGACAACAATGTTAACAGTATTGTTTATTTTTTAGGCTTTGTCTTCTATGTCTTATTCTGGTAGTTGTTTTGAGTTCTATTTATTTTAAACAAATTAATTAATTTTCGTCTCACTTTTCAATAGCAATCATTGTTTTCAGGTCTTCGTTTCATTTATTGACCTGTACATGTTGATTCAATTAATCCACATTAGGTGTGCCACCCGATACTTTTCAGTGCCTGCACAGCAGAGCCAAAGTCGCAAGTTCTTGCGAGCATTGTTGAACTGAACGCGGTGTTGTTATTCATCGTTGCGCTGGCAGCGTGAAACATTCCTGGACCCGAAATTTGTCTGAACGGCACCGCAGAGAAAATAAAAGTATTGCTTAATTTCTAGCTTCAGGGTTATCTGGCAGAGCGTCGATGTTTGCACTACCCGAAATTCACCAAAATGGCACAGAAGGTACAATTTGCAGTTTCCTATTTCCATAGACATTGCAATAGAGGCCTCTGTGATCCATTTCAACCCAGCTCATCAGGTTCACATTTACGGGTCCTCTAGAACATTCTGATCAATCAAAAGTACTTCACAGAGCATGTTTCGTACGCCAAGCTACAATAAGATGACGGCTGACTCTGGAGGCGTTAAGAAGTGAAAGTATTTCCTTTCATGAAAAAAATAAGCAAATTTCGTTTAACGTTTCCGGTACAAATGGAGAAAAAGCTTAGTCGTCAGATGAAAAACAGCAAAATCGAGAATGTCACATTTGAAGACATTTTTTGCAGGTAAAGTATTCGTCGTAACCTAAATATGCAATCCGCAAACAGAGTCTGTAAACAGCGCAGGAGACGAATGTGTCTCTGGTACGTCACGCGTCAAGTCAGAAACCTTTCATCGAAAGGCGTGACTAGAATGCGCGTTTCATATTCTCATAGCGGGCTACATTGGACAGCGTGCGGCACATTCAGGAGGCGTCGAATCTCTGGCGAAGGAAAGCCACGATGTAACACGGTCCAAGAAGTCGGAAAACGGATTTCACCGTTCTGTTAGATTCGCTCGCGTTTCTCTTGACGTCGCTAACTTCTCTGTCGCAGTGCTTCCCAGCGTTGATGCGCAGACTTTAAGGCATCAACGTACCGACGTGACACGAATGCAGGTCTTTGGCATAAAACAGAGAAACCGGAGCACGAACACGTCATCCGTAGGTAGCATCTGGTAAAAATGGTTGTGCGGCTTAGTATGTCGTCATCATTATAAACGTATTTTAGCTCCAGTGCAGGACAAACCTTTCTGTTGGGGATCTGGTATCGCCGCTACCTTCCGTCAAGCGAACTTCCACTAATCATGCAAATTGCATAGCCCCATCACTATGAAATCTTTTGCAGTCTTCGTTCGCGTTCGCCTTTTATTTTTAGATGACCAAGAGCAACATTTCTTACGGATTCCATGACTTTTTTTAATAACACTCTCTTCAATTTTGTTTATCTTAGATTTACATGGCACCCAGGTATATTCTAAGTTACCTTATTCTTTAATTCATGTTGACAAACTTCAAGTGTCGGAAATATGCGGCTGTCAGTTCCAGTTACCGTTTCGAAAGCATCAAATGACCCTTGAGCGAAACAGCAGTCGTCTATAATCTGTACCAGCGAAAAATGGCGCCTAAATTGACATTGCATTATTATAAAAACTTAGAGCGTTCTAAACCCACAGCGCGTATAGAAACAACACACACCACACGCGCTCACTCACTGATGTTTAATGCGCGTATGGAAAAAAAAACATATACCTAAAACACACGCTTCACCCATGCCAAGACGAGGTACAAAACAAGCATACATCCAAGTCACGTGTTAACATCGATTCTTAAAATTCGGTTCTTTGTCATGCAGTAATAAGGATGGTTGGCTAGAAATAATGCAATACCAACTAGCACGTACACCTATCCATCCCATTGGATGCGGCGCCACGTCACAAGCGTGCCTCGACGGAGGAAAGAGAGAGAGGGAGAGAAAGGCAAAGGAAGGACAGGGAGGTTAACCCGAGATTATCTCCGGTTGGCTACGCTGTACTGGGGGAGGGGCAAGGGGATGCAATAGGTGAGAGAGAGAAGGATAAAAAAAAGAAAAGCCTAAACACACACACGCACGTACACGAACGGTTTCTGTGGGCACTGTCACGCAGCCCGCAAAGGCGTTCCTAGTCTATAGAGCGGGCGAAAGGCAACATATGCTGCAACGATAGTGGGCCAAGTGTTGCGTGAGGGGAAAGGGAAACATCGTGATGCCACGTCACTCGCGCTCTTGCTCTCGAAAGACTGTGTTATCCGCGCGTTCCTTGCCCGTGCAAGCTCTCGCCTGCGGTCTAACTGCGCCTCGGTAAGGCCAAATCAAAACGCGCCATGTCATTGACGAAGCGCACTCAACCCGCTTGCTGACAGCGAGTAGTTCATAACTCGAAGGCCCGCTCAGCGGCGCTCAATTGTACATTAATGCTTTCACGTTCACAACTAAGAAGAAGTGTTTAGGTATTCTCGAATTTCTTTTGCTCATTCCTTACTTCCGTTCGTAGCGTACTGCCCAATTCCCATCTTAGCTTGAAAGTGTGGGCCACACAGACTGCAAAAGCTTTTCCTCAATTTGAGCGAATGTGGGAAATCTACTGCAATTTCTCCCAGTATTGATTGTCTTTATTTAGCATATGGTATTTCTCTAGTTTTTTCCTTCAAGATACTACCGTTCAGCAAGGGCTCAGTAACTATAGCTTTATATTCTGCTATACCGAGGGAAACAGTAAGATGAGTTGGAGTTTCTTACTGCATCGTTTTGTTCTTCTTCTATGCTTATCGCTGGCAATTTAATAACCAATCAAATTAACATGCAGCAACTTCCTTTCCGTCACAACCTGTTTTTAATACTTCTTTACTATTCTGCCACAGGAAGCATATTTTTCAAGGAAGACAAAAACCACCGTTATCATAAGCAGATATGCCGTTATTGAGTAGCATGGTGAGAACGAGGAAAATGACATATTAATTCAGCAGAGAAGCTTTGACCGTCAATTGTTTACATTATAAATTGCTAGAAATAAGAAATCAAACATACGCCAACACGTCCACGAATATGCACCACTAGTTTTGGAAAGGCGTTCAATTGAACCGTACTACGAATAGATATGGCACATCAATTCGCCCGCTATCTCGCAAAGTGGAGGAAAGTAGGTGAATGGCAAACATTGGTATCCACCGGCTGTAGCACGAACCTACAATTAAAAATCCTAACGGGTTCCTCAGAAAGAAACCTTTTCATTTGAACAATTTGTCCCGATCCGAGATTCGTTTGCGGAACTGACGCCTTGCTAGGGCTGTCGCTCTAGCTTCCGCGCTAACCATGTGGCTACGAGATTCATGACGAAGGCGAATTATTCGACAACTCGAAGCGCTTGGATACTGAATATGGCAAGTCAGTTTAATCGACAATTTAATCGCTCTATTGCGCACTGGGATACAAAAAACATCTTAGGAGATAGGTACGGCACAGTTCTGGCCGCGTAGAGCATTACATGCACGTGGGTATGTTTTGTTGACCTACGCAGCATTGCAACTGCCAAAACCATTTTTATGTTCGTTCAATTTTTTTCTTGAAAGAACAAGGCCATAGGCACACATTGTTCTCAGCGTGTTCCGACGAAAAGAGACAACTCCAGAGAGCATTGCCACACACTTGGACTGTGCAGCTGTAATTCGTGCATTCATTAGGAGCAAGTGTCGGTAAACGATCCTGCTTAGTCGTTAAACAAGAAGTTTCCTTGAAATTTCTGATCAGCCAAGGAGGACACGCATCGCGGCTCCTTGTGCGGTGTTCCATTCTGACTAACTAACTAATTTAACTAATCAACTGAGAACCAATCGCTGTCAACCAATACTTGTGGAAAGATTTTACATCCATTGTTTTTCTGATATAGATAAGAGCGGCAACACAGTAGCTACTAGTCAATTTATTCACTCGTTTATTTATTTGGGTGTTCTTGGAAATACTGGCAACCGATTTGTCGCCAGCTTTTCTGTAAACAATCAATTTACGACTGTTTAAAATAAAAGGGCTTCGGTAAGTTCAAACAGATCAACTGTGTAAAAGATGCACACACTAAAGGGTCAAGACATTCAGAAGTTGCTTCCTTCGAACATGTCGACAAAAAATATAATACCTCAATGTCGTTTTAACATTCAATAGAATATTTCCAATAAATCGCAAAAACCACTAAAACTCTGGCTACAAGATAAAAGCATACGAATTCTATGTGCACGGTTAAAATACCCCCTTAATTTGAACGCAATTATGGCTGCTAGAGCCGGTCTTTTCACTGACCCGATTTTTCCATGGACTAAGCACCCTTTCTGTCCTAGTAGAAAACACTCATCAAAACAATTCATTGTTGACTTCAAACCACATCTCCGGCGGTCCCATTTAGGACAGCTTAAGAGAATTATGGTCCTTTCCCCATGAATCATGGTACGCACAAGGTACAGCTGAACGACGTACGAAAAACAGACGGCTGGCTTTGAAGCTACTTGCCACATCAGACGATGGATCAGAGAACTTCGCATTAGGGCGTTATCTATTCGGTAGTCGACACAGCCCCAATTGCCGGAGCTCGTTTAGAGGCTTGATGCGAAACGCCGCGCAGGCTAAGAGCCAGAGTGGCTTTGCAGCTACTACAACATACTGGTTCGATCGAGATGTCTGCTGGCTAGGAGGCGTCCCTAGCGCCCACAGATAGACATCCACACAGTTACTCAGAGATCAGCCTGTGTTTGCGAATGAAATTGCAATAGCGTAAGGAGCAGCAAGAAATCTTGGTTGACTTCCCAAGATAAACCACGCTACCACTAGATGGCTTGCTGTACATGTTTTATCAGTTCCTAATCTCATTTGTAGCATGCTGTGATACAAGCTCTTCAGTGGATGAAGGTTTTTTTCCTGTTTTTCTGAGTAATTGGTCGCAGATATGAAGCTCAAATACTGGTAAAAAATGCACATATCTAATCGAAACCAGGTAGGTGGCTTCATTCGCATCGAAAAGAACGGCGAGTGCTGATGAATAGGCGAACCTTCTCATACTAGTGTCCGTTTGTAGATATAATAGCTTTGGCACATTGCTTTGTCCATCCCTTAACAAGCCTACCACGATATAATCTGTCATAAACAGCACCTTATAAAAAGAATGCTACAGTGTTGTGAAGTTTTTGTTTTAACTGAGAAATAACAGTGCCCTCATTGAATATCCGCAAGACTGTATAGAAAATCAGTTCCCAAGGTATACAGCTTACACGATAGTACTGAACACACCAGAGATAACGCCTATCCCTATATGAGTGTACAAATCAAGAGTTACCCTAAAGCCAGTACCGGTGACATCATTTCTGCTGCCACTGTGCTAATGTAGCGCGCACCTTCAGGGATACTAAATGGAAATGCTAAGAACTAGCTGCGTTTTAGTATTTCAATATGTGGAATGAAGCTAGCAGACGTGACAGTGGTGCGTCGACTATTCAAAAGAGAATGTGGAAATAAAAAAACAACACCTCTGGAGTAGGAATGAATTACAAGTTTAAACATGCCTTGACTAATGGGTTCTGAAATGCTGTCTCGAATGATGATTGTACGCTTTTCTCGTAGAATCATAAGATGAAAATCATGAAATGAGAGTGGAACACTATCGTTTAAGCAGTTCGTCAGAAAAGAAAGCTGAAAGAACAAATGAAAGGCCGTTATTACTCGTAAAGCATCCGCACACTGTTTTCATCTTTGCGATTCGTTCAACCCGGCCTCAGCAGCAAAAGCGCAAGCATTTGAGGCGAACATCTTCGAAGCAACGTGCATCCTACGAGCGGTTTAAACCGTTTAGACCACACGAGGACAAATAACGCCAACTCCACCGCTACTAATAGGGTTATCTCACGGCAGTCTAATTTTTCCAGCTCTTCTTTGTGAACCCTGTTTATTATTGGTTTTTCCCCCCTCAGTGTAGCACTGTATCACAATACTTCACACACACTTTTGACTCCACTTTCTAACCACAACCTTTTTACATAGTAAAATCGTAGGCTTAAATCTGAACCTCTCCCGCTCTATTTGTGAAGCGGTGCGAAGCCTGGCGTAAGTAAGTCGCCAAATGCCAGTCAACCTTCCGGTCTGTTTGCACGCACCACGCGTACGGCGCATACCCTCTGACGTCGTCACAACAGGGACCATCTTAGGGTCCTTCGTTCCGAGCTCGTTTATGTAGAAAACGGTCGAGCGCCTCTGTGCGCGGGTGAAGAAAAGCGACGTGATGCAACTTGGGCGCCTGCGGGGCAGAAGAAGCCTCGGAATGTGACAGAAGTCAGCCTGAGTAGTTCCGGAAGCTTGAGCATCCGTCGGAGCGAAACAACGTTATTGCGACCCGCTCTCGCCCGATAAACCACCACTGGGTGGCGCTCGTGTGTCAATTATTCTTCGGTAAAGCTAGGGAAACGATGGAGCATGTTTTATTAGAATGTGAAGGTATCTGCCCAGCGGTCGATCTAGGAATCACTGGCCTCCTCGAAGCCCTTAGGCTCAGCGACAGTAGGGAAAAAGTAAACACGTCCGCAATAAAGATTAGAAAAAGGCTATTCGAAGATCGGTGGTAGTAGGCAAACGACAAAAAACGGACGCGCACAAGAACAAAGTTCCCAAAGAGGTTCAGAAAGTTTGGTTGTGGGAATTTATCGGGGTTTTTCTCCCTTTCCTTTTTTCAGTCTATAACATAGGTAGGACAACAGGCAATAAAATAGCAAGAGCTTGGTGGCGCAACCCATCACCCCGTTCCAAAGGGGACGCTCATAACACCAATCCATCCAACCATTCTTCTCTCCCCCTTCTCCCCTCTTGTGTCATGTTCGGCTGTCCTTCCTATTGTCCTGTTCCAAATTCACTTCTTGATGCACTTCCACTAACAGTGACAGCGACAAGAACTTTATTAGAGTCTCCTGAGGAACTTGATTGGGGGGAAGCGAAGGCTCCCCAATCAGGTCGGTGGCTCCGCCCACGACGGAACAGGGAGGTGGTGACTCTCCGTGACGCGCGGGCCCTCTGGACGGCTTGTAGTTGGTTTGGGAAATCCGAGCTATTCAGCAAGGCGTCCCACTTGGACTTGTATTAATGGTCGGAGCCCACGTTGTACGGGCACCGCCAGAGCATGTGGTCGAAGGAGCAGCATGTGTGACCGCATTTGAAGCACGACTACTCCAAGTTCGGGTACATCCAACTAAGCGCTCTGGGGGTGAGGTAGGACCTGGTCTGTAAGAGCCTGAAACTAACGGCCTTAGCCCTGTTGAGTTTCGGGCTGGGGGAGGGAATTTCCTCCCGATGTGTCTGTAATGCGACGTAATTTTGTGAAAGGTGGTAAGATGATCTTTCAAGGGGCAATCCTGCGGGGAAGCCGGACCGTTAGCTGAAGCGCGGTTCGCGAATTCACGCGCCAGGCAGTTGGCCCGATCGTTAGGTTTGCAACCGGCTTGGTTAGTTAGATCATTCACGTGGGCCGGGAACCACGCTATGGTATGACCTCCAGTTTCTTCCCCCCTAGAAATACGAAATTATCTGTTGACGATGCCGGCTGCAGATGCTCAGCAAAGACACATCCTAGGTGAAATACTTCAACACGCGTATGCTCTCCTAAAAATTAAATTACGGAGTTTTATGTCCCATAATCACAATCTGCGTTTAGACCATCCGGGATACTTTAACGTGCTCCTAAATCTAAATAAGCGGCTGTTTTCCCATTTCGCCCCCATCGAAATGCGGCCGCCGTGACTGGGATACGATCCCACAACCTTGTGCTTAGCAACGGGTGCTTTCCCGAGTGCAATCCTAAAGTCACACCCTTTGGTAGCAACCTCAAACAGAACCAGCATCGTGGATGCTTTGATGATCTGATGGTTCGGAATCCGCGTGTAATATGTGGCAGATCAATAACACTCTGGCCAAAGTAACCGAATTTCTCAGCGACCTTTGAAGCATTCTTGTTCTCTGATAGCTATTTCTCTTAAAAATTTATTCTCCGAAGCTTTGTTCAAGGCAGGCAAAACACTGGTAGTACGCGTGACTACAGACTTGCTGCTCTTGTGCACTGCAGAAGTGCAATGCACAAGAGCAGTGCACAATCTCTGGCAATTGCATTGCAAGAGATGCGCGGCACATGTAGGTAGCAGCGCGCTCCGGCTAAATCTTCTAGGATAAATGATTTCATGGACCCATGCACTGGAACAAAGATCCTGCAGAATGTCGCAAGTTGTGCCGCTTATAATTACCCAAGGAACCCCTGGAACACTGGAAAACACAGAACGCTGACTGCAACCACAATTACTCCACATTGTTAAGGTTGTAAAGTTCGGCATTGGCAACCTTTTACAGCTGTCTAATTGAAGTTTTCAATCTTGCCTCGTGGCTCTGAAATAAACAGTGCAAAAATTGATGGCCTATTCCATTCAATTCAGTTTATTCACCACATAGTACTGCATGGCTACCTGTGCTAAAAGCTGTGTAGACAGCTTGACAGAGGTCCAAGTAGCCGTTACGAGGCAGATACAGGGAAACGGCAAAAACGAGATAGTTAACAATACATCAACTGAAAATTTGAGCTTATATTCTGATAAACAAAACCAACTAATAAAAATAATATAAAATAAGAATAAAGAGTGCTTCTTCAACACACAAGAACCAGAAATACGAGTATCATATTTATATACATATATACAAATACATATTTATATACATATTACCGATATATATTTATCTACATATATACAAATATGTACTTATAAAGTTAATTAATGCAACGAACATTTATGACGATGTTTTTACATGAAATACTCGCAGCTGAGATTTCGACATGTATTGCGTTTCTTTGTATTTGTTCAGAAGAAAGAGAGACTGTGTTGCAGAATTTGTAGTTTAAAATTTATGCGATTAACTGGGACAAACCACATGTCTGTGCAGCATCTATATAACACAAGGCTGTGCATACCTAATCTCGCCGTTGTTTATAAGAACTGCCTAAATATTTTATTTGAATCATAAAAAGACGCCAGAACACCGTAGTCATACATGGTTCTTACGCGAATTATGCTGATGTTTTGAAAAGCGCTCACACTAGATTCACAGTATTCAAGGTTCGCAATCTGTCGTATATTTTTTGTAATACTTGAACTTTGTTTTTGTTCGTTTTAGTCGTTGTTAGCCAGACCAAACTACAGTAATTAATTCGAGAAGCAAACAGTCCGTAATAAATTTTGCTTTCAATGTTTAAAGGAAGTGCAATACAATGCGACATCATACCACTGACGGAAGCAAGATTTTTACATAGGTTCATGATTGATCGCAGCAAAGAACGCATGAAATTTCTGTTGAGTATGGTGTTCGGACAGGCGACTTGGCATTACGCTTGCAATCCCAGAAATTATCTAGGCGATAGATTTCACATAGCCAAGTGCTTCCATGCGTAGCCTTACCTACACCTAAAGTCTGAATACTTATTCGGATACAGAACCATTGCCTGATTATAATTATCACTGAGCCATCAACACCAACAAAAAATATATGGAGCTCAACGTCTCAATACTGCCGAGTTGGTTATGAGCGGCATCGTAGTTGCGGGTTTCCAATTAATTTTAACCGCCTGGGATGCTCCACCGTTCACCAGAACCCAAAGCTCGGTACGCGAATCCGAATACGACCGCCATTTTCGGCAAGTGAACTCTCGACCTCGTCCTGAGCAGCACAATTGGTGTCGACGCCCTTCAACACGTCTCCATTCCATGTCGGCTGGGGCCGCCTCTGTCAGCAAAATATTCGTCCAGGTCAACAGGACCAATCGAAACGATAACGGAGGGATAATTCGGAAAGTGCGAAAGAAAGCTGTTTAGTCAGCGGAAGGCAGGCAAGTCGTGTTGGCTACGTGCAAACGAACGTAGCACCGCTTCAACAGCCATCGATATAACCCGTACGCATGGTCTCAAGACCAATAACTGGCGAGCCGCCCGTATGGACATATTATAGGCAAAGATACCCCGACGGCTCGTGGCCCATTGCCTCATCGCTCAGCGGCCAGTGTTCGTAACGGCTATAAATTGCCTGGGCCACATATATATAAGCCTAATCGGCAATGCTTCGTCTGGAACCAACGACTAAGTTACGGTTCGGTGCCGAGTCTACACGGCTCTATTCGCAAGAGCCACGCGAAATTCAGAAAGACGACAAACGCTTCACAATATAAAGCGACTGTAGGGGATCGCAACGATGTTTCTCGCGGCTGCTATCTTTGAGCCATGGATGCCTTGCGGCTACCATACGCCGGCCTCCCGTTCCCGACGCCGTTCGCAGACGCATATCTGTCTCTTCTTGTCGAGCAACCAACCAGTCGCGATTGAACGGATCTGGATTGACGGGGTTGTCACGTGACTAACGCGCTGCCTTCCCGGCAGCATACATTTGCGCGGGCGGCGGGAAGGACAAATAAAGGAGGGCGGTTGCCTCGTGCAAATTAGCTGTGGCCTTTCTGATTACAGAACTCTTCATCATCATCACCATCGTGATCAGCTGCTTTTTATGATCACTGCAGGACGAAGGTCTCTTCCAGTGATCTACGAAAGATATACCCCTGCCTTGCATACGCTAGCTGGTTCCAACATGTGCCAGCAAATTTCGGAACTTTATCACTCCGCCTTATTGTCTTCCGTCCCGGACTGCGTGCGCTTCGTCCCACTTGGCGCCAATTCTGCAACCTATTCAGAATAACCACGTTGCGTCGTCCTCACGAGCTATGGAAAGAAGAATGATGGGTGTAACGCTAAGGGATAAGAAAAGAGCAGATTGGGTGAGGGAACAAACGCGAGTTAATGACATCTTAGTTGAGATTAAGAAAAAGAAATGGGCATATGGGCATGACTGGTAATGAGGAGGGAAGATAACCGATGGTCATTAAGAGTTACGGACTGGATTCCAAGGGAAGGGAAGTGTAGCAGGGGGCGTGGGCAGGACAGTTTTCATACGCTAAATTTAATGCCGAAAACTTTTGGGAGAACCCATATCACTATGATTGTCGGTGCTAATGCCATAAGCATTCAAATAATTTAGCAGCACGCCGTGGGCCATATACCGTGAAACTATTCCGATGTGTCTTATTCAAATTTTCTGATGTCAAATTTACGTAACCACTGACGCAAGCATGCGGCCGTAACCGTGAGCGGCGTCTGAAAAAAATAATCAAGCGTGCTGCTCGTTCATACTAGGTCACTTTATTTTTGCTTTCAAAGGAAATAGTATTGGCTACATTGAGTAGTTTTTCTTATCTAATGGGGTGACAAGAGGCGAGAAGCCGGCTTAAGTGAAGAGAGTTTTGATTGGGCCAAGCCAACAAAGTGAAAATAGATAATCGGATCAGTACCATGGTGCCGACGTTTGGGATTGGTCTGCTTCCCCTTACTTAGCTTGAGGCGGCTGGTCGAAAATCGGGGTGGCGTGCAGCTAAAGGTTAAAAATGCCAGAACGGACCCTCAGCAAAGAAGAGTTGGCATAGCCACGGCGTATAGGTACCGAAAAAGCTCGACAACTTTACACTGCCTAGCAAAAATGTGTATTATATGTAGATAAAACTATGCTCCGCGGTCGCGCACAGTAGCCAGTGGCAGAGTGGTTGGCGGGCACCCATCTTCTATTCTTTTCGGAACGGGGAACTCTCCGGCTAGTTAGCAAAAAAAAAAAAACAGTTTTGTTCTGCATAATTTTGCGTGTTTAACGCGTGCACGTCACTTCGACGCGGTGAATTTACGCGGTTGCGTGACGTTGTGTGACAAAATGGAGAAGTGGGCGTAGCCCGGAAACATTTTACGAAGAACAGGCGGCCTAGGCGGCAAGAAAGGTGTAGAATCAGAAATTGCTTGTCTTTCGTTCGGTCTAATCATGCATAATAGGGGCACACATATCATATGAGACGGAGCATTTTCACGGTTTTCGTGAGGTCGCGTGACAGACAGGCGAAATGGGAATTGCCCTATAATTTTTTTTAACCATTGCGTAGGACTGATTTCAAAATTGGAAAAGTTTGGAATAGCTTCACGGTATAGCGCCCCATTTTTATAAAGACACTTTTGCTCATAAACTGCAGTTTTCTTTGGTTTTAAATGTTGTTCGGGCTTTGTGGAGTTAAGCACAGTATGATGAAGAAAACTTTTTAGGAACCTCGTAAAAATGATGCGGCCACTGGCAATTTATAGGTCCCTGTATCATACAGCAGTTCATAAATTCGTTATAAAATAGGTTCGAAGAAAGCATGTGAAAGCATATACAAAAACGTTTTCTTTGATTTGCTCACTGAAATGTTGGTTGTGAAACCAGGGTTAGAAAAGAATGCATTGTTTATTCCATCGAGTGATTGCAGTGTGTGTCACGAGCCCTAGGTATTCAGCGATGTTTTCCTCGGCGATTGGGAAGCAGCATATTTATGGGCTACTTTGCAGCAAGCATTGGAAATAGAATTGCCCATCATATCATATAAAACCCGATTTCTTGCTGTAAAAATTGTAACCGCACCCTATTATACGTTTATGTTGATGCTTATGCACAGTGCTGGGGTAGAAGTATGATGGTGCCCAATATAGATGTAGAGGTCGGAACTACTAAACAATACATTATTGAAAGCGTTGTTAAGTTTACATAACTGTCAGTCGTGATAACTAAGATGGATAACTGTGATAAGGTAAGTTGTTAGGATAAATACAAGGAGAAGAAACCAGACTGATTGCGTTATTTGAATGGACCTGAATTCGACTTGACCTTGAGTTATTGGAAACAACAAGCTCTAGTAGTACTACCCAACCTGAGCTGTGGTGGAATCACAACCATTTGGGTGATACTTTCTGATTCTAAAGCTTAATGCGTATGAGGAATTTAACTGAATTGACTAAGGCGGTTTTACATGCCAAAAGCCTTTGATAAGGAGAGTGTGCACCGAGCGTAGGGAGCTTAGACATAAAGCATCAGTAGGGAACCCATACTCTAACCTTTGAAGGGCGGATTTCGAATCTGTAAGAATGACTACGGGTTGAGGCGTACAAAGCCGTAGCTTTTTTAGGGCTGCCTCAATGGCAACGCTTTCGGCCGTTGTGGAGGACACGACTGTAGTGAAGCGAACCGACCAATCATACTTTAAAGCGGGAATATGAAAAGCAGCTGCACTAGATCCTCTCACCTTGTCCACAGAGCCATCAGTAAAAATTTGAAGATGACGTGCATATTCAGTTTCAAGATGTTCCAGTACGAGCGAACGTGTTGCCGCCAAAGGAGAACTCCGCTTAGCACGAACGTGAGGAATTGTCAACGAACAATCGAGGCTCGCGAAAGACCAAGGTGGATTCAACCTCTTAGTTCGACCTCTAGCGTCAAGACCCAGGTAACCAATAGTATTAAGGGCCAAGTACGCTCGGGACTCGGATCTCTTTCGAAGGCTCTGTAGAAGGGCTCGACCGGCTATCGTCTGTTTGAGGCGGCCAATTTGCATCAATAGCCTTTGTGAAGCGACTAGGCTAAGAGGTCTCGATAGAGACTCATAAAGTACTGCATTATTAGGAGCAGACTGCGGAACGCCAAGAGCCCTCCTTAGGCCCTTTCTGTGCAAAACCTCAAGTCGTTCCAGCTGTGATAGTGAGGGGGAAATTAAAGGGAGCTGGTACATTATTCGACTCGTCACTAGTGCATCGTGCAGCCTGATCATTGAAGAAGGGTGATTTCCCCATTGCTCACTTGCAACTCTACGGATCACATTGAGACGCGGAGATAGTGATGTCACAATAGAGTCCACAGCTCGTCGCCACTGTAGACGGTAGTCAATAATTACGCCCAAAAAGCGTTTGTACTTCAATTGACGAAGGCAAGATTGATCAATGTCTATCTTCAGCCGCGCATACCGTCTTCCTCTACCTGGAAACATGATGAAGCCAGATTTTTCCACCGAGAGAGTCAACCCTACACCTTGAAGGTAATTTTGAACTGAAAGTAAGGCCTGTCGAGCTATCAGAGCTAAACGCTTGTGTTGATATCCGCTTAACCAAATACAAATGTCGTCCGCGTATATCGACATATGGATATGCCTGCAATGTTTTTGCACTTCAGCGGGAAGACCAGCCATTACAACATTAAACAGCGTCGGGGAAAGAACACTTCCCTGAGGTACACCTCGCGATACCGCCCTTTCGGTGCTTATGGTACTTCCTAACCGCACTTGGATTTTACGATCACTGATAAGTGAGTGAATGAAGCGCAGAAGATAGCCCTGTACGCCTATGTCCATCAAGCTATTTAGTACTGAACTTTGAAGTACGTTATCGTAAGCCTTTGATACGTCTAGGAAAATAGCTAGTGTTGAGAGGCCGAAAGCTCTTTGATGTTCAATGTGGCTTATCAAGTCCAAGACGCTATCTTGCGCGCTTAGACCTGTGCGGAATCCAGTCATGCATGTTGGCAGAGCCCTTCTATCTTCAAGCCACCATGATAAACGCTTACTTGCCAGCTTCTCCATGAGCTTAGCCACACACGACGTCAATGATACAGGTCGATACGAGGCCAAGTCTGTCATTTCTTTGCCGGGTTTCAGCACTTCCAATGCAATGTTTCAGCAATTCAATTCAGCAATTCAAAGTTTCAGCAATGCAATGTTTCAGCAATTCCAATGGGTGCCCTCGCACATAGGTATCATAGGCAACGAGATGGCGGACAGCCTTGCCCATAGAGCGCTGTCTGGGAATCCTTTGAGAAAAGTGCCTCAAGAGGACAAGAGACTCTTCAGAGAAGCGGTGTCGTGCCACTTCCACTCTTTGTGGAGCTCACCTCACAAGCCATGTGTGACTAAGGGTCTCAAAAGAAACCAAGCCACTTTACTGCTCCGCATTCGCACGGGCTCTGCTCGTACCCCTGCGTGGATGTGTAAGACTGGCCTGGCGTTGTCACCATTATGTTCAACGTGTGGTGTGTGCGGTGACATAGAACATTACCTTATGTGCTGTACTCTGTATGACGCGGAAAGGAGCGTGTTATTCGGGTCCCTCAAGAGGACAGGAATTCCCCACAGTTCTATACAGGACATTGTTTTCCCGCGCGGGAACCGGTTAGATAGGAAGGAGGTTTCTCGCCTTCTTTTAAATTACCTGCAGGACACGGATTTGGCCTCCACATGGTGACCTTAGGTGTGACTATGTGTAGTGTAGTTGTGAGGTCTGTGTCTGATTTATATGATTTATGTATTTTAAGTGTCGCTACGGTGGAGCAATTGCCGGCAGCTACTGCAAGGCTAATCCCACCAGTAGCCTACAACCACTCAACTCAACAACTCAACTACATGCCAAAACCACTTTCTGATCATGAGGCACGCCGTAGTGGAGGACTCCGGAAATTTAGACCACCTGGGGTTCTTTAAAGTGCACCTAAATCTAAGTACACGGGTGTTTTTGCATTTCATCCCCACCGATATGCGGCTGCCGTGGCCGGGATTCGATCCCATGTTTGTATGAAGAAGGCAATGATAAATGAAGCAGTTGAAAGGTTACGCTTCCGACTGACAATCCATTGGTCCGCCGTTGAAATCGAGGGTGAGTACATGATAGGTAATTTTTCTTACTTTTTTTTTCTCCTCGCAAGAGACTTTGGGGACACCGGCGCGCCTGGCGAACATTCAGACGGCTGTCAGAAATAGAATACTAGACGTCGCGGTAGAAAGGGGAAGTTGGGTCGAATTCTGAGCAAACACCATTGGGGAAATGGCTGTAAGTACAATAACAAAAATACCCTATCATTGAGTGTGTTAGTTCACTTAAACACCATTTTCTATACGTCTAAGAAAGTGAGTTATAGACACGAGAATGTAGCCTTAGGGGTTAAAATTTCCTTAGCGGTAGGAGCAGTACGAAGCTGATGGATATCTCTGAAATCTCTACAGGAGTAGTTCATGAATATCTGGCTTTCTTTTTTGGTATAACTTATCCCATAGATGAGATGAATATTTACAATTATTATTAGGGTTATAATTATATTCGAGTGCTGATTGCCGTGCTATCGTTTGTTAACGAAGCTTTCCCTCAAGTCTAAATATTTTAAGGCAGTTTGTCGTGTGCGTATCATGGCCACGCACGCTTATATCGCCTTCCGTTTCTCTACCACGGGTGCGCTTTAAAACCACGGCGCTGTAATTTTGCTTCAGAGACTTTCCTTTCCTTCCTTCTTCTCCGCCATTAAACTGGCTCTCTTAACTACTACACGCAGAGACAAAGCAACAGCGCGCGCATTAGATCCCATAGATGAGATGAATATTTACAATTATTATTAGGGTTATAATTATCTTCGAGTGCTGATTGCTGTGCTATCGTTTGGTACCGAAGCTTTCCCTCAAGCCTAAATATTTTAAGGCAGTTTGTCGTGTGCGTATCATGGCTACGCACGCTTATATCGCCTTCCGTTTCTCTACCACGGGTGCGCTTTAAAACCACGGCGCTGCAGTTTTTGCTTTCCTTTCCTTCCTTCTTCTCCGCCCTTAAACTGGCTCTCTTAACTACTACACGCAGAGACAAAGCAACAGCGCGCGCATTAGATCCGATAGATGAGATGAATATTTACAATTATTATTAGGGTTATAATTATATTCGAGTGCTGATTGCTGTGCTATCGTTTGTTACCGAAGCTTTCCCTCAAGTCTAAATATTTTAAGGCAGTTTGTCGTGTGCGTATCATGGCTACGCACGCTTATATCGCCTTCCGTTTCTCTACCACGGGTGTGCTTTAAAACCACGGCGCTGCAGTTTTTGCTTTCCTTTCCTTCCTTCTTCTCCGCCCTTAAACTGGCTCTCAACTACTACACGCAGAGACAAAGCAACAGCGCGCACATGCGATCCCTAGATGAGATGAAGATATATATATATATATATATATATATATATATATATATATATATAGAAAACTATCAGTCATAGCTCTCGTAGTATAGCCCTCTGGGCCGCTTCCTTTTTTTCTTTCGAAAGTAGTCCTATTAGGGTTATTATAATTACACGAAGGTATTTCGCCCTCGTCAGCAGCAGTCCTTGGTATAGTAATTCTGGCGGCTAGCTTCCCACGCTATGCGTGCCGCCATCGCACCTGGTTAAGCTTTTCCTAGACGCTAGAGTTATGCTTTGTCCGCGCAACCTTGAGCGATCGGAAAGCACGTTTTCCCCTCTTGGCCGGCGGGGACGGGAGGCTTTGTTCCGGGCGCAAAGCTCTCCACGTCTCAGTAAGGTGCCTGGTGGTGGTCTCGTACGGATGCCCTCTCGGTGAGCGCAAATTTCCCCTCATGTTTTAAGAGGTTCAATACTTACAAGCATTTGTCTCGCAAACCATATTTATTTCAAGGAAATTTTCCATGTCTCAATAATTTCTCTCGTCGTATTCAAGTGCTGATTACCGTGTTATAGTTTGTTAACGAAGCTTTCCCTCAAATCTAAATATTTTAAGGCCGTTTTCCTAGTCTCTAAAGCCGCTCGAGTTCGCTCTTCTCCTCGGGCGGCCATTTTTCCTTGAAAGTATGCCTTCCAACCACTCGACTAAATACCGACTATCGCGGACAACATGAGTCCCTTTCCACGTAAGTGTGAGGCTTGGAGCAGGAGCTGTGGCGCTTGAAAGTAGCCTGGAGCCTGACGAACCAACCGACTGAGCTATCTTTCCGGACAACATCGAAGGGTCACGAGTTCAAATCACCTGTTATGTTCCTTTTTTTTCTCCCTTTTTCTTTCTTTTCTTTATTTCTTTCTAATGTCTTTTCTTTATTTTATCACTGTACGGGAATCCTCCTAAAATAAAAAAAGAGAAAGATATACATCTTCAATTATGTATGGCCTCACATGTGCAGGTCATAAATACCAGGTTCTCTAGCCGAGTGCCATCCGTGCGGTATAACCGAGCTCAGATTGGTCCACCTTGACTGATCAAATAGGGCACCACTGTATATTAAATGAGACGTACAACTCCTGCGGGACCCGCCGTGGTTACGCAGTGGCTATGGTGTTAGACTGCTGAGCACGAGGTCGAGGGATCGGATCCCGGCCACGGCGGCCGCATTTCGATGGGGGCGAAATGCGAAAACACCCGTGTACTTAGATTTAGGTGCACGGTAAAGAACCTCAGGTGGTCGAAATTTCCGGAGTCCTCCACTACGGCGTGCCTCATAATCAGAAAATGGTTTTGTCACGTAAAATCCCGCAATTTAATTTTGATATTTAACTCCTGCGGGGACGGTAGAGTATCCGCCTCCCGTGCAAGAGGACCGTGATTCAAATCCCGGGCCGCACAATTCTCCACCGGAAAATACCAGAAAAAAAACAACAACTGTGTGTTGAGAAAATTGCACAAACAGGCCTGGAGTGCGGCCTGATCCCGGTGACCAGAACCGGTAACGCACTCTCTGACCAGAGCAGGATTGGCCACCCTGGTGCAGTACTTGGCCACAACCTCCTATATGAACACAACAATAAAACCCCGGCCCTCAGTCCCCAGCAGCTGCGAAGCAACTGACCACGGCGGCGGTCAGACCTGCGACGCTGCAGAGGGTGCTAAGAATCCCTGGCTCCGGACAGGCCGCCATTGGAATATGAACCTGGCAACGTTTAACGCTAGAACGTTATCTAGTAAGGCGAGTCTAGCAGTGCTATTGGAGGAATTAGAGGGCAGTAAATGGGATATAATAGGGCTCAGTGAAGTTAGGAGGCCAAAAGAAGCATATACAGTGCTAAAAAGCGGGCACGTCCTGTGCTACCGGGGCTTAGCAGAGAGACGAGAACTAGGAGTCGGATTCCTGATTAATAAGAACATAGCTGATAACATACAGGAATTCTATAGCATTAACGAGAGGGTGGCATGTCTTGTTGTGAAACTTAATAAGAGGTACAAAATGAAGGTTGTACTGGTCTACGCCACTACATCTAGTCATGATGACCAGGAAGTCGAAAGCTTCTATGAAGACGTGGAATCGGCGATGGGTAAAGTCAAAACAAAATACAGTATACTGATGGGCGATTTCAATGCCAGGGTAGGCAAGAAGCAGGCCGGAGACAAGTCAGTGGGGGAATATGGCATAGGCTCTAGGAATAGCAGAGGAGAGTTATTGGTAGAGTTTGCAGAACAGAATAATATGCGGATAATGAATACCTTTTTCCGCAAGCGGGTTAGCCGAAAGTGGACGTGGAGGAACCCTAATGGTGAGACTAGAAATGAAATCGACTTTATTCTTTGCGCGAACCCTGGCATCATACAAGATGTAGACGTGCTCTGCAAGGTGCGCTGCAGTGACCATAGGATGGTAAGAACTCGAATTAGCCTTGACTAGAGGAGGGAACGGAAGAAAGTGGTACATAAGAAACCAATCAATGAGTTAGCGGTAAGAGGGAAACTAGAGGAATTCTGGATCAAGCTACAGAAAAGGTATTCGGCTTTAACCCAGGAAGAGGACCATAGTGTTGAAGCAATGAACGACAATCTAATGGGCATCATTAAGAAGTGCGCAATAGAATTCGGTGGTAACGCCGTTAAACAGGAAACCAGTAAGCTATCGCAGGAGACGAAAGATCTGATCAAGAAACGCCAATGTATGAAAGCCTCTAACCCTACAGCTAGAATAGAACTGGCAGGACTTTCGAAGTTAATCAACAAGCGTAAGACAGCGGACATAAGGAACTATAATATGGATAGAATTGAACAGGCTCTCAGGAACGGAGGAAGCCTAAAAGCAGTAAAGAAGAAACTAGGAATAGGCAAGAATCAGATGTGTGCGTTAAGAGACAAAGCCGGCAATATCGTTACTAATATGGATGAGATAGTTCAAGTGGCTGAAGAGTTTTATAGAGATTTATACAGTACCAGTAACACCCACGACGATAAGGTGAGAGAGAATAGTCTAGAGGAACTTGAAATCCCACAAGTAACACCGGAAGAGGTAAAGAACGCCTTGGGAGCTATGCAAAGGGGGAAAGCAGCTGGGGAGGATCAGGTAACAGCAGATTTGTTGAAAGATGGTGGGAACACTGTCCTAGAAAGGTTGGCCGCCCTATATACACAATGCCTCATGACCTCGAAAGTACCGGAATCTTGGAAGAACGCTAACATAATCCTAATCCATAAGAAAGGGGACGCCAAAGACTTGAAAAATTATAGACCGATCAGCTTACTGTCCGTTGCCTACAAAGTATTTACTAAGGTAATCGCAAATAGAATCAGGAATACCTTAGACTTCTGTCCACCAAAGGACCAGGCAGGATTCCGTAAAGGCTACTCAACAATAGACCATATTCACACAATCAACACGGTGATAGAGAAATGTGCGGAATATAACCAACCCTTATGTACAGCCTTCATTGATTACGAAAAAGCATTTGATTCAGTCGAAACCTCAGCAGTCATGGAGGCACTACGGAATCAGGGTGTAGATGAGCCATATGTAAAGATACTGGAAGCTATCTATAGCGGTTCCACAGCCACCGTAATCCTCCACAAAGAAAGCAACAAAATCCCAATAAAGAAAGGCGTCAGACAGGGAGATACGATATCTCCAATGCTATTCACAGCATGTTTACAGGAGGTATTCAGAGACCTGGAGTGGGAAGAATTGGGGATAAAAGTTGCTGGAGAATACCTTAGCAACTTGCGATTCACTGATGATATTGCCTTGCTTAGTAACTCAGGAGACCAATTGCAATGCATGCTCACTGACCTGGAGAGGCAAAGCAGAAGGGTGGGACTAAAAATTAATCTGCAGAAAACTAAAGTAATGTACAACAGTCTCGGAAGGGAACAGTAGTTTACGATAGGTAGCGAGGCACTGTAAGTGGTAAGGGAATACATCTACTTAGGGCAGGTAGTGACCACGGATCCGGATCATGAGACTGAAATAACCAGAAGAATAAGAATGGGTTGGGGTGCGTTTGGCAGGCATTCTCAAATCATGAACAGTAGGTTGCCACTATCCCTCAAAAGGAAAGTGTACAACAGCTGTGTGTTACCTGTACTCACATATGGGGCAGAAACCTGGAGGCTTACGAAAAGGGTTCTGCTGAAATTGAGGACGACGCAACGAGCTATGGAAAGAAGAATGATGGGTGTAACGCTAAGGGATAAGAAAAGAGCAGATTGGGTGAGGCAACAAACGCGGGTAAACGACATCTTAGTTGAAATCAAGAAAAAGAAATGGGCATGGGCCGGACATGTAATGAAGAGGGAAGATAACCGATGGTCACTAAGAGCTACGGACTGGATTCCAAGGGAAGGGAAGCGTAGTAGGGGGCGGCAGAAAGTTAGGTGGGCGGATGACATTAAGACGTTTGCAGGGACAACATGGCCACAACTAGTACATGACCGGGGCGGTTGGAGAAGTATGGGAGAGGCCTTTGCCCTGCAGTGGGCGTAACTAGGATGATGATGATGATGATGATGATGATGATGATGATGATGATGAATGTGCCGATCAGTACAAAGTTAATGGATACATAGAGAATGACGACTGCTCAGCCTTAGGTTAATGATAAAGATATATTTATCAGCGCTACGCAATTATTCATGCGACCTGCTTCGAAAGATAGAGCTGTGCCCACCCGGCAGAATCAGGGGTTAGCGCTTTCTATTACATTGCGCAAAGTTTAAAGCTCACATTTATCATCCCTTTTCGAATAGCGTTCTGGTATGAAACAAAACCGAGTGTTTCATGCAGCGCCACTTCAGCGGCTGCAAATGACCTGCAAGCGATCAATAGTCATCTGGAGGAAGTTAATTACGATGTTGCCTATGTGCCCAACTTCACGTGCTTTGCAGAATGCATTTTATTGGCATGCATTTCCTCCACAGCGCTTCCGCTTCAATTGATCTGGTCGAAGGAATGCTTTTAGTGATGCTATCGATTGGATGACTGTTTCTGATGAGACGACGGTGTGGTATGCGCCTGCTGAGAGAAACAAGAGAGGTTGGAATTTGCAGCTCGATAAAAGCTGAGCGCTGAATTTGTCTACATTGCAGGACGCAGCCTGGAGGTTGGCTGCTACTCATTCGCAATTTATGGGCAAGCAATAAAGTGGTCCTCCACTGATTTTAAACATAGAAATAAGGGACGTTGTATAAAATGTGGCTGTCAATACAGCCAGGCTGATCAAGGCAGGGCTAGGGAATTTTCACTAAACGTGTGGCGGTCCTGCGTGCCGTACAACAAATCAATATTTTAATCATTGCTTCAAGCGCAGTTCGCATGCTTTCAAATCGGTGTTTCACGCCTCCCGTAATTTTTGGGCTCATTCGGCACACCAGGTTTCCGACACTACTTTGCACAATTTGATTGTTCCAACAGCGGCACGTGACTGCACACGAACGCCACTTATTAGGTCAAAGATGTCACACGGCAGCGCCAAATCATCGGTAGCTGCTAGAAGGGGAGGGCCAAACCACATCAATTCATAAAGAAAACAGGGAGGAGGCGGAGGTGGTGGTTTGCTTCGCGCCTAGCGCTGTAACCGCTAATGTCCCGGTACGTCTCACAGGGGGAAGCGGTGTCCCTGGCTGGTCCATTCTCTGTTTGAATCCACCATTGCCGCGAAGTGGGAAGCTTTGTGCTCAACACAAAAAGAAGTTTAGGTATTATCGACAATATCTCAAACTTAGCAAAATAGGCGTAAATTATTTAATACTTAGACGAGCTCGACTAACTTTATACATAAGAATGTTTGTGCTACCAGCGGAATATCTCTGGAAATCACGAGTGAAATGACTTCGGAAGAACATTTGTGTGCGCATTCTAATCTTTTTTTTTCTTTTACATGGAAGATGCCTTCCCCAATAGTTTAGGAAGGAAAGTCGGGTCTTTGTTCATTGGTTAACCAGCATTAGGTATTGACTGAATTTCACGACATGGAAACTAATATTTCTCATTTTATTAATTCTTGCCTAATAAAACAGAAATAGAAAAGAGAAGTCTAAGTATTTCCTCTCGAAATATGTTCATGAAGATTCTGTAAGACTGAGCATAACATGTTTTGCGCACCTTACATGTAATTAAATACAGCTGCTTGCCATCAGTGATATGACAAGTTTGAGACTGATTCTAAAATCATGATGTCATCCTACCGAAGTGACGCAATGTGATGTTGTGTCAGCCGTTGCATAGCACTTGTAGCGTAGCAACAGCAATACGAGCCACATACTTGTTTGGACCCCGGCTGTGTGCTCTCATCCTCATCGCAATGAAGTTCAAGCTATAAGCGTGAAATATTAGTTAACTTTTACTGCTTATCTAAAAATGACTTTTCGAAAATTATATATAAAGACCCATATTTGTTTGCACCTTTTACTGGGTAAATATCATCCAATCTATCCATAAGCATCGTTTCAGGCTCAAACATACGCAACAACTTCTTGAATAGCCGGTACAGGTGTGAGGAAGGTTGTAGAAGGGAAGAGTAGCTATATTACAAAAACGATGTTTCTTATAATTTCTTTTAGATTCAGGAAAGGAGGTTCCAATATATAGAACACCGTGTTACATATTCGTTAATTTATGTGGAACACCATTATGCGTAGGAAGTGGAAAAAATGTTAGCAAAATTTTCCATCTGGCTCTTGTACTTGCAGCTTTTCAATTTGTAAGCACAGAAAAGCAACACATTTATGCGCATTGCATCACCAGTCCGCCACCACAGGTTCTTCAGTTAAATACTCCATTGCTGCACAAAGAAGCCCATCCCTTGTGTACATGCTATCGAGATGGTTCTTCAAGCCAGCCCTGAATTCCATCGTTACCGGTTATGCAAGGTTTAGACAGCGCAGAATGCATACAAAAAGAATCGGTTCTTGGCAGACCTTTTTTATCTTTTCCTGCACTCGAGCTCACAAACAGTACTAAAAAAAATTCCGCAGATCATATTTAAAGAGGAATGTTGACGTTAATGCACTTAATATGGAAGCAACGCAGACACACACCATATCGCCAAGGCCGAAACGGGTAACTTATGGGGTGTGTACGCATGCTGGCTATTCTTGAGGCATTCGCACTGAACAGGCTTCGCCATCTAGTGGCACCACCGATAATACTGCGACTGGCTTGTGTGCAAGTGTATATTGAGGCTATCTTGTGTGAATATATATTCACAGACGTGGTTTTCATTGTGCCCAGCACGGAAGTAGTTTTCAACATTGTTTTTTAAAATTTTTGTCATGGGAGGGAGGCAGGTATTTAGTGGCACATACCCGGTGACCCAAGCTGGCTTGAAAGAGGCTTGTCGATTAGCGGCGCATACCCTGTGTGCAGTGCTCAGCGATTGAACAGACTTGAGTACTCGACTATAGACATCCTACACCTAACTTGGCGCGAGTGAAAGTGCGGTATAGACTCATGTTCTCTCTCTCTCTCTTTCTCCATTCCCCTCCCCACGTGTGGGGTAGCAAACTGGACGCAGTCTGGTTAACTTCCCTGTTTTTCCTTCTTACCTTCTCTCTCTCTCTCTATCTCTCAGCGATTGAAACGCGATACTCAGACAGCATGGCTGCCGGAACATTTTTGCGCCACCCTCTGAAGGGGGGGGGGGGGGGGGGGCATTGAGCTGACGCATTTTCGCGCCACATAAAAATGAGAGCCATTTCGGCGCATCGTGAGGCAAATGGTCCCACTCAGCGATCAGCCAGCGCTCGACGGTGGTGCAAGAATGAGCGACTGCCATACTCTCCGAGTATCGCGTTTCAATAGCTGGGCACTGCACGTACTCAGCGAGCCAAGTTAGTGCAACCATTTATCCAGAATTAGGTTCCCTAAACAAAGCACCCCGATGCTCCACTGATTAGACCGTAGACTATCTAATTATGAATGTAGGTAGAAAAGCAAACACACACACCCACTATATCATATATATATATATATATATATATATATATATATATATAGACAGACAGACAGACAGACAGATAGATAGATAGATCATCACGGATTGGCGTCTGTTTATTTACAGATGAACGCTGGAAGAGGTGATCGACCGTGGAGATAGCTGTTGACATACAGTGGCTCGCCACTTGGAGCATCGTCATCGCCCTCCTCTTCAACCTTCTTTTTGTCCGAGTTTTATTAATGTGTATACATGTATCAACAACTAGCATTCGAAGGATACTTCATGTGCTGTCCGTATATATATATATATATATATATATATATATATATATATATACCACCGAGATGCCAGCGCACTCACCATTTAAATTAGGGACATTCTGTATTTTTCCTAGGGCGAAGGGTGAGCGCCTATGTGGCCTACGTTGACATTTTAAGCAAGCAGGACGATAGCAGTCTATTCTGAGGCAAAATAAGCATGTTGAATATAATGAAACACTGTCTCTAACCTCTCTGATTGCATGGCTTTTGCGAATATTTGGCTGCTCTATGGAGGAGCCACACACTCCAATCCATACGAACCACGAAAAGTTCAACGTGTTTCTTATATTTAGCAAACTGTGCAGCGTCGACGATCTTAGCCTCAAAAGGCGCAAATCATGGATAGTGGATAATTACAGTGGACTTAAAGCTCCTTGACAATTGCAGCGTTACGCAAGTAAACTTGACCCAAAGGCGCCAGTCTAGCAAATATGTGACGCCTCGGGCTTCCCACTAAGCGGAGACGCCACATTTATTTTTGCTTCCTTGTATATTATGTATACTACGTGGGCTATCTTTAAACATATTGAAACATTCGTGTAATGTAGCCCGTGTAAAGTAGCCTAGTACTGTGTTGGGGGGATTTCGAAATAGTTGTGTGCGGATTATAATTATCCCAAATACATCGCGTCTTGTAGTTACGCCTGTCATTTCGTGTTACGGAAGCTGTAAGGCTTTGCTACACTCAGAACGTTGCCATTAAAGCATGTTGCTGGTTATATGCGCAAACATCTGTGCCTTGGATGAAAGTCAATTAGAAATAACCTTACTTCTAAAAGTTTCCCTGCATTCTATGCATGTTTCACCTCTTCTGACTTTGGTACGCTAATCTTTTGGAGTGCTGGCATCCCCTAAAATGTTATATACACCCTGGCGTTCTTAAAATAACTAAATTTGAAAGTATACACACATTTTATCACGCTGCTCTGCTCGAAAAATGTGTCCACTTTTGAGATACACATACTAGTAACTGCTGCCCAAGATGAAACTCAGCCCAATATGTCTCAGTGAGCAGCGGTGCGTTTGACATTCGCGACGAAATTTGTCTGCCAACCTGCTTGCTGTACATGACTACACAATCTTAACTTACCGGTCTTACATTATCGAAGTGCTTGCTAATCATTCATAGGAACTGCTCTGTACGCGGTGTGGTGAAATTCAGAATGACAAATACAGCCGTTTCTTCAGATTTCGCTTTGACACACAAATACACACATTGGCTGGAACTACAAAACAAAACTGTTTCTCATGTGAACACTAGCGACGTCCCGCGATATACATGAATTCAGGTCATATGGTTTCTTGTTCTACACGGCTGTTTTTTTTTTATTGCAATCATCTCACAGAGCTGAGCTCAAGAAGGTTACCGCCAATTTGCTCATGCCGGCTTCTAAACTCAAAAACCACTCATTTGGCGACGTATCAGGGACAGGAGTTGCGCTTCACCCTTAGCTGTACGCACAGCCGCAATAATTACCACCAAACAGCATTGCAGTTCCGTAACTTAATTCCCATGTAGTTTTGTGTTATCCAACAGATTCACACTAATTATGCATTTGCATGCCCGATTAATGAAGCCATGCCGCTCCAACCTCTGTTTGCCGACGAAGTCACGCACCACTGGATTGAACGACAATCCGTAAATCCCCAGCGTAGCTACGTTGTTATCCACCGCAAATGTTGTACCACTCTCCACTGTGTGCATAAAAGTAACCTAAATTTCCTGCAGTGCTATCTCGGGCACCACACGCGCGAGGCCATTGGGAATCGCATAAGGTTAACCACGGATTCGCATGAGGGTCGAGTTCTCGTCAACAGCTTTTTGTGATATTTTATTGCCTTCTTTTTTTTGCTACAGCTTGTACGCGATGGTGTGCTATTTATGGCAAGAGGAAAGCTCGAGGAGGACCGTTCTTTATTCGCCCCGAGATTTGTAAACCCGAGATAGGTTGGCACAATAACCGAAACCTAATTGGTGCATGTGGAAAATAGAAATTGCTGATCTTTTACGTTATAAACAGAATGCGGCCAGATATAAAGATAGGAAAAGCATCATCTGCTCCATTTTTCATGGAGGCAGATAAAATTAAATATACAGTGACATGGCAAAAATAGCAACAATAACGGCGCTACAACAGAGAGGTTAATCAACATCTAGTTGCCGTCCGCGATGCTAGGTACAGAAATGTTAGATACAATTTATAATCAGTACTTTTTGCTGCAAGAGTTCTTTGCGTGCAATTCGCGAAGGAGGTTTTAAAGAAAAGGCTTAATAACATCTCATGAAGCCCGCAGCGCAGGACGCAAGTAAACCGCTGCATACTTCACTGTACAACCCTAATTATCACATGGAGTTTATTTACTGCACATCTTTGACAGCTCTGTCGAGTGCCTACTTTCTCTACGTTCATTTTTGCAGTACTGTTCTCCTTTTTTTTGTTTTGGCTAGTATCTAGAGTACGAAGAGGTGTCGAACAGATTGTCTTTCTTTGCCGCTTTTTACTTAAGTTTACCTCTTGTCAAACTCCCATGAATGAAAAATAAAAAGCAATTTAAACTGGTCCGGACTTGTTTGTATTCGTGTCTGTAAACAACGAATAACAACAAAAATTCATTTCGGACAACACAATGAAACACAAGCAAACAAACAAAATTATTACACCATTTTGAAAATATTACACACTGATGAAGGTTTGTCTCTGCAGTGACTTAACATTACTGCACCGATGAGTACCGACCACAGATTACGTACCTGAAAGCGCGGTAAAACCGCACATAAATGTACGCAATGACTGAAACTTCGCCTGTTTTCCCATCTAGTTCATTTTTTGGTCGAACTGGAGGGCTAACTTGACCATATTATTAAACCATGACAGTGTTTTCGAAGGCACAGTGCTCACTTAGACTGGAGTAATACGAGGTATTTCACTTTACGGCAGCTTTGAAGAGTGGTTTACAAGTAGTTCTGCTAATAGCAGATCACGAAAATTCTGTGTTGCTCGCGATGCACCATCCTCGCGGTACGTTTCCCTGGTTAGTCAACAGGCTCTTGTCGGCAATCGATGTCAGAGATTACGTGCGCTGTGCATCGGTTCAAACTCTTCTGCTACACTCTCAATCTCGTGCCAGATAAGTTCAATTAGGTTGGCGGTACATGTTCTCAATGGTGTTCCACTTAAATGGTGGACCCTACGAAGAACAAAATAGGACGTTCAAGTTAGTCAAACTCATCTGCAATTATCCTGAGACTCATATCCAGTAACTATGACGTGAAGCTCGGCCGAAGAAAGAGCCGCCTCTATTTACACATATTTACGATTTACACATAGATTCCACATAGTAAGAGCAACATTCTTGCACACGGGTTCCACTTAGTTGAACTTACGTGCCACGAGGTTTTAAAGAGCGAGATAAAGAAGAAAAGGGAAAGGCAGGGAGGTTAACCAGATGGGAATATCCGGTTTGCTACCCTACGCTGGGGAGAGAGGGGAGTGGGAGGTAAAGTGATAGCAAAGTAGAGATAAAGAAAGAAAGGAGCATAGACTTACAATCACAGTCGGTGACTGACACCGCATACCGTTACTGCACAGCACTGTAGCACTTGCGGCTATAAACATCTGTTCAGGCTACAGCCGCTTGTCCAATTCTGTTGCCAATTCTGTTGCCAATTCTGTGCAGTAAAGGGTTAAAAACTGCAACAATGCCCTCGTCCCACGAGATTTTAAAGTGTACAACAGCTCCTTGGTAAGCGGTCCACCTAAGCCTTTTCCACCACTGCGCCATTCTAACCATGAAAAACAGAGCCGGGGAAGTCAATGCCGCAGGGCGTGCAAAGTGTCGAGACGAAGGCGGCTAACCATGCTCGGACGTTGGCCCCGGTGCGATGGCGCGTGGCTTTTCCCTGGAGATTCTTTTCGGAGTGAAATATGCAGCTAAATATTGAGAGCGAAGGTGGATAAAGAAATTTTGTTTTCGTTACACAACCTTTTTTTACAATCCCGGCGGGATTCTGTGCGCGCGCCACTCGAGGCGCGTGCGTTGGCTTTCGATAAAGTAGCGCATTATCTGTCTGGAAACTTTTAGTGCGTGATGTGCCACATGCTCGACCGAAGTCGCTGCTGGTGATTCTGCGCGCAGCTTTGCGTAAACCCTGGAATATAAGAAAAGTATGACGACTTCGGCGAATAGTTGAAAAAAAAAAAGCAACGTATTCGTCACGTTCAGTCGGTTGAGTCACTTTCACTTTCCTTTTTGGGTTAGAGTCACGCAGAGTTTGCCTTTCTGGCTTACTCGTGCACTTCGATTTTCAGAAGCCAGACAAAAGTGACCATGTCGCTACGCAGCTCTTGTTACGCTTGCTTGTTTTGTCCTTCGTTCAGGAGTCAAGGATCTCGTACCGCTGCTGAAATACGCGTACTTCGCAAACACCAAGTAACGCCCATGAGCTTACTAACGAAATGCCTGCTTTTTGCTGAATTACGTTGACTACTATTTTACACTATACTGTATAACGACGGCAGGTCTAGGTGCTTTCTCAAACGTGATTGCATCCATAGCCTACGTAAACACTTCTAGTAAGTGAATAAAAAGCTAAGGAAAAAAGTACACGTATATAAGAACTATTTCTTTTCTTTCTGGCTTCGTGCTGCATGGAAATTAAAAAAAGAGTACTGTAACTTTTCGATATGACTTCGTCGATACTTGCCAGTGTGTGCGATAGTGTTCATCTCTAAGTAATCATGAGCAAACAGGCGGTACGTGAATTGTTGTGCGACTCGATTGCCCATGCGGCTCCAACTGATGTGCACGAAACTACTTTGTTATAAGGGCAAAATAGGTTCAAAAACTTGAGCGGTTAATGTGAAGCATCACCCTCGGAAATATGCATGCACGTAACACTAACAGTTTAGAAATTCAGTTTTATTATTCCTGCTCAAGAATAGAGCTTTTGTAATATACAGATAAAAATCTAGTACACAGCTGCTGCAACTTCTTGCGGTATGAAGTACAGAAACGCCCGCGTATCGGCCATTGCGTGCAGGTGAAAGCATTCCACGTGATCAAACTTATTCCGCAGTCCTCCATTCGGCCTATTGATCATACTGTAGCCCAATACGACGTGCCTATTAATCATGCTCTGGTGTATGCCCATAATACTCCAGAAGTGAATGTTTTAACCATTTGTAAAATTTCTTTAATGGATGTGACGTTACGCTGCTAAGAACGAGGTTTAGGGTTCGACTGCCGGCAGCAGTGGCGGCATACTGATATGAGCGAAATACAAAAAAGAAAAAAAAACTCTCGCGTTCTTCCATTGCGGTGCACGTTAGGAATCCCGGGGCGTCAAAATTTTACCGCAGCCCACCGCCACGGTGTTCCTCATAAACCCCTATACAGTTTCGCGAAGTCAAACTTGGGGAAAAAAAGCAGGAGAACAAAGATATCCGCGAATTTACTTGAAAAACGTTTTCATCGTCGTGGTCGCTGAACAAAGCTGCCCCCCCCCCCCTCCCCACCTCGTGACACGAGACATATGTTGTTACAATTCAATTGCATTCGCCAGAGTATAGGGGTGTGCATGTGATTGGTGGTCATAGAAATAACGCTATCGACTGCGAAAAAATTATTATCTTTACTAGCTGAGAGGGGTATTTGGTTGAAAAAGTGCCCTTCTCGCGCATGCAGCGTAAATATATACGAATGCATGGTTCTACAGTAGCTAGCCCAGAAACACCAGTTCTCGTAACCAGTAAACTTGGAGAAGAATATATCGCTCGAGTACAGTACAAAAATTTGACACCATTAGAGGGTTTATTCCAATGTCACTTCGAATTCAACACAGTTATAACTGCGTAAAACGTTTCTGACTTTTGCCTGAGAAGTCTGACATTTCTTCCTCCTCTTCCATTTTCAAACACAAAGAGAGCACATGGTGCCGTTATAACGTGAGTCAAGGCTCTGGAGGGCAGTCACCAATTCTTCCATATTCCGTCGCATTCATGAACTTCACGCTTGCGCCGATGTGTCGTCACGGGCAGGAGAGGCGATGATGTAATCTGCATTTCCATCATTCGTACGCTGGGGACATGGTCGTGACACATTGTTGCAGAGCTCGACAGCGAAGGCTGAGCGGACGCGAAAGAAAAAAAAAATCCAGGAGAAGCAATTTTCTACGCTGCCGACCGACACGGTGATTGCATCTGTGTAAGCGGCTGCCCCTTTCTCGGTCGGGCCATTGTGACTATCTCGAGGAAACGAGCGAGGAAGACCAAGAATCCCTCGCGACATCTCAAGCGACAAGCTTTCATTTTAGGCTGCATTGCGGCACACTGAGAACAAAGGCAGCGCCTGTACTCCGTCATCTGTTGGTGGCGCGAGCGTCAGCTTGCCTGACTATGCTCGACGCACATAATCTCGCCTGTTTTCAGAGAGTAACAGAAAAGTTTAGTCGCACCATTCGAGGCAGCAAAACGAGACAAACTTCATGATAATACGGTACTGGATGCCTAATCCAACTTAGAAACTTTGGTGAAATTAAGAATACAATCACTATTGAAACACCCATGGAAGGTGCTAGAGAACTTGTAACACAGTATTTGACTAACCGGCCCGTTATTCAACTTTCTATAAAGGTTGCTGCAACAAACCGATTCAAACGGCCAGTGCGTTTCATTAGTGATGGTAGACAACAAGCCAGGCATGTTCTTTGTGCTCACCATTACAAATGTTCAGAGTGAAATGCTGTAGCCATTCGAAAGAATCTTTACTGAACCCTATAGAAACTCAATGTAAGGTATTTAGAATATCAAGAAACATTTTGCAAGAGACGCGAGGGCATAGGGTTCGACACAATAATTACTTAAGTGAAGTCTGGCGCTAGTGTCTGTGGGAGCGGCAATCAGGGCGGTTCAGCCAACATGGCAATGACGGATAGTGCGTGGATTTGGCTACTCTTCGTCCTTCTGGCTTCAAATGTCCTCGTCACTTTTTGAACTCGTCATTTGCAACAAAGTGCTGTGCAATAAATAAGTAAACATCATCAAAATTGTTCGATGGCGGGCCTTGAACGAAGGGCTCCTATCGCAGAAGCCCGATCCAGGAACCATTACGCCACGGACACAAGCACCGACAGGCAGCATAGAACACCCTTTTGAATTGCTCTTGAGTATGTCGGTACATTTCGATGTGGCTTACTCGACAGACTGAACCGCTGCAATTAGTAGCGATCGTGCTTGCTCGTAGAGTAATGCTGTAGAGTGCTTGCACTCAGAAAAGTAATGATTGCTCTCATATACTTAGGATAATTAAGGCACATGCACCATAATAAACAAGGCCAGAAGAACGTCTGAATCCAAAAGCATGAAGATCAGACAAATCCGTGTAGTACTCATTATTCCCGTGGTATCTGAACGATGGCAGCGCCAGACTTCCCTCTAGTAATTATTGTGGGAAACTCTATGCGCCTCTCGTCGTCCTCTCGTTGCACGGCGATTCTTGCGAACGTAGCGAAACATCTAGTGCGCCACACGTAAGCTTTCGCACTGTGCGATAACCACGCAACTCTCAAGCTCGCTACGTAGTTTTGGCGGTTTGTATCAACATCGCAAAAGTGCCCTATGCTGGTACAGGCACAAGTTTGCATTGCTAGGCTCCCTGTATAGAAACAACAAGCTTGTAAGGCTATTTGAGTAAGTCATAGGACCAACATCAGGCGCACTACACTGCAAAACTGAACTTTTCTTGGTAACACGAACATCCAACCACACGGCACCTACGTCAGCTTCGTGAGGGATCTCTTCTGTGTCGATTGTAATGAGGAGTGGTCTTAACGAGAGCACTTGCAGCGCCAGTGGAGGGACTGACAGTGTTACATGTAATACCTGTTGTTAAAAGAATCCTGACCACTTGTTACATCAGTGCCTTCGACATGATTTACTAGGCAACTCTATGTGTAATGTATTGGTCTGATTAGACTCTGAGCATCACACTGCAGACAGACGTGCTTTGCAAATGATCTCGAAGCCACTAGTCGAAGCCTCCCATGTCGAAGGCTCCCTATACAGGAAGACAAACAATTCAAACGTGCGTAAGCTTAGATGTGGCACACCATATGTTTCAGCATTGTCCGCGCAGACGCTGGTGGTGCACGGCTGCAGTAATCCTTTGCCCACATGGCAGGGAAGGCACTTATGTGCTTTTACGTAAACACTGGCCTATGCAAGCATCTTTAATTACGTGGTCCATTCGTGCCTGCTTTTACCACGTCTTTTAGTTCTTTCTCTCTGCCCGCGTTCTGCTCCCTTGTGCCCCTCTCCCGGCATAGGGTAACCAACGAGACGCGTTTCTTGTTACCATCCTCGCCTCCTGTCTTTCATTACTCTCTCAGCCTTGAGACAGTACACTTGAACTTGAGCATTCGTGCAGATATCCCTCTGTGGCTTCGTTTCGTGTGCTTATCATGTAGTCCTGTCGCAACATTGAAAATTTTCAGCTTTTTCTAGATAACGAGAGGCTAGTTTTCAGCGACTCTCAGCCGACTCTCACATCCCTTTATAACACAAATATAAAAAAAAACAATAAAGCTAATATATTTGGTGACAAACTCAAAGAGATCACAGGAGACAATACTCGTCATATGGAGTAACACGTGCGCGAATGCATCCAAGAATACAAGAAGCGACAATCATAACATCAAAGAACCGAGACCAATAAGCTCTTCAACTTTGTACCACAAAATAAAATGCGCTGATTTGGCATTCACCAAGGACGTCGATAATGCAGTACCCGATCTTCGGGGACGCAGCAGTCATTCCTGGTGTGACACACAATTGATACTTAGGTGTCGTCATTGAGCGCAGCATATATCTTGGTGGAAGCATCTGCGAGGCGCTCTTTGTGAGCTACGTACGCTGCAGTATGCCTGTGCTTTCGAATATGCTCTCAACTTGCCTTCTTACGTTGCAGAGCCTACCGGGATCAAGAATTCCGTACATACATATGCCTCGCACGGCGTACATCGATTTCTGGCAAAAGAAATGTTGCGGATTTATTCAAATGTGGTTTACATGTCTCGTGAGCCTCTTCGAGTATCTGCTGACCCCGTACGCACACCATCCCTCGTCTCCACTTCAAGGAAACTGCCCAGGCTGCGCCTGCTCAAAATGTTTCACTACTCACAGACATCTCATTTCCTGAGGCTTTGGGTCTACGGCCCTTTTTGGCGTGCCAACGCGGACACTGCACAAGCCAATGGTGCGACCGCAAATCATATTTCGAAGAAGTCCCATGTTCTTTCTCCTAGCTTCGAGTAACTAACCTTGGCAGAGAGAGAGAAAATGATAAATGAAAGGTAGGGAGGTTAACCAGGACTGAGCCCGGTTGGCTACCCTACACTGGGGAGAGGGAAAGGGGGACGGAAAGATTAAATAAATCAAAAAAAGAGAAAGTCCACTGGAGATATCAGTCGGTCACTCAGTCCGGATCACAGACGTTGACTCAATCCGGTCGCTTTCAAATATCGCAGCAGCGCTTTTGTGGCCTTTTGCAGCTGTGATATGCGAGGCCATGATCCCAAGATCTTGTTCAAGGTGAACGGCTTTCCATCTAGCTGATTGAGAGCTGTGCAGAGGTCTTGCCTTTCGTTTTCATAAGATGGGCAGTAGCACAGTAGGTGTTCTATGGTTTCCTCGACACCGCAGGCATTGCACTCGGCGCTATCAGCCATTCCAATCAGAAATGCATAAGCATTTGTGAATGCGACGCCCAAACGTAAGCGGCACAGCACTGTTTCCTCATTTCGCGGAAGACCTGGTAACAGCCGCAGTTGCATATAGGGATCGAGGGAAAGCAAGCGATGGTGAGTGAATTCAGATGTGCGCCACGTCTCCAATGTCAAAGAGTGCGCTAGCTTGCCTAAGTGTTAGGCTGCGTCGGTCCGCGATAAAGGTATTGAAACAAGGGTTGCTCCCTCGTGAGCTTTTCTAGCAGCTTCGTCAGCGAGGTCGTTGCCGGAGATACCGCAATGACCAGGCAGCCACTGAAACACGACGTCGTGTCCTTTCGCGATCATGTGATGGTGCATTTCTCGTATCTCCGACACGAGTTGTTCACATGACCCGCAACGAAGAGATGCCAGAAGACATTGTAAGGCCACCTTCGAATCGCAGAATATAGCCCACCGATTAGCCGGTTGGTTATTAATATAATCAACGGCACCTCGGAGGGCAACAAGCTCCGAACTAGTCGATGTTGTCAAGTGAGAAATCTTGTATTGGATGCTTAGTGAACGGGATGGTATAACCACTGCGCTGGTGGAGCTGGTCTGAGTGGAAGAGCCATCCGTATATATATGTACTCGATCAAAGTAGAAAGTGTACAAACAATCCAGAGCTGCTTGCTTCAAGGCTAAGGTAGGCAGGTCGGTCTTTTTTCTTATCCCTGGAATCGTAAGACGCACTTGAGGTTGTTTTAAACACCACAAAGCTGAGGTTGAACGTGCAGAGGGTGTGAAACCCGATGGTAAGGAGGCACGATGGATGTTGACCTTGTTGGAGAAGGACGCCTGTGGTCGTCGTTTTGGCAGGCACGCAAGAAAGCTTGACTGCATCCGTGAAACATGACGAACATGGGTTCTAAGCGTTTCGGTGCTAATATAAGTTGTGATCGGATGGTCTTGAGCGATTATAATGGTTCCAGCTGTCGAGGCGCTGCGCGGAAGGCCTAGGCAAACACGTAGTGCCTGTGCCTGCACGCTCTGAAGTGCTCGAAGATTTGACTTGCATGTTTTAGCAAGCACGGGGGAGCTATAGCGTAGGAATCCGATGAACAGTGCTCGATATAACTGTAGCATGGAGCCCACTGACGATCCCCATGTTTTGCCGGCGATGAACTTGAAGACGTGAACAATAGATGTGAGCTTCTTCTTTAAGTGGGCAACATGAGGGCTCCAAGTGAGGTCCCGGTCTACAATGACGACCAAAAACCGGTGATTTCTCTCGTAGGAGATATGCTGACCATTGATGCATACTGGATAAGGAGTCATCGTTTTTCGCGTAAAAGCGACTAATGCACATTTTTCTGTTGAGATGGTAAGGCCTTGTGTGTGAATGTAGTCAGATGCCTGTGTTGCTGCTTTCTGTAGCCGTGCGCGAACCTGCAGGCGAGTGACCGCTGATGTCCAGATGCAGATGTCGTCGGCGTAGATTGAAACACTCACTGTTTCCGGTAGGGATTCGGCCAGCCCAAGAAGCGCGAGGTTGAAAAGAATAGGGCTTAGAACACCGCCCTGGGGAACGCCTCGGCATGTGTAGTGGTCGGTAGTCGGACCATCTTCCGTTCGTACGAACAAGGACCTTTGTGTCAAGTAGTTACTGACCCATCGATATACTCGCCCTCCTAGTTCAATTGTCAGAAGTGCGTCTAGAATGGTTTGATGGGAAACGTTGTCGTAAGCGCCTTTCACGTCAAGAAAGAGCGCTACTGATAATCGCTTCGGAGATTTTTGTTGTTCCACAGATGATACGAGATCGATGACACTGTCAATCGATGAACGACCGCGTCGAAATCCCGCCATAGAGTCAGGGTAAATTTTATGATGTTCAAGGTACGATTCGAGACGCATGAGGATCATACGTTCCATAAGCTTCCCGACGCAGCTGGCAAGAGCTATAGGCCGATAGGATGCCAATTCGAGTGGTGACTTTCCTGCTTTTAGAAGCGGTACAAGCGGCTGCGTTTCCATTCCTGTGGGACGACACCATCTTGCCATGAAGTATTAAAAAGGCTGAGGAGTTCTCTTCGTGCTTCTCTGCCTAGGTGGCGCAAAGCAGTATATGTTATGCCATCGGGTCCTGGTGAAGACGAACACCTACATAGCGCCATAGCAGCTTCTAACTCTTCCATAGAGAATGGAGCGTCCATACTTGCATCTCGTGGGCCGGGGATGTTGCCTAGAGCCATGTCAGGGACTAAAACTGTGCCGCCGGCGACGTTCGCACAAAATTCCTCTGCGACGTCTATCTCGCGGCGGTTTTGATAGAGAGCAAGGGCGTTGAATGGGTGTCGTTGCTGGGGACTTGAGCAAAGACCCCGTAGGGTACGCCACACACAGGACAATGGCTTGCGGGGGTCTAGTGAGTCGCAAAAACATTTCCATCTTTGATCCGCTAGCTTATCCATTCGGCGTTTGATCTTCTTTTGCATGCGCCGAGCTTCTCTGAGGTCAAGAATTGACTTCGTGCGCCTGTACCTCCTTTCACCTCGGCGACGTAGTGCACGAAGCCTTTCCAATTCAATGTCATTATCTGTACGCTTTGATGGATGTGTGAAGCAGCGTGTGCAATCTTGCAAAGCGTCAGCAATTATGTCTTCTAATCTGCGTGCAATATGTGTCTTGCATGTGTCTTCTACGCGATCTTGAAAGACTGACCAGTCGATTTGGCGAGAGACAACCGGTAATGCGGCGTCTAGTCCATCGATTCTCACATAGGTCGGATTATGATCACTGCCATAGGTTTCAACATCAGTGAACCACTGCACGCTCAAAGTCAGGCAACGTGACACCAAAGTCAAGTCAAGGCAGCTACTGTATGTAGTTCCTCGCAGAAATGTCGGGCTTCCGTCATTTAGAAGACACAGGTTGTGGCCTGATGCAAAGGATACTAGTGACCTGCCCCTCGAATTTATCCTGGAGCTTCCCCATATATGGTGGTGAGCGTTGAAGTCCCCTGTTATTATCCAAGGACCGGGAGTATCAGCCATAATATCTTCCAGTCGTTTTCTATCAAACTGACTTGTTGGGGAAAGGTAGACGCCAATAAGAGTAAAAGACAGCTTCTTCTTTTTCACAGTAACACAGACGTATTGGTTACCGTCGTGTGGCGCTACGTGTTGGGAAAAATACGTAAGGTCCTTGCGAATGTAAACCAGAATCTTACTACCACGGACACACGTGTTTGAAAGAAAAGATTCATATCCCGATAGTCTTATGCAGGCTGATAAGTTCGGTTCACAGATGACCAGTATAGGAAAATGGTTTGCAAATACGAACTGTCGGAAATCCGAAATACGAGACCTCAGGCCTCTCGCATTCCATTGGAATATGGAGGCACGTCTCACATCATGCCGGAACGATCTTTGTTGTTGTCGATGAGCCATGGTTCTGCTGTAGAAGTTCTCAAGCACTGGACTTCTGAAGGCTCGCCAGAACCGGACTGATGGCATCCAGCACTTGCAATGCACTTCGAGCTGTTGGTGTCTGTAGCTTGTCCAGTAGAACACGAATAGCACTCACCAGAGAGCTGATCATAACAACAATTTGTTGATCTTGGTCCGCCAATTTATCAGGAACAGACGAAGTGTCCCCTACTGTAGAAGTATCATTTCGCTCAGTAGGGGCATGTAGCTTCGGCAGTGCAGGCCACGCGTCAGCAGCCGTGCTGTTCGATGTACCCTTGTCCTTTGAGCTGACTGCGTTTGGCCTGGGCGGAAGAGTGGGTGGTAATATACGTGTGTGGCGTTCTGCAGAGGCTTTGGAGGCTCTTGATCGACGTCGGCGACGTGATCGTCGTCGCTTAATAGATGCTGCTGCTTCTCGGTGAGACGAGTGGTCTCTAACCATTTGCTTCAATATTCGCATTTCCTTTGGAATCAAAGGGCATTCCTTCGAAGATGCATCGTGAGGGCCGCTGCAGTTTGTGCACTTCAGCACACTGGCCTCGCACGTGTTTGTGGTGTGGGGCCCAGTGCAGCGAGAACAGACGGTAGTGTTATTGCACACACTACTCACATGGCCAAGCTTCTTGCAATTCCAGCACTGCAGCGGTTTTGGTATAAAGGGGCGAACTGCGTGTCGGAAGTGGCCCACTTTTACGTGCGATGGGAGGGATTCGCCCTTAAATATGATCTTCACACACCGTGACGTGCCGAGACGAAACGCGTTTGTGATGATGGTGTTTTCCGTAGCTGGCTTGATTAAGATTGACAGATCGGAGTCGACGATGGTCTCGTCAACATCGTAAATTACGCCAGTACGGACTTGTTTGCCGAGCGGAATATAAGGGCGGACTTTCATCCCGCCAAGTTCCGTGACCTTGCGCAAGGAATCCAACGCAGCCGCGTGTTCTACGTCAATAGCTAGCACGTTCTTACGGGTGTTCACCCTGATGTCTTTGATTTCGTTTGGAAGCAGCTCCTCTAGATGAGAAGACACGGCTTGCCTATTGAGGCGTCTCAGGTTGTCACTGGCGAGAACTGGCGAGAACAGGATGGTGAGCTCCTCGGTATCCCGCGAAGATCTCACAGTGGACTCACTCGAATTCGATGATGCGCTGAGAAATCTTCGCTTTGCTTTACGACTCCGCACCAGCTCGAAGGTGTCGTCGCAAGAATCTTCACCGCTGACATAGTACTGCATGGTGTCGTCGCTGTCAGTGTCGCTCTCGGTGCCGTTGCGCTTCCTGGAGGCAGCCGCCGCGGGCACTGCTGATCCCGGCGGACGCGCGTGAGGCTCCATCTCCATCGCAGTTAAGGAGGAAATAGCAGTCCACTAGCAAAGTCTAAGAAATTCACAAAATGAGTAGAGCTGGAAGAGCCGGCGTTCTGCCTGAAAGACACTTCCTCTTTGTAGATCAACTAACCTTGGCAAATTTTGCTGCACTATAGGATCTACATCTACTTAGGACAGGTAGTGACTGCTGATCCGGATCATGAGAGTGAAATGATCAGAAGAATAAGAATGGGCTGGGGTGCGTTTGGCAGGCATTCGCAGATAAGGAACAGCAGGTTGCCATTATCCCTCAAGAGAAAAGTGTATAACAGCTGTGTCTTACCAGTACTCACGTACGGGGCAGAAACCTGGAGGCTTACGAAAAGGGTTCTGCTTAATTTGAGGACGACGCAACGAGCTATGGAAAGAAGAATGATAGGTGTAACGTTAAGGGATAAGAAAAGAGCAGATTGGGTGAGGGAACAAACGCGCGTTAATGACATCTTAGTTGAAATCAAGAAAAAGAAATGGGCATGGGCAGGACATGTAATGAGGAGGGAAGATAACCGATGGTCATTAAGGGTTACGGACTGGATTCCGAGGGAAGGGAAGCGTAGCAGGGGGCGACCGAAAGCTAGGTGGGCAGACGAGATCAGGAAGTTTGGAGGGTCAACATGGCCATAATTAGTACATGACCGGGGCAGTTGGAGGAGTATGGGAGAGGCCTTTGCCCTGCAGTGGGCGTAACCAGGCTGATGATGATGATGATGATGTTGTTGTTGTTGATGATGACGATGATTATGATGATGACGATGATTATGATGATGACGATGATGATGACGATGATGACGATGACGATGACGACGATGATGACGACGATGATGACGACGATGATGACGACGATGACGACGACGATGACGACGATGATGATGACGATGATGATGATGATGATGATGATGATGATGATGATGATGATGATGATGATGATGATAGGATGCAGGCGCGTACCCAGAACTTTTTTTCGGGGGCAGGGGGGGCAACCCAAGGTAACTTTTCTATGCAAATAAGGGGTCGGGTATTCATTTACTAGCATAAATGTGAATAGTGCCCACCATTCGCCATAAAGACGCGTAAACCCGCAAAATGGAAATGGAATAAGGTGCATCTCACAGATACGCCTGTAAGATACAACTCTCATTTACTTGGAAAACAAGGAACCACATCAATTGGACTCGCGCAGGCGGAAATTGTCTGGGTACCGGCACACTCTGGGAACGCTGGGAACGAGGCGGCTCACGTGAATGCTCGAGGTTTTTTCAGCCAAGCAGGTGAGCCGAACATTCCGCGGAGGTCCACGAGAGATGGGCTGGTGTCCTTTCACGACATTACTAACCATTACAAAGTTGAGCGGAGAATTTACCCTGCCCCCGGACAAGCAATTGGTGAAGGCGCAGGAAAGTGTCTGGCGAATATTGCAGACGAGATCTTACATGTTACCCATACGTGTTAAATAAAATCTACCCGGACGTTCAGCCGGAATGCAAATTGTGCCAGGAACTGGCTACCTATGACAACATATTATGGAGCTGTAGCATAGCGCCGCCACCGGCGGATATTATGCGTGATCCTTCTCTCGAGCAGTGGGAGGCCGTGTTGGCCAGCTCAGACCCGGTCGTCCAGACCAGGGCCGTGTAGTGGGCCATCCAGGTCGCCGTCAGGCATGAGTAGATGGCCATCTAGCACGGAATCGTCCCCACACGCGTTCTGACGAAAATAAAAGTTTTCCCATCCATCCAACCATGGGCTCGCGCAGGAAGTGAACTGCCAAGAACAAGTAAACAAGCGAAAGTGTAACGTAAATATTTCTAGTAGCGTTTCGTTTTTATTTAGCTCTGAAAGAATTATAGAGAAATATATGTTTGCGGAGCAATCACAGTTCTTTCGCATCCCTCGTTTACTGCTCTACCAAGTGCCAAAAGGGACTCGTATTATTATTTGGGAAGCAGCGTAACGATACGTGGCCGCCAGTCCCGTGCGACGGCATAGAGCACAGGACGCTGCGGTTCTAGACGTACTACGATCACCACGGAAAGCTTGAAAAACACCCACATAAGAAAAGCAGAGAGGTGGCTACGTCAGGCGGGTCGACTGACAACTCTAGAAGCGTCATTCAAAACACACGGAATTGTTCTCCACTTCCGGCAGCGCTTTCTCTATTTCCCTTTTAAATAAAAAGATGTCGGTCCATAAATATTTTCACAAACAACAGTAAAATTTCTTAATTTTCGCTTTTAATTCCTGTCTGGTTGTTGCCTCTGCTCTGTCCCTTCTGAACTCCTTGGACTCTTGTTTCCAGTTGCCAATTTTGCGCGAAAAATGCTGTATGATTAGGGAAAAACCAGACGAGGTAACGGGTGACAGACATATTGCTTGTGGGTTTAACGGTTATTGCAGGGTTTGAGGATGAACGCTGTTTAGCGTCATTTTATTTTTTACCTTATCTAACCCATATCACGGGTATATGGTTCCGAGGATCTGCCAGCATGGCGGCGAGCCGTCACTCGAGAAAAAATGAATCAAAAGAAAAAGCTAAATGCCAGTGTAGTTTTCTCCGGCCGCAGCTCGTCCCACGAGCATACAGGCCAGCTGCCTACCAACCGAATACCTTTCCTGGTTCCTGGATCAGTCTAAACAAAGAAGGTTGAACTAAAGAAGCAACAGCGATGCGCGTGACCATTGAACAGATGGTGACAACTGAACGCATCTCGAATTAATCGCTCGGGCACCTAATAGATGAGGAAACTGGCCTTCACACCTCAGGAAATAAGATTACCGCCACTAAAAAAGAGTGAAAAAGGCAACAAAATGTTCACCACCGAATAACAACTGTCAAGTCTCAAGCTTGATTTGGCGGCGCTTTAAGGATGTGTGTGATGAGTGGTGGCTTGGGCAGGGAGAGCGGGGCGCGGGGGGGGGGGGGGGGGGGGCTTCGGTACGTGCCTGATACGATGTCTCGGTGCACATATACACAGACGCTTTCGCGACTTAGTGCACCTCTACTGCTGCCTTTGTGATCCCTCAGTTGCACACCTACCGCTCATAAAAACAGAGCCATAGGTCTCCTTCGATGGCTGCAAAGCTTGCTGCCATACGGAAAGCTGTCCGTGTTGTCTCCTGTCTGACACCCCATGAGTGGGCAATACTTTCTGACGCAAAATCAGCGCTCCAAGTCATTATTCTATGGCGAGAACAGGCCAGTATTATGTTTTTTTTTTTACCTTCTACGTCGTACAGGCGTTAAATCTTGTGGAGAGGAACGGTAATTCTATTACCTTCCTATGGGTACTTGGAGTCTGTGGTTTGGCTAGCAACGAGCTATGTAGTGTGGAAGCAAGAACCACTGTTTGTAAAGCTAGGGGGCACACTAGGGCATCGTACCGTCACCAGGGCATCGGTACCGTCATTTGCAGGCAACAGATTCTAGAAAGTGCAAACCAGGTAAAGGCACACGAGGCCAAGCAAGAATGATTCACCAGATTCACCCGGACGTCACTTTCACTCGACGCAACTCCTATTTTACCGGCCATACGGAAAGCTCGAAGTGCGTACGCTGCCATGTATCCCGGCACTCAGCAACATCTGTTTTGAAACTGTTTTCTATTGATGTAACGGCAGCAGACGCTGGCTTTCGTAGAGACTATGGAAGGCAAACATTTCCTGAGACATTTTTTTTATCCGCAGTCTGTGAGCACATAGTAGAAAGTACAAACACAAGGGCTGTTAGAGTCTATTTTCATATATCTAATATATAGTCTTATGGTAGATATGCATCCCTTCCTCCAGTTCTCATCAGCATATTTCATGACACTTTCTTTTGTCCACTTTCCCTTTGCCCTGTGGAGAGTACCAGGACCAAGCATATAGCTAAGGTCGACCTCCGTGCCTTTCCTCTAATAAATTCTCTCTCTCTCTCTCTTTCTCAACGATCTGACAAATTAAGGCAAACCAAAGTTATCACGAAATAGCATGTCAGTGAATATTGGGACTTTATCCACCAATGGTGCCGCCTGACAAGCACATTACCGCAATGAAATTATTTCCTTTACACTATTAGTAAGTGAGCTGATCTGCTTTCTAAACGCAACATCATTCAAAATACGTAAACAGACGCCCTTTCACCGAAATCCCTCGAGCTTCTGTCTATTTCATATTGAGCCTCTAATTAACTTAAAATTTCTATTACCTTATAGAGAACAACAGAAACCTTTATTCACCCCTTACGGCTGGCTGTCGCCTTCACAAAGCACTTTCACAGAAAATTGGCCGCCTTTGATTTTCACTGGGCGTTAGTGGCTTTGTTGACCAAAACAGACGTCACCACCTTCTAGAATATCCGTATCATGACACACCAAGATATTGAAATAAATCGTATTTAATGAGATTAGACCCCACACAACTCAGCTTTAAGAATATATTGGGTCCTTGGCCTATGGGAGAAACACAAAGGTGCACTTTATTAGCATTAAAAATTTCTTTACGACTGCTGTATTGTTGGGCGTTATTGAGGCGCGCAAGAAAAATGTTTCGTTTGTAATATCATTCATACCTTTTACTGTCGATGTGTGTGGGCATTATTATTGTGGTTCACATCGTTCGTTAAGTGTTTCTTTCTAATTTCGCGGTCTAATGTTATATTCTGCATCGCAATATTGCTTTGAGACTTCGTTGTATATTGCCATGATTTATTTTGATTTGTATGTGATAACACAGCTGTATGTTGTTGTACAACTTACTTCAAGAGCCATAAAGTAGCCGGCGTCGTATTGGCACGTCCGCATCGTCTTCTACCAGGTAAGTAAAAGATAAAACACTTCCTGTGAACAATATCTTGGTCTTGTGGAGCCTTCAATGAATATAAATGCTGAACTGCACATGTAAAATGTTACAAAATTGTGATTTATTTTGACAAGAAATATCTGAGGCTATAGGATGTACGACAGTTGCGCATTTTGACACAAATTATTTTCCACATTCTTAAGGCTGGGCAGTAACATTCAGCAGGCGCAAGCGTTCGAGGACGAAATTACGGTAAGCGAACTCCCTATAGCTTGGCGCAAAGCAAACCAGCATCGTCTGGATATATTTCTTTCGAAACATTCACTGAAGAAAGGTTATTGGCTCGCGTCGCCTAATAAAGCCCTTCCTTCTTCGATATGAAGCCAAAGAGTGAAAAATAGAGTTTGCAACATATTCATTTTTAGAGTAAGGGCAATGGGGGTGCGTGCAATGCTCGACTGTTTTTCTCGAAATACGGACCCCGATAAGTGAGACTCGATGCAGCTTCCCGAAATAAACGGTGCCTCAGTTGATAGTCTCCGTCTTTCTAAGCGGTATACCGCAGCTTGCACTTTGAGGAAGAGTTATGTCGTCTACTCCATCTTCATTCTCTTGACATTTATTTTGGTCCTAACTAACCGCGGTATTGCAAAACAGCAGGATAGAGGATTCGAGATATTGAATTTCGGTCGCTCGCGGTCAACCCCCGCGATAGGCATTCACCGTATACAGTGGCGTCCCTATACTGTCCGGACCCCTGCCGCAGCCGGCGCTTTCAGTGGCGCCATAGATTCCACGAGGTCTCAGACGTGCTTTCGTCTCCCTATAGCGTCGACTTTGCGCGCAACAGACAAAAAATAAAGTTCCCTATCGTGTCGTCGATTCTCTGAAGCTGTGTGACAACGCCGAGGGTTTCTGCGGTGGCGAGGGGCGTACTGGACAGAAAGTAACGGACTGTGCCATGGGTTCGCGCGTCTCTTCTTGAGTATCGACATGCGACAGAGAAGGGTGGAAATAAATTTCCCCAGCTTCCAAGATAGCCCACCGCTTTGACCCTGAGGGAACGGCACTTAGCTGCCGCACGCGAAGACACCGGTTCAAGTTTCGGTCACGCTAACATTTTATTGCGGTAACAATTATATGGACACCCCAGGCACATTTGTGCCGTCTGCGCCACTTTCGCCGTCGCCGTGATGTTCTGTGTAAGGTCCAAGGGCGATAACGCTGCCGCGGGGCGCCCTATGTGCGAGGGAAGGCGTTCGAGGAGAGCCTACAATCGCGACGCAATTTCCCCCGCGCGAAAGGAGCGAAAGCGGGGAGAAGGCGTACCGTCTTCTGCCGCGTGCGAGGCACCCAACGTTGCGGGGCATTGGGGGAGCGGAGCTAGGGGGAGGGAGGTTGGAGTTTTACTCTGGCAGCAACTACGCATGTGGCGGCTGCGCGCGCTCGAGCGGCCATATCCTGAGAGAGATCTGCGCTGGGGCCGCAGTTTAGGCGCGTCGACGGCTCGTAGCTTTGTGCGTTCTTTGCTCGTAGCTGTGTGTGTTCTCGGCGATCAGTTTGCGCTGAAGTGATAGACAGCACGAAGGTCACTTCGCTCGCTGCTGCCGCCGCGCTTGCTCACGCCAGCGTTTCGGCAGCGAGTGTGCGCGGTCATTTAGTGTTCATGTTTGCTGTGCGCACTGACACCGTGCTTGTTAATTTCGTTATCAAACGAATGTTTTACAAGTTCATACGGCCGATAGAAGTGCTATCCTTACTTCGTGGGGCTGTCTGATAATTTGCTATCGCAATCGATGCTCCGCCTTTCCGGCGAAACTACTTTTTTTCCTATGATTGGCATACCCGGCCAAGTAAGAAGCCCTGCTGATATATTTAGCTTTGGGATCACGGGGAAAATTTGGTAGGTATCAGCTATAAGACAAAAATTGCATCACACAAGATGTAATGTCCTCCTGGCAATGTCTGCAGAACATTCCCTCAAGAGAGGCTGCAAATATTTTCGTTGTTCTGAGCATGGCACGGTTTTTGCCTCTTCTGAGCCCATATCTTCTTCACCAGAAGCATATGTAGAAAAGGCGAATAGCAAGGTTACTGGAAGTGGTCTAAGAAAGCCACACTTTACCGAAGTTGTTTAAACAACGGTTCGACATCTATGAGTGAGTTCTGTTGGAAGTGGCATCAAGTCAGCCCGCACGCCGAACAGCAGCAGGAACATCGACCCAAGAAAGAGGTCAAAGCATGACCGGAGGACTGGCCTGGCCCAACTAGGCAGCATTCAGACACGCAAATTTCTCGCTGCTTTCAGAAAGTCTGAATTTTGGTTTAGCGTGTTCTGCGCAATGAATAGGTCTTTTCACTGCATTGGCAAACCAAAGGCCCGCAGACAATTGCATGGACAGTTTCTCCATGTCAGGTCTTATGTTCTGGATGAAGAGAAGAATTACGTACATGCCGCCCCAGCCATACAAACTAATCTGTAGACGAGACTGCTTCGATCCCAACCCACCTAGGTTTCCGAAATTTGTACCGTCAAGATAATGAATGTAAGTATACACCAAAATATTGGTGCACTGGTAACCGTTGCCTTCTAATTTGTGCTGCGTACTGATTTCATCGACTGACTGCCACCCACTTTGGTATTGTGACTGATATTGTTGCGGTTGTAACTAGCATGTTGGGTGTGCGCATTTCGGAGAGCTTAGATAGAAGTTGGACTCTTGCTGCATGCACATAAGCAGCGCCTCGACGTCGTATTTATTCAAACTCTCAAGAATCACCTAATTTTGGCGGTCTTCACGCGCACACTACTGACGCCAAACATTCACGACCGCGTGAATTCAGTGTTACAATATTACGAAAACGAGACTGCTAGATAGTCTGATGCCTCGAAGCTACTTGTGCCATGAAGGAACTCCGGTGAGCATAACTGCTTTTCACTGATTGGTGCTTTATGAACTTGCTTCCACTTTGCCCCAAGAGTTTTGGCTTCAGAGCAAATGAACTCCCTTGCCCAAATAAGTACTTCTTGAGTTTGTATACATAACACGGTGGTCAAGAGTTAAAGGGATACCGGATTATCGAAAAAGCTGAATTCCCGAGTTGGCTCGGCAAACAGACTAAAATTTAAGGTTACTTACTGCAGTAGCTTGTAACCTCCACAATAATTATTTCCATATGAATCAATGTGCCTCGAAAAATCTGGAATGACCTTCTTTTTATTTTTCCAGAACACATGGCCCTTAAGTTTGACAGTGAAGTTTTGATTATACGCCTCACTGGCTGCCTTATATATTGTTCCACATTCGCCCTAATATCTTGGCAGTTACGCTAATTTACTTTATCTGGACCAGGGAAATAAGGCCCCATAGATAGGAGAGTTTTTGCTACGAGCACCTCTGGCGATCGATGTTTTACCACATGCGCCGAATTGTGAGCACAGAACGATGATCTGGCAGCCTACAATTTGCATGTCATACCACACAACCAGAGTTCTAGCAAAAGCTTATCTCTCTTTAATTTCCGAAAATATGGTCCCTTGAAAAGATATACAATCGCGGAAGACTTCCACCAATTACGAATCATGCACTCTTCGTATTTACAACAGAACCGCTCCCTTTATGGGTGAGCGTTCGTGTTCCTAACACCAAGCCTTCTGCTCTGCGCACCGAGACAAAGCGACATTCCACACCAATTTATGAAGTGGCACAGTCGCTGCCTTGCTAAATACCACCTGAATTATCAAGCCCCACTCACTGGAGGAAATTGACTTTAGTTCCGGCCTAATCACAGCGCCGACGTTTGCAAACTCAGCTGTTGTTATCCAAACGTTACACAACACACTATTTGGAGAGTAAACGAAATCACGATTTATGTTATTGCGGACGGTAACATCATAAATAGTTAAGCACCCACCAACGGCCTTCCCCACGTCATCCTGGCCATCACCAACCCACACGCCTTCACTGATGCTTTAAGAGCCCACTACTCATCCTGAATGGTCAACGTGTTTTCCTTTTTGATGATGATGATGATATGTGGTGTTTAATGGCGCAAGGGCCAGGTGTGGCCAAAGAGCGCCATGACAAGTGGTGATGTTGACGATGTATTATGGAGATGTGACTTGGCTGTAAAGTGGCCTAAAAATAGTTGCTGTAAAGTGCATAAAATCTACGTGATATAAAATTATGGCGATGACTAATGACGAATACTATGAACATTAAAATCCATCGTAAAAGAATGACATAGAAATGAAAATATATGAGATGGTAAAAATAGCTGGAGCACTGTTGCCTCGCCGGAGCCCTTGAAACACAAGGGCCTAGAGGCACGTGCTATACGAGAGAACTATCACAGCGCCATCCTCTGAAGAGAGGAGACGCTACGAACATGTGGGGCTAACAACATGCAATACAACATCTTTCAGGTAACTTAAGACTGCATTGGTGTCAAAGAGTGGTTCTGGGCCAAGTAACATAACAGGATGAAGGGGGATGTGCTGCCGGTATGCTAAGAGAAAATGTTTCCTTCTTTCAGATTCGGCTTGCCGACACTCCAGTAGAACGTGGAGGACTGTCAGCCTCTCCCCGCATCTACCACAGGTTGGAGGCTCGTTTCCCGTGAGTAAAAAGTTATGTGTTCCAAAAGTGTGTCCTATTCTTAGACGGCAGAAGAGGACATCTGTCCGGCGGGATTTTGTTACAGGAGGCCAGAAACCTAATTGTGGCTTTATTACATGCAGTTTATTATTTATTTCTTCGTCCCACATGCGTTGCCAGTGGTTTCGTAGTTTCCTTCTTAAGAAAGGCTTCAGGTCTTTGACAGGGACCGAAGCAGTAGGACTAACTGCATGTAATGAAATTGATGTGGCCATCTGGTCCACTAGAACGTTACCCTGGATGCCCCTATGGCCAGGCACCCAGCATATAATCACATGCTGGTTAGATACATATGCTTTACATAACACGGAATAGAGTTCAATTAAAACAGGATTTTTGCACTTACAGAACGATATCAGAGCCTTCACAACACTTAGGGAGTCCGTAAAAATAACTGATTTTTTGAGTTTTGTTTTCCTTATATGCTTCACGGTCGACAATAACGCGTAGGCCTCAGCCGTAAAGATACTAGTTTCCGGATGCAGTACGTCGGATTCCGAGAAGGATGAACCGACGGCTGCATAGGACACCCCGTCGTGTGACTTCGATGCGTCTGTGTAGAACTCTGTACAGGAGTATTTGTGCTGGAGTTCCCGGAAATGCATTTGGATTGCAATCTCTGGAGCGTTTTTTGTAACTTCCATGAAAGATGTATCGCATTGTATCAACTGCCACTCCCAAGGAGGTAGCAGCTTGGCTGGATGCATTAGGCGAAGTTCGAGAAGTGGAACATGCATTTCATGACTAAGCTCCCTCACACGCAGCGAGAAAGGCTGTCTTACGGAAGGACGATTACGAAACAGTGTAGCATATGTCATGTCGTTAATGGTGTTAAAACAGGGATGTTCAGGATTAGAGTGGACTTTCAAAAAATATGTTTGGCTGATGTATGTTCTCTGGATATGAAGTGACCACTCATTCGATTCTGCATATAAGCTTTGTACGGGACTCGTTCTGAAAGCTCCTGTGGCTAAACGGATACCCAGATGGTGAACAGGGTCTAGCATCTTTAGCGCGCTCGGGGCAGCAGAGTTATATACCACGGCACCATAATCTAATCGTGACCGGATGAGGCTCTTATACAGATTCATTAGGCACTTTCTGTCACTACCCCACGTAGTCTGGGATAGAAGTTTCATTAGGTTCATTGTTTTCAGACACTTTTCTTTGAGTTGTTTAATGTGTGGGACGAAAGTGAGTCTATTGTCAAGTATAACACCTAGAAATTTGTGCTCTTTGTTTACAGGTATCTGTTGTCCACACATCTGTAAGCAAGGATCCGGAACTAGGCCTCTCTTCCTTGTAAACAGCACACAAGAACTCTTTTGAGGATTGATTTTAAAACCATTTTTCTCTGCCCACCCTGACACCTTGTTCAAACCATGCTGTACCTGTCTCTCGCATACTGCGAGGTTGCAGGATTTGAAGCCTATTTGAATGTCGTCCACATAGACGGAATACAAAATGACTGGTGGTAAGGAAGCACGAAGCGTTGTCATTTTAACAATAAAAAGTGTGCAACTGAGCACGCCTCCCTGGGGTACACCAGTTTCTTGTGTAAAAGGACGTGACAGCACATTGCCGACTTTCACCCGGAAGGTACGGTTGGACAAGTAGCTTTTTATTATGTTTATCATATTACCATGAATGCCCATTTCTGATAAGTCTCGCAAGATGCCGTACCGCCACGTTGTGTCGTAAGCCTTCTCCATATCCAGAAATACCGATAGGAAAAACTGTTTGTGCATGAAAGCGTCGCGAATATATCCTTCAATACGTACAAGATGATCGGTTGTGGACAGCCCTTCTCTAAAGCCACACTGACAGGGATCTAGCGCTTTCTTCAGTTCAAGGAAGTGAATTAGTCGTCGATTAATCATCTTTTCAAATACCTTACAAAGGCAGCTTGTGAGGGCTATCGGGCGGTAACTTGCCACTAAGGAAGGATCTTTGCCCTGTTTCAAAGCAGGGACAACAATGGCTTGTTTCCATGCGGTTGGAAGGTATCCCACAGCCCAAATAGTGTTAAATAGTGCAAGTATTGTAACTTGCGTGTCACTGTGTACGTTTTTAATCATTTCATACATTATTCTATCCGGTCCTGGCGCAGAGCTCTTGCATGCGTTCAAGGCAGCTCTCAACTCTGCAATACTAAAAGGACGGTTGTATGGTTCGTTCTGACGACATTTTCTGATTAGAGGCTTACATTCTTCTATTTGTTTGTGTTTGAGAAAGGATTGTGAATAATTTGTTGAGCTTGACACGTTCTCAAAATGCTCCCCAAGTGAGTCTGCCTGGTCTTGTAGTGTATAGCCCTGTGTGTTTACCAGGGGGAGTGAATGTGTTTGCCGCCCTCTAATCCTATTAACTCTGTTCCAGGCTTTGGCCTCATCCCTAAACGAGTTAATGCTCGATAAAAACTTGTGCCAGCTTTCTCTTCTGGCCTGTCGGCGGGTTCGCCTGCCTTGGGACTTTATTTGTTTAAAGTTGATAAGATTCTCTGCAGTGGGAGAAGCGCGTAGCAACCCCCACGCCTTGTTCTGATTCTTACGGGCGATCCTACATTCGCTGTTCCACCACGGTACACGTCGTTTGCATGCCAGACCACTCGCTTCGGATATGCATTTTGATGCGGCATCTATTATGAATGATGTAAGATACTCTACAGCAGCATCAATTTCTAGAGAAGACATGTCGGCCCATGAGATGTTAGTGAGAGTTCGAAATTTCTCCCAGTCGGCTGTGTCTATCTTCCACCTAGGAGCTTGCGGAGAATATTCGTTTTCTTTTGATGTTCTTATCAGTATGGGAAAGTGATCGCTCCCGTAAGGATTCTTCGTAACTTCCCATTCAAGTTCGAGCAGTATAGATGGGGAAACTATAGTAAGATCTATTGAAGAAAATGTTCTGTTTGCTAGAGAGTAATATGTGGGTTCCTTTTTATTCAGCAAGCACGCACCAGAAGAAAAAAGGAGCTGTTCAACAAGACGACCTCGCGCGTCTGTACGAGAGTCGCCCCACAGGGAGCTGTGCGCATTGAAATCGCCAAGCACCACATAAGGTTCTGGCAATTCGTCTATGAATGACTGAAATTCATGCTTGTTTAATTTGAAGTGTGGGGGTACATAAAGCGAGCAAATGGTGACGAGTTTATTTAAAAGAACAGCTCGAACCGCCACTGCTTCAAGGGGCGTTTGTAGCTGTAAACGCTGACAGGAAATATTTTTATGAACCAAAATGGCAACACCGCCTGATGATACGACAGCATCATCGCGATCTTTGCGAAACGTGACATACGGTCGGAGAAAGTTTGTGTGTTGTGGTTTTAAGTGTGTTTCCTGTAGACACAGCACTTTTGGATTGTGTTTTTGAATAAGCTCTTGCACGTCATCAAGGTTCCTGAGAAGTCCTCTGACGTTCCATTGAATTATTGGTGTATCCATATTGGTAGTAAATAAGTGCTGTGTATACGGAAACAGATGTATTAATTACAGAGATTTCCGAGCTTAGGTTCCAGAGCTCTTTCGAGGCCCTGTAACCGGGGTTTTACTCTTTTTGAAGCGTTCGAGGGAACCTCGACGCTCCTTAGGCGCTTGGTGCGCCTTGAGGATGGGTGTAGTGTCCATTGCCTCTTGTGAGGCGCCGGACACGTGCTCTTGCGAGCGAGATGTTTCCCGAGAGAGTCCCGCCTTGGAGGGCAAGACCCCTGCGCCCACCAGCCCGGAGGTCGATGGGGCTCCCTGAGGGATCTGGCTGCGCCGGCTGTTGCCAGCGCTGGAAGGGGCCGGGGAGGTTGGGACAGCCTCGACGGCGGCCACCTTCGGGGTCGGTGGTCCCTCATTCTGCGTCGACGGAGCAGCGCTAGCTGCAACCGCCGCGGGGGCAGATGGCGTAACTGCCGACTCACTGCCTGTGGGTAGGACAGCCGCCGGAGGCCGTTGTGACGCTGCCCCCTGACGCGCCACATCGGCAAAGGTTTTCTTGGGCAGGTACGATACCCGCCTTCGTGCCTCCTTGAAACTTATATTTTCCTTTACTTTAACTGTTACAATTTCCTTTTCTTTTTTCCAGGATGGGCACGCCCGCGAATACGCGGCGTGCTCCCCATCACAGTTTACACAGTGGAGAGCATTCTCACAAGCTTCAGATGTGTGTTCGTGGGCACTGCATTTTGCACATGTTTGGCGGCCTCGGCAGCTCTGCGAGCTGTGGCCGAAGCGCTGGCATTTGAAACATCGGAGTGGGTTTGGCACGTACGGCCTGACACGGAGCTTTATGTACCCGGCCTCGATTGATTCGGGCAAGATACTTGATCCAAAAGTAATTATTAGGTGTTTCGTCTGAATCTCTTTTCCATCCCGCCTCATCTTAATTCTTCTGACATTGATCACATTTTGTTCGCTGAAGCCCTCCAGTAGTTCCGCTTCAGTCAGCTCAAGCAAATCATCATCTGATACAACACCACGGGTGGTGTTCATTGTACGGTGCGGGGTTACTGTTATGGGGGTCTCTCCAAATGACACTAGTTGCGGTAGTTTCTCATACTGTTTTGCATCGCGGAGCTCCAAGAGGAGGTCGCCGCTTGCCATCCTCGACACTTTGTAACCTGGACCAAAAATATCAGTTAGGGACTTTGAAACAAGGAATGGTGAGACGTTTCGCACTGCTTTGTATGGCTTTTCGGAATGAATAACATGGAAGCGGGGAAAGTTCTGGGTTTGGCGTCCAAAAAACTTGAAGACATCTTCGGTGCGCCCTCGTTTCTGAGGGCGATCAGTAAGGGAGGGGAAAGAGGTTTCCATGAAAAATGTATGCATTCGGCAACAGCGCCGACCGCCCACCACGGAGCCCAACGAGGGGACGCGGCAGAGCTTGCGTAGAAGTCTGCACGACGCCAGTCGTACGCCGTCACTATAACCTAATATGGTGTACCCAAGGTTGGATAGCCACACAGGGTTAACCCTTGCCGCCAGGAGAAAGGAAGTAAAAAGAAGAGAGAAGGAGACAGGAAAGGTCAAAAAGTTAGAGATAAAGACGAAGATTCGAGGAGGGAGAGACAGGAAAAGGCGACTGCCGATGTCCTCCAGGTGGGTCAGCCTGGAGGTGCCGTCTATGTGAAGCCGAGGCCGAAGAGGTGTGTTCCCTCCGCCGGGGGGCCTTAAAGGTCCAGACACCCAGCATCGGCTCAACCCCCAGGATCCCCTTTTCCCCAGACACGGCTAAGCCGCGTACGGCTACACGCGGGAGGGTCCAACCCTCGTGTGCTCGGGTCCGTGGTGTCGCAACGCACCAAACGCCTGCTGACGCAGACGCCCCTGCGGGGGTGTTTTCCTTTTTTGTACACCCAACCCTCATGTAATATCCCACCAGTGGGGGCCTTTAATGTAATAAAGTGAAAATGAAAGTGCCTCAAGTGCTTTTAGTTCCTTTTTTTTCTTATTCTTTCGTTTATTGCAGATGTACTTCGCAGCGTCCTTCGGCGGTCTCACCGGTTAGTATATTGTAGGTACAGGAGGTATTTCATAGCCAGCACCTCTAAAGACCTTCTGAATCGCTTTTAAGTACTGCGTTTTATTTTTTGTTGGCTAGAGTAACCTCCGTAGTTTGCTAAAGAGTGTCATTAAGGGCAGTTTCTACTCCCAAATAAATTGATTTTCTAACTGTTTTATATCTGGATCGGTTGCTTCGGATAGCCAGGCCAGCGACTATACAAAGAGCTAATAGGCTATTGCATACGCGCCGTCGGTTGCGTAAGGCTGCCTGTTTGCTGATGTCAATTCTTTGTCTGATAAATTATCGTCTTTTAAAATGCCATCTCTTGTATTTCTTGGTCCTTTTTAAATTTTTTACCGCGAAGCTCTATATGGCTCAGTTCTGTAGAAAAATGTGTGCGCCTATCGAGCCGTGCAAATGGAGAATTTCTCCCTATCATACGCGAGCCGATCCCGAAGGTAGTTCAATACGCGGCCGACCAGCACTGGCGCTGAAGCAGGCTGTAAGCACTCCAGCAACTTGCAAAAATAAGTTTAATATCTTAGGTACAAATACAGCCCATATCGGATATTAAGCTGATAAGAACACCTGCTACACTTTGACAGGCGCCGGCCATGTCTACGTTTGGCAGCGCCCTCCCTTTGTCGGCGTTCCAAGCACTTGCCTTTCCTTCTACTCTCCCTTGGTGGCGGTCCCGTAAGCGTGCTACCCACCAGGCTCACGAGGCGGAAAGAAAAGCGAACCGTCCAAGTGGCTCTGATCCCGCAAACTTGGAACGTTTCACCGGAGCAACAGCCAGGTTTCAGAGGGAGCTTGTGGGAAACCTATTTTGTGTGGCCTGTGTTGTGTGGGACTCCTTGTGGTTTTCGAGTGACTTCACAACCATTACTGCACTGCAGGAGGTCGACCAACCCACGATCGCTTTGGCTAAGGTGAAGCAGTGTGTGCCCGTGGAGTGCGGTGGAAGTGCGTGTCGGATCAACATGCCGGGATTCGTTAGTAAAACGGATCATGTCACGTTTTGCAACAACACATGGGTATGTATACCCCTCTGTGCGTCATTACCTTCCAAAGCTCAACACCGTGGAGGAGCGACTAGTCGCGCATCTCCTTCCATTTATGGGCATACGGCGTTCGACGCACTGCAATGGACAGTTCGTCATTAAGGGGCTCAGATACACAGCATCGCTGGTCATCCACTTTCACAGAGTGGCGTGGCATTGAATTTTTTTTTCTACGACGAGCAACTCAGAAACAGTGCACGTAGTGATAATACTCACCCACATAAGCCTTGCTCAAGGATGAGGAACACTCGCCGAACGCTGAAAGATCCATTCGTGGCTGGCCGGTAGCTATGCACGAATATCTTTACGTGAAGGATCTGCGAAAATACGCGATAAAAATAAGCTATTCATTCCAGCATCTTTTTCACGGTTGTTTGCTCAAGAATATCGGACACGCAAAAGTACCGCAATGTATATTACCGAATTCGTTTCACTGTTTACTTCGGACCGCGGGTGTTTTCTGCCTTGTTTAGAATTACAGCACAACATACACATCTGTGCTGACTGATGGACTACATCGACCAGTTATGGCGACGCTGTGTTAATACAGACAAGAGGAGTAACCCTGGACGCGATTCAAGAATCCACATGCCCCGACGTAAACGAGCGAGCAACTCGCAGCTCTGCGCAGTGCGCTTCAATTTATTGACACAGGGAGTCCTGGTAAATGAACCATCTTTTCCAACTCAAGACCGCCTCTACACGGTACGCAGCTACTTCTCCAACGTGAATCTCACGAACAAGTTGACGTACGAAACCATCAAACTTCACTATGGTGTCGAACAAAAGAAGGCACGAATTTTTTGTCCATCGGTTGCCTGGTCGTTGACGATTAGTGGAATTGGTCACGCATACAAAACTGTCCGAGTATCACACCAATAAGAACACAGCGTTACAATTCCTCTTTCCAGGACGGACGCTGCATGGAAGCTTCGTGAACTTGAACGCACGCTCTCTTTAGCAGAAGAGAGAGAGAGAGAGCAAGAACAATAAAGGCAGGGAGGTCAACCAGACGAGTACCCGGATTGCTACCCTACACTGGGACGGGAGAAAGGGGAACAGAAAGAGGAAAACAGGGACAGAGTAAGCACTGACTGCGTGTGTGGGGGGACGCGCAGGGCCACTATAAACGGTCTCTTAAGCCGGTGCATTGCAAGTTCTGTACCAGTGCAGAGCACCCCAAATGTAAGGCGCACCACGTTACACGTACTGAATGAACCCTTCGCTCCGGTCCCGACGTTCACCTGGGCTTCAACGACGTGAGACATCGGTTCTGCACCGGCTGTTGTTGAGAGTTGCCTTCAGGAAGGCGTACACGACACAGATTAGAATGACCAACAAAGCTGCGCGTGACGACGGTGGCCGCGAAGAAAGCATCCAGCATTTATTGTGGCATTGTCATCGACTTCATTTGCAAAGTCACTCCCCATGGAGTTGCGACAACTGGACCATTGACCATTGTCCGTGCTGACGCTACTCGAACATCGTCCCCATCTCTCGTCAGCCCACAATATTGTGAATGTAATTCTCAGTTTTTTTGTTTTTTTTTCAGGGGCGACTGGCCTGTGGGAACGCCTTCTTAGACATTGTGGGCCCTTCCAAGCGCATGCGCGAATTCACCGCGCCTTTCCCTCATCCTTTCTGTCTCTCTTTATATCTCACCTTTCTATTCCATTTTTTCTATCTCCCAGCCGTATAGGGCAACCAGCCAGATGCTTTCCTGGTCAGCATTTCTGACTTATCCCCTTCTTTCCCCCTCCTCCTTTATTATGTGCTTCTGATTATTGATCAAGCACAGTAATCTTATTTGAATAATGCTTACAGCCCCCAGACAGACAAACGCTAATACAACGGTTCAATTTTCTTCCAGCCGCACAGCGGATTGGGGCGAATGCCGCAGTGAAAAGCTCTGGATTAATTTGAACCCACTGGAGCGTCTTGCCATGCGCATAATAAGCGTTGGAGAAAGCGCGCAGAACACGAAAACTGCCTCGCGACTGGTTTACCGACACTTTTCGCGTACGGTTCCCGATATTGTGCGGCTTGGAAAAAACTTATGTGGCACTTATATAGAATGTTCAGTGCTGGAGCGCGAAGCAGGGCGTTGGAACACAGAAAAGACGAGGAAGAACTCTCATTAGACGTCCTTGTCTATTATTGATAATAGTCTATTAATAGTCTTGCTCGTCTATTAGTAGACAAGGACGAGCGCTTAAAATCGCTCGTCCTTGTCTTTTCCCTCCCCCTTTGTCCCGCTTCGCGCTGCAGCACTGAACATTATGGAAAACCAACTGGCGCCAATCCCCACCCTTTTACGTATATAAAGAAACGGAAAGGTGGGTCGCGAATTTTCGATAATGGCCAATAATTTTCAGATGGACGATTTAGCTGTGAGTACAATATTTTATAAATTAATTACTTTCCCGAAAACTACTTGTGCTATTAGGCGAAATACCAAAAACAGTCTGACTTAGTCGGAAGGACGGGCAAGAAACATTACCTTGGTTCGGTCCAGCTACATGGCACTCCCTTTTTTTAATTTTGGCACAAGTGACGTGGGAAGCTATATATATATATATATATATATATATATATATATATATATATATATATATAGAGAGAGAGAGAGAGAGAGAGAGAGAGAAAGAGAATTTACTAGCACGTCTGGCTAAGTACCCATTTTTCTGGAAAATTTGACAGATGTACGAGAAGATCGTTCGCATTTAAAACTGAATTTCTTCGTTACAATAACCTTTTGCAGTTTGACGTGAAAATAGCACAACCAGGATAGAGGCAAACCGTAGTGGGGGACTCTGGAATAATGCTCAAAAACACGGGTTCTTTACACTACACGTAAATTCAAGTACACGAGCATTTTTGGCATTTACCAGTGCCGAAATGTGACCATGGCAGCCGGCATCGCACTCCCATCCTGAAGCTTAGCAGCGCAATGCCATAGTTAGCGGGCTACCACCGTCAATCTCGGCCTCTGCGCAACGCAAACCGAATGAACGCAAAAAAAAGAGCTCCCCCCCCCTCCCTTTATTGAGTGCCTCCATCAATCTTTAACTCCCTCCCGGTTCCTACACGCCGTGAATGCCTAAATGTCCTACTACTCTATTATGCATAACAACGTCGCAGATATCGACACACACTGAAGCTTTTACTCCAACAAGCCTTCACCTGCAATACTTGCAGACGCTTCGTTCAGCTGAATTATGAATGCTAGCACACCTAGCACGTCTCGCTCGCAACGGTTAGCGGCAACCGTGCACCGCACAATCCGTAACCGGCATTCTGAGACACGGCTTTTTAGGGAAGGCGTGCAATCTCGTCTGGCGCTGTGTCTGGTACTTGCCAGTTGCACTTCGAGGAGGACCAATGACAGAGAGGCTGGTGTGGGTGAACACCGGTATATGCCGATTCAGCGGCTCTGTGCCGGTGCGGCCACGGCCGTGCCTCAGTCAGACTATCAGGAGCTCGGCTTTTGCAACATGACTGCCATCGTCAGCGGTGACTCAGCGCGAACAACGCATTCAGCTATAGCAGAATATCAAACGCAGACAAAAACACGAGTAGGAATAAGTTCAAATGGTATGCAAGTCAAAAGCTAGTGAGTTGCATTATTGCGCTTCCTATTTCGTCTAGACTTGCAACCGCGACTTAATTCTAGCTGCACAATGTAAAGTTGTGTTCACACCGAGCTGGAAGACTGACACGAAAAGACTACAGGTATAGCACACTCTTGTGGTTACAAGCTCCCCCCCCCCCTGGTGTTCTTAGGATTTTTTTTTTTATTTTTCGCATCATTAAATATGGGTACGTCATTATAAATACTGGCTCCAGACGTATTCGTAGTCTAGAATCCCAATAAACGCAGTGACATTAGGCGATTTCCCTGCTATTCAATAGTGGGAGATGCTTCAATGTATGATTGAACACATGGTGAAAGTGCTTTCCCAGAAGTCTCAATTCTCGCACACCGACGCTGGTACTTAGTCAACCATAGTTTCATGTTCAGTTGAATTATTTCTTGGCAATTTAGTTACGCTTGGGTAGCGCTGAGTTGTGGCGTCAGATTCTTTGTACTCATCTTTCGAAGCCTTTTAACTATACCGGTCTCATGAACTATGTTCGACTTTTGGTGTTGACAAACTGCGAGAACTCACAGGCGCTATCCCCATCGAAGACGAGCAATGCCTTGCAAAGTAGATTACATCTATGCGTGCCTAAAGATGCACACCTGCGAGCCCTTGAACGTAGATACTCTTTCACTTACCAATCGTTCTTGTGTAAATAGCTTGTCTTCCGAGAGTTATACGTAGCTAAATAGAATCCAAGGCATTGTGCCCATGTGGTTAAAACCTAAGCCAATAAGATTAATTTTCTGCACGGTAAGCCGTGTAGCGTTACAAAATAAAACTGAGCTAGAAGCTCATAAAGTCAGGCCGGTGTTATGTGCTAAAGTCCATCATGCCGACTTGAGTCGCCACATATATGCAGGAACAGATAATAGCAGCTTAACTGACTGCAATCATGGGGGAGCAACCTATACTTAACAAAAAAAAAAAATAACAGTCCTTACTAAAAGCCATGTAGGGGCAGCTTGTGTGAACGTTTGTTAATGAAACTACTATCTCCACACCTAACTCCTTTATGAGTATTACAAAAACTCTCGCGCAAGATAGCTGCTTGATTCTGTGTCTTTACGCCTGTGTAACGGTGAGGAATTTCTTGTGGTTAGGTTTTTGGCGGAGTAAGTCAAAGGTAGCGGAAAGCACGACATAATTCAACTTTACTTTCCTTCGAATGTGTTAAACGGCGGTTAGGAAAGCTTCCACCACCTCGTTTCATGAAAAGGCCAACGGCTCGCTTCAGTACCGCGGCTCTCGAAGAACTGCCTTGCACACATCTCGGCGGGCGCCACCTCTGGCTTCTACGCGACACTATCCGCGGTGTCCGTCTTAGACCTTGGCGCGTCTAGACGCTACGTCACGGCCACCGCGGTCGGCCCGCCAAGTCATGACTGATCGACACAGACAATACGGAGCGCGGCTGTTACAAGGCGGCTGTCATAGTGAGTGATGACGCTGCGTGAACGACGGAGGCAACGTATCAGGAGAAAAGACGCCGAGAGAAATACATCTACATCATCGGATAATTAGCTCTAGAATTTTTCTTACTCCAAAAGCGACTGAGCAGCTCTAAATGCTATATGATGTGGAATTTGCTTGCTTTGCTCGATATAAAAGAAGCAAGACGACGTGTGGAGATCATCGCCCACGTTGGGAGGCAGAAACAGGGCCGGCACCGTGCAAACATCTCGCTTTCGTGACGTTCACTCCGGCTCTCGCGAGTTACCGGACGCCACGCTTTCGTTACGGATCGCCAGCGCGGCTGGACAGGCGAGCAAAGTGTGGACACATCGCACTCGTGTCATTTATTCCGACGCCGAACGCGTCGTATGCTAGGATCGGAACGGGCCATGAGGTCGTTCGCTTTTGTAAGCCCGTATTATGGTGGTTAGAAGAGTAGGTGTGCCGACTGAGTAGTTCACCACTTCTCCACATCAGGCCGGGAAAATGGCGCTGGTGACAACAGAACGTTCTTGCGCACAACATCGTCCGTACGCAGGGATGAGTGGAATGTAGACAAGAGGCGTATTTAATTCCAGAAAAGATATACGCTTCAATTAGCGTGCTGATAAGTGCAAGCAAACGCGTATGAGAAATTTTGCCATTTTTAGAAAACACGAAGTGCTGGAACCATTTTTCTAGCTTCTATGCAAGAACCTCACACCACACTTTTAACGGTTTTGAACAAGTGCGGTGTTATTTTGTATCTGCGAACTAGTGCGTATCTTTAGGGATTTCGTTAAGCGAAGCATATTTTGAACCAAATAAATTGTGAGGTTCAATGTCCAGAAGCAAATAACGCACAGGTTGTGAAAGACGCCGCATGCATTGGGGCCCTCCGGATTACCTTTCACCACCAGAGGACCTTTAACATGGGGCTGAAACTTAGTACAAAAGTGCTTTGCATTCCGACCCAGTTTGAATGGGGCTGCCACGGTAGGTAATCTAACCCACGACCTCATCATCAGCAACACAACTATAACCACCGTGCAATAATGGCTGCTAGGAGTACCCTTTGGAGCAAGGAGGTGGCGCTTGGTGCTTAAATTACAGCTCCCGTGTAATTAGGTGTTGCCATCGTTCGTCTTTCCAAAAGCAAAGTAAAAAATATTTACAACCGTTGACGCTGTAGCTAGCAATATTTCGAACATTTAAGCAGTAAGCGAACTTACCTTTAGTGCAGAGTTATGGGGAGCAGTCGTCGGCTTTTTGCAATGAATTTCATACGCTTCCAATCGAACTTTATGGAGGGTGATGCTATAAACTAATTTTGCTCAAAGACAAAACACGTCAGTTGTGGAACTGTGAGACCCAGTGGCCGAGCATGAGACAACACGCACGTGATGACAAGCTCCGGAAGAGCCGGCACAGAAGTCTTGATGTCTCAATTTGCACAGACTTCATTCGCAGCTTGTTGCTTGCCTCTCTCCGAGTGAACGCAGTCATAATCACGTTGTGCGACCACAGTCCTAAATAATGTTCGTTTTTCATTTCTAGGGCATCATGTATCGATTTGAGCGGAAGCGCCAGATTACTGCATCTTTGGGAACGCTCTTTTCGTCCAACGCATGGGTGAAATCGCGCTTGAGGAACTGTTCCTAAAAGCGTCTCTCGCAGTGGCGTAGCTAGGTCGTCTGGCACCCGGGGCCCAAAGGTCTTCTGTCACCCCCCTCCCCGTGTGTAGCCGGCGGAAAGAGGGGTGTCTTCAGACGTATATGACACCCCCCCCCCCTCTCTGGCCCCTTGCACCCGGGGCCCACGGCCCCCCGGCCCCCCCTGTTGCTACGCCACTGGTCTCTCGTCCATAAGTGCCCTCTGTGGCTCTTATCGGTGCTGAGAAGAATGATGCTTTAGGTTCCCCATACTTACATGTCAGAGCGAATAAGTAAGCGGGCCTGTTGACCTTCTTTGAGGCAGAAATATCGCCACTATTTGATGCGCACTCACCTTATTCGACCTCGGAGATGACCTTCCGCTAACCGCTCCACTCACGTCTTCATCGTATAGTAGCTTCCACATGCAATGGGTATAGTAACTTCAAGCAATGGACGTTGGCCCATTGCTTGATCTTGCTTCATCTCGACGATAAGTTCTAATAAATCAATATTACATGTACGTGTGTCATGATGGACGTTGGCCCATTGCTTTTCATACCAGCGCTATTCATTTACTGAGTTAATTTTCAGCTCCGAGAAAGGTACATGACGCATATTTAGGAAACTCGCAAACACGCAACAGTATACAGAGAGCGTTTTCTCCCCATTGCGCAAATAGATGGCTACAAGTGATGGTTTTTCACTCTGCGTGCTTCATTTGTTGCGCGCCGTCTGCTATGACTACCAGACGACTTGCGCCGCTGAGCCCTGTACTGAGCGCAGTGCCATTTTTGCGTCGTGATGCGGAGAAGCGGCGAACTACGCTCCAGACGAGTCGGTCGGCGCACCTACTCTTCTAGCCACCATACCTGTATCCCCGTCGTACGTTGAGCTCGCGGCAGACGACGCTCTTGGCATGACCCGTCGTCCGCGCAGCTCGTAACAGACGGCTTACTTGACGCAGTTCGGAACGGCCGCTCCTCTGGTGCTGTTGTTGTCTTCGCTCGGCCAGCCTGGGTGGCTGGTGTCGTGCGACCCCTTTAGGAATTTCGCCGCAAAGCAAACAGTTGCACGGTTTTGCGACCAACTGAAAGACATTCATGGGAGCCGGTGGTCCAGTGTCATCCCAACACAAAAAGAAGTCATCTGTGCTCTTCGTTTTTTTTGTTTTTTGATGCGGGAGTTTCCAAGCGTCAGCTGGAAGTGAAGAGCACATTCCAATGGCTTAGTAATGCGTCATTGACGCCATCCATGAAGTAGTCAAGGCAATCACGGTGGTGGGCCTGCAGTAGCGCTGCGTGGACTTCTCGCCTACAACCGAGCAGAATGCCCGCACCAAGGTGGCCTTTTTACGATGTTTTACGTCGTAAATCTGGTGGGGCCGCGTGTTTTGACCGAATCCTGGTGGCCATGACAGTGCGACAAGATCTCAGTCCAGGCGAGACGAAAGGGTCCATGACCAGGAAGGAATAGCGTACGCCCTCAACACTATGGTAGTAAGTGTTCACGAACTATCACTGATTCGCCGCTTGCTATTTGTTACTTACATTGCCTGCTCTGAACTACCGGCGTTTTCAGATTTGACTAAGCCTTGAACAAGGTGTGCCTCCGCTGAATGTGCCAAAAATCGAAACTCAGACTCGCGCATAGATTTCTCTTGCTTGATCTCGACGATAAGTTCTAATAAATATTACATGCACGTGTGTCATGACGGATGTTGGCCCATTGCTTTTCATATCAGCGCTATTCATGTTTTTAAGTCAATTTTCAGCTCTGAGAAAGGTACGATTTTGCCGTTTTATTTTCCAGGTGGAATAATTACAAATAAATGCGCAACGGTGTTGGAGAATATGACCGCCATGGAAAATATACTTTCGAAAGAAATATTTAGTACAATCCTACGCATTCTGCAATATCTACTGAGCTGTGGCCTTTAAACCACATTATATGCACCGTCTTGCTCTCCTTACTACCCATAAAGTGTGAGTGTGCGGTATGGACTTACGTAGTCACGATACATCGATTCCTGGTTTCCATTCCGTGATTCCTGTGTGCGCACTCACTCCCCTCATTGCAGCCGCCTCGCCACGAAGCGTTGGCGGGGCGAATTAGTGCTGGGTAAGTTTGCTGACGTTTTGCTGTCTCTTGCGGGTATCGCTTCATGACTTGTATTTACAGTGCGCACGAGACCGGGGTATCCGCTCGAGCCCTGGACGCTCACTCCGACTGCAGGCGATTAAACCACCCAGACGGTTAAAGGGTGCTGCAACATAGAACTTTACATGAGTTAGGAATGTGGTTGAGAAATGTATAGAAGAAGCTAGGAGAGCTGATACGAGCTGTGTTAAGGTGCCTTCAAAAGTACTTGACACGCATGTGCTATCGGAAGAAGTCAGCCACATTTGTGTTAACATGTGCGGTTTTTCATGACAATGCATTGTCGGCAAAGGAGCGGGTTGGCCGTCGAAAAGCGGTTGTCATCGTGAGGGACTACGATGAGTCCACGACAGATCAAGTGATATCAAGTGATAAGACGCCTAAAAAAAATAGACTCAGGTCGGTATAAATGGCGGCTCTCAAATTTGAGGAGCTGCTAATTTTGTTCACGAAGAATAAACAACAAAGAAGGCGCGTCGAGTTCACCGCTCGCTGTATATAGAGGGAACGAATTATTTGCATCAGGGTTATGGCAGACTTTTCGTATAACCGTGTATGTATATATATATATATATATATATATATATATATATATATATATATATATATATATATATATATATATATATGTATATATATATATAAAAGTCTGCCATAACCCTGATGCAAATAATTCGTTCCCTCTATATACAGCGAGCGGTGAACTCGACGCGCCTTCTTATATATATATATATATATATATATATATATATATATATATATATATATATATATATATATATATATATATATATTTCTTGGTTTAGAACAGGCAAGGAAGAAGGCCGTAGCGTTTAGCAGCGAGTAATCGCAACGCGCCAACAATAACTAATTGCGCTGCCCTTTTTATTGCTGGAGATGCACCATTGTTGAATCGGTCGAATCACGAACCTGCTTTGCACACTGTTCGAATACTGGCCGCACTACGTGCCTTATATCTAGTTGAGTGTTTATACGGCTTTCAGCTGCGTAGAATGAGGCCATGAGTTCGACTGCCTGCTTGGCAGCCTCATTCCGATGGACGAGGAACATGAAAACGCTCCTATATCGTGCTTCGAGTCCCGGTAGAGGTCGGCTGGTGGTCAAACGTAATCCGGAGCATTTTGCTACGCCGTGTTCGAAAGCCTGTGTGGTCCAATTATTATTTCAACCGCTACGTGCATATTCGCCACCCCGGCGAAATCTTGGCGGTCGTCTGCCAAGATTTCACGAGTGCCGGCCCCGACGTCTCGTGAAAACTTGACAGACGACACGTTAGAGCAGACGACTCCCCGAGCTTGTCGCCAATCACCTTGAATACGCCTGCGCCGCAATACTTCATGAGGCGCCGGTGATGGGGCACTCCGCGCAGGGATGCCATGCGCTTTGAGTTCTCACAAGCAATGGCCGTGCCTGTACCTTCCATTGAATTTCATGGAGAAACGCAGCGCGATACCGACCTCCGTGGGTCACTTGAAATAACTTTCGTTAAAGTGGGTTTCGCGTTCGTATATGTAAGAAGGCGTGCGTGCGTGCGTGCGCTTGCGCTTTTGTTGTTATTTCAGTCCTTTTCTTTCCTACTTTGTCTTAATTGGAGTGCATTACCAGCACTCTCGCAAGGTCGAATTTTCCGGATATAAATAAAGCTTTCCCTGTCTCTCTCTCTCTCTCTCTCAAGCTCTATAAACCAGATCAATAAATAAAGTTATATTTACTAGCAGTGCTCTGCAATTAGCTGCGACATAAGCGCTCATGAACTCTACGTACCCCAGCACGTAACATGGCGGGCGCGACTGCATGGTTTACAAATTGCGCTTTCATTGCGCATGAATTCGCATTCAGTCCGAAGAACGCAGTGTCTATGCAGCCTGGATCTAGTTCTTAGAGGTGTGTGTAGTCTGTGAAAAGCCTCAGTCCCAGCATTGCGCGTGCAGCCGGGCCCGCTTCCAAAGCCGTCACGCCCCCTAAAGATTTGTTGTCTCTCGTGCGAGCGCCGTGAGAACGTGCGTGGCCTGCGCTCATGGAACTTCTTTAACTCCATAAATAAGCAGATTACCGCTGGTACATTGGATTTACGGCAACTACGTGCGGAAAATACTAGGCTTCGTGTGAAAATACGCGACCTACGTGAATATGTTTGGCCGAAGTATATGTTCCGCGGCTTACGACCTCCGCTGTGGGAGTTCTGCTGACGAAAACTTCGCCTCGACTACAGGTCAACTCTATTGTCTCCAACTACGACCAGCTAACAGGACGTGCTTCTTTAACTTCGCATGTGTTAGCGCCCCAGACGGAAAAAAACGGTGAGACATCGACAAAGGAGACCAGCCGGGACTGGCAGCTAAAGTACAGTGCGCGGAGAAAGTAGCATCGAAAACACCTGCTGCGACAGGCTTCTTCATCTCTCGCATTAAGCTGTTGACTATGACGTCACACATCTATGAATTTCTGGCTGCAATTGTCAAAGACAGGGCGTTGAAATATATAAAGCTGAAAACAGGGTACCCAGGCTTACTGTTCTTTCCATACTGCATTGAATAATGAACTCGATCTTCTGAATAGTACCGCAGTTTAGCCCGAAGGCTGTCTTTCGACCATTCTATGGTATGCTATTGCCTTCACGGTATTTCGATGACTCCACCGTTACCCTAACCTCTTCTGCAGATGGCTAGATGAATTGTATTACCAGAACGATAGAGCGCTAAGAGCAAAAGTGAGCCTTTCTTTTGAGGGGGGGGGGGGCAATGCGTTTCACTGTAAACCCGACATAATTTGCCTCACTGAAACTCGGTTAAATGTTTGCTGTTCGAGTCCGTCAAGAATATCTTTCAAACGACTATTCAGTCTTCAGGAGGCACCACAATTGCACAGAGAAGATTAAAAATGGTGGAATGTTCTCATGGCTTCTGCCACATACCATGCATTTAGAACGATTGTTCTAGAGACTTATGCTGAATGCGTACTAGATTGAATTTCCAACACGTGATGGTTTGAGCTTTCTACTTTGGTGTTACCATTTTGTTTCCCAATTTCGATAACACCCTATTTGTTCAGAATTCTGTGAATTTAGAGCGAACGCTTAGGATAGGATAGGAATAACTTTAATAAAGTGCCGGCAAACGACGCTTAACATTATGAATTACAAAATACATATTTACTGAGACATCAGTCTGCTTAGCGCTGACTCGTCAAACAGCTTGCTTCTGTGTGACAGAGCTAACGTTGGTAAGAGTGCAATAACTTATTGATTTCATGAGTTTTATTGCCGGCCTTGACCGCCAGGCTAAGCCGGCCTGTTGCTACAGCCCTCCACCCCCATCACCACCACCGTTGGTCAGTTTCAGTGGGTTTCAGCATTGTAATTAAATAAACTTTGCTGGTCATACCTTAGATTTATTCTTAACAAGTACTACCATTTTTGAAATCAGTGAGACGCATGACAACCTAGTTGAGATAGATAAATATTACCCGCCATTTACTGTTTCTTTCCTTTTGCCATTGTCTCGTGCCGAAACTTCCCTGAAACTCCTATATGCGTGAGATGATTAATGATTGTACCGCTACCTTGCGCATAGAGTGGAATTCTTTTTTCAGTAAAACGTATGTTGAGGCTTGCACTTTGTTACTTACTTGGGCTGGCATGAATGCAGTGAGAAAACTTATTGCGTTATTTTGTCACAGGAAACCTATACTTCTATCATAGTATTTCTTCTGACCTAAAATATTATCTGCGAGAAGAACAGAGGTATCACAAACTATACAAACCACTAGATTGCAAGTACTGCATGGCAAGCTAGATTTGCAAAGGTGTACTGAAAAAATGGGTCGCTCGTGATGAAGCTCTTTATCACACGAGTCTTGGTTAAAATTTCGGTAAGAATCTCAGCAGTATTTTGGCGCTTGGAAAGAGTTAAAGCTAAATAGGAAGTAAATGTGACGGTATTGAAATCTGAAGGTAAACTCTCGTGTATATCACAGGAGGTACGCGAGCCATTTCCTGAACATTTCAGTAGAATTCTCACGGCCATTCAGTAGGCCTGCCACCGTCAGTTTTATGGATAATGCTGATTGTTTATCATATTCAGCCTCAACAGTAGACAAAGTTTCTGAAGCCAAGCTCACTGCGAGTAGTGACAGCATTCCAAACTTAATAATTACGGGTTGTTTTGACATTTTGTTGCCTGAATTAACATTCTTCTTCAATGTATCCTTAGAAACTGATGTTTTTCCGTCCCAGTGGAAATTGGCATTGGTTTCACGGTAATTAAACTTGGGACCTTCTGTGATATCAATCATTTTTGTTCTGTTTTCCTTCTTTGTGGCTTTTCGAAAGTTTTGAAAATGGTGATTTACGATTCTCCAGTTTGTTACTTGAGGTGTAATTCTCGACCATGCGACATGAATTTCAGAAAGGAAGATCAGTTAAAAATCACCGCCCAAGCACTCCGTATAGATGGTTAAGCGTAGCTGAAACGTGCATCCCCGTTGTTTATCACTGAGTTAATCTCAACGGTTCATTCAATGGCGGCTTCGAAGACAGCCGGATGCTCGGCAGCAGTTGCTCCTTGCGCTTGGCTGTACGAGCCTGTTCTTGTGCCCGGGCTGCAGCATCAGCATGGCGTACACGAGGTGGTTCCCGGTTCTGCTTGTGACGTTGCTGATCGAAAGCTGCCTGCTCCTCAGGACGACGCATGACCCGTGGCCTATCCGTTTCGGAGTCGGAGAGAAACTACTGCGGGCGCGCTTGGGTGTGACAGAGAGAAACGACGTCACTACTATGAAGCTAATCCTACACCACTTAAATAAGACAAGGCCTTTTCACTCCGATGCATGACGTCATGTTACTTGGCCCGACTGCCATAAAATCTAATGAGGATGCTTTCGAGGAGGCAACAGTGATTTTGACGTCATCGCTTTCATCACGCCAGCATTAATTTGTCAATGGAAATTTCTGCCCAGGTAGCGTGAGGTCATGGATCGGAGTCAACAGGCCTTGTGCTATCTAGGTGGTGTCGGCTAATCGCGCGCCTCTCGTTCTATCTTTTCTTTCGCGCATGCGCATGGGGTTGCACCGGAGGATTTTTTGGCGTACAGGCGACCGACAGACGGACGGACGGACGAATCGGCTAGCCATATCCTGATTCTCTGTAAAACAAACCTGTGTGTTTTTCTTGACTGTAGTGCACCTATAGTATTAAACCTAGGTCAGTTTGACACAGAGTGTTTTAGTATTCCCGATGTATTTGATGCCCTTTCTCAGCAGAAGCTGTTGCGGAAATTAAAGGCGTATGGGCTATTTGGCAATATGTTCGGTGGTTTGCTAGCTGCTTGTCAAATTGCCAGGACTGGAGGAAGTTTTCGGATTACTTTTCTCATTTCGTGCGTTTTTCTTAAATGCCCCAGAGTTCTAAACTTAGGTGACTGCCTGTCTCAATGTTTACAAATATTTTCCGTTGTGCATTGTGCATTCTGAGCTCGTACTCTTCGCCGATGACCTCAAAGTATAACGCAAAGTGGTCAGGCCGCATGATAGCTGATTGTTACAACAGGACATCAATTCAGTTACAGCAGTGCTTACTCAACAGGCATAATTTTAACAAAAAAAGCTTCAGTAATATCCTGCACTAGGAGGTTTGAGATAGTGAAATTCAGTTATTAGCTTCCGGCGAGACAGATATCGTGTGTAGCCTATGCAGACCTATAGGATTTCAAATATACAGCCAGCTACACTTTTGTCTAGATGTGTTAAATATTGTTAATATGATTCTACAATCTCTTGGGCTAGTTTAAAGATTAACAGAATTATTTTACAACGTAAGCTGTCATGGGCTTATTCCGATAGCCGCTTCGGTAGGCGATGTTGTCCGCCACGGCCGCCACCTGGTTCCTACCAACTTTGGGGTAATGGCCAAGAAATGGATGGAGTGCCTCGCGAAAGAAAAAAAAAACGGATAAGGAGATATATGAAAATGCTAGAACGAAAAGCATTTATGATGTGTGCAAGTGCTTAATAGAACGTGTTCTACGTTCTCCCATGAAAGGCAGCACGTTTCTGAAGAGCGATCGTTTTATTTGACTTCACATAAATGTTTGCATTTATTCGCGTGTTAATTTTCAAGTCGTATTATCCATGGTAAGCTTTGCCATTCCATTTTTACTTGTCCTCGACCTGTACTATTACTAAGTTGCAAAAGTTACTTGCTTAAGTTAATGTACTCCCACTGTGGAAAAAAAATGGATTAAGATGACGCAGTGAGCTGTCGTCATGGCCGCAAAGCCGTTGGCAGCCATAATAAATAAATAAATAAATAAATAAATAAATAAATAAATAAATAAATAAACAAACAGATAAATAATTATGTTAATCTGCCTTTATCGGGGAGTCGCAATTGAACCTAATGCAGTTGAGAAACTTTGGAAGCGTGTTTTGATGATTTAATAACATAACACCGTGCGGTCGTTTTACCATAAAGAAATAGAACCGCCACTGACTCTCGATTCAGAATATTCCTGTCCGGTATTCTTCCACAATTATTATTTTTAGCGTTTTATTGGTATCCGGCATGCCTCTAGCAATATTTCGTATTTTCATCGTATCTTGGTAGGCGTGGTAATTGGGATGATTTGCCTTATAAATATTCAAGTTATGAACGCCGATCCAACCGTACAGGGACACTCGGAGATGAAGTTCATTAAAAAAAGAAACTGCTACGAAAGGTGTTGCCTCGTTAGAGGATCCACTATCGAGAATTACGAGCGAGGTTCCGGCTGGTATACTTTCGCAGATACTTTTACAATTATCCGACTGAGAGTACATGGCGAAGCGTCAGTAACTTGGCACGTATTTTGCTGCAGAGCTGTCAAGGGTATTTTTGCAGCCGTTTTCGTGCGTCCGGCAAAAACCGGTGTGCGGCGGCTTGCTGGATATGAAATGTCCATCAGAGAAGAGCTAGTGAGGTAACCGGTCTCGGAGTCCCGTATTTCTTTGCTTTGAAACATAATTATCGACGATTACAAGATAACTTACCTGACGCATACCTCATTCGAACAGATTACAATTTCCCTGAACTTTTCTTTTACGCAGTGATTCGTAATTTTTTGTCTCACATAGCGTTTAGCCGGCCTCACCTTGAAGGTCGGCCAGGAGATTGTAAGGCTGCAGCGGTAAAAGCTGCAGACGATGTCGGTATCAAACGTCAAATCGGAGCATCGGTGGTGAATCGTTACTAAGAACAGTCCAGGAAAAAAGGTAGCAGTACCTGTGAGTGTGCGAGAACTTCGTGTTCTTTGATGTATTACTTGCTCGTATTAGCGTACATGCGCGCTGGATCTTTGTCATTGCCCGTAGTCAACAAACTTGCGCTTAAAATATTATGCCGTTATGCGATTCATTGAATATAAGGCCCCGACAGTTTTTCTTCTTTATAATATTGTATGACTTAACTAAATGGCCATCACGGATATCGTACGAACATGTGAGTAAAGTGGAAGGCTGGCCCGGTTGGAATTTATGTATCATATATAGGTCAGCGCAAGAAAAGAAAGCAGGGCAACACAAAAACGAAGGACGCAAGACGGCCCAATCTCGTTGTTAGACTGTAAGACGCAAATGCTTGGTGATCTAATCCACGTGATTCTAATGAAATACGCGCACAGATGGTGTATTCCCTTTAATTCTACGTTTTTTTCTTAAAAAAACTTCAGCTGTTTCACAGCACTCGTCTTCTGCCCTACCGTGTTGTGTCGCCTTCATTTGCGCGCTGATTCAAACAACATATTAGCTCCCGCAAGAAAATAAAAATAAAACGAACAGGCACAAAAAAAATGAGCGTATTTGGTCAGACGGAGTCACAGATCGGCAAGAAAATCTCATCGCCGGCTCGCTACCACCCATGGCGTTCACAGTGCGGCTAAATACTAATCGAAGGCCACGCAATACGATATCATTGGCGCACTCAAGTCGGAAATAATGAATGAATGAATATATGATGTTTAATGGCGCAAGGGCCAGGTGTGGCCAAAGAGCGCCATCGGAAATAATCGATTGCGATAATAAATGCGCTAAATGTGCCGCGCCTGAGAAGCACGTTGCAAAGATATCAGATGCCGTTTCTCCTTCTCCCCCTTCTTTTTCTCCTATTCACCTCAAGGTTGTTGAAGGAAGCTAGAGTAATTTGTTTTATTGTCCGGGATGCATGTACTGTATGGCGCCAAAAAACTCTCGTGCCTTTTAGTGCGCTCATGTTTTTTTTTTTTCTTTTTTTTTATGTAGCGCATGAACAGTCACAGCGCCGCACTTCCGTAAAGCGTGACAATGGCTGATTTTTTTATCTGTAGTTATACACCTGTTAAAGTTCTGATCCCTTACAGCGATAAACAAACTGCAGGAGAGGGCGGTTGCAAACTGCTCCCTCCTCAACAACAGCCAAAGCAACTAGAAATCACAAAAATAAAATGGATGGATATTGTTTTTTTTTTTTCGCGTAACGGACAGAAACGGCCAAAGAGCACCATGGCACTGCGCAGCTCAAAATTAATTTTTAAAAAACTTCTAAAAACGGGGGAAACAGGATCCTTGTAGTAGTTACGAAAGATGTGACCTCTGCCTCGGACAGCGTGTACTCATTAGTGCATTTGGCCTGCCCTGTTCGCCCTCGTTATGACCAGTTTTTACACCGACTGCGGAGCCGGGTGACGAAATCGGCGCAGAGATTTGGTGTAACTGACCACGCGTGCTTTTTTTTTTTTTTTCGCCGATGTGGAAGACAGTTTAGGTCGATTCGAAGGGGCATAAAAACTCGGCTTTCTTTGCAATTAAAAGTTAGGCAACGTCGGTTTGACCTCTGGTATGATGTTATGCAAGAGAGCCGGCTTACTGAACCGCTGCCCAAGCACTTTACAATTACGACATGCCCTCTAAAGTGAGTAGTCAGAAGTTAATGAGGAAAATTTTGTTAATGAAAGTATCATCGAATGTAGCGTCAATTTTAACCTCTCCAGCTGCCGTAAAGCTCGGCAAGTAAGAGTTAGCACTTCTTTTTCTCTGCCCTATTCTGCTCCTACATCGGTAGCCGTGGATAGATTTGAGGTCGACAGTACCTATTTTATTTTAGCTTTATTCGGCATTACCACCGGCAATCAATTATAAGGGGACCTTTCACGTCATGGCGTCATGGCGTTTTCACGTCATGCATGTGCGTGTGTGTGTGCGTGTTCGTGTGTGAGTTCGTCGAATCAACGTTTCTTGCAGTGGTTGAACGAGCATGGTTTACTAATGAATTGACTACGGAGTAGAATAATAATAATAAATAATAAATAATAATAAAATAAGAATTTCACTGGCAATTTAGTGGTAAATGCGAGAGAAATACTTTATCATTAAGTCGAACCTCTGTGATGTTCCGGATCCATGATTTAAACGACTTTCCCATCTTATGCATTATACCCCGTATGAAGTCGCGGTTCTGTTCCTCTTTAAACGTGTCGAACCAACTGGCCCAGGGACCTCCCCTCTTGAACCATGCTCTTCTAAGTTCTCGTCTCCCCTCTCTACAATGTGACTGGATTCTAAGGGTGTGCGGATAATCATCTTTTGAGACCAAATCGAACAGGAGTCGAATAGTGCCAGAAGAAAGTCGAATCGAATTATATATTGAATAGTCTTCGAGTAGAGAGAGAGAGAGAAGTTTAATGATACGAAATGCTGAGAGGTCGGCCTGAGGTATATTCCTCTAGCCAGCTACTCGGCATTGGGGGAAGGGGAAGAGGGAAAGAAAGAGGGAAGAGGTGCATGATAGGTGACGATGACGATAGAAGGAAGATGTAGAACATATCGCAAACAATTTGGCATGCTCAAAGTCTGCAATCCAGGCCCGTAGTTTTTAAAAAGTTCAGTAATGCCTGAATGGCCTTGAAACTCGATTGAGCATCTGACCAAGGGCCTAAAATAACGTCCTCCGACAACGGTGCGCTGTCGAGACGCGTAAGGTCGTTGTCCAACCTTTCACGCTCTTCCACGTACTTAGGGCAGTCACAAAGCACATGACCTATAGTCTCAAGCACATTGCACACCTCACAGTGTGGAGACTCGGTGCGTCGCATGAGGTGCACGTATCCGCGCGTAAACGCTACCCCCAGCCTTAGTCTGTGCAGAAGACTGGCACAGCTTCGTTGAATTTTCGGTGGTAGACTAAAATTCATGGCAGGGTCCAATCTCTGGAGTCGTCTGTGGCGATTATCCGGATTGTCCCAGTGCTTTGCTGTCAATTTTCGGATGACACTGGAGAGGAGATAGTTGGCGTCTGCTCTTGAAAAAGGAATTGAAAGCACTGACTCTCGTTCTTCGAGTGCTTTCTTCGCTTCGGCGTCGGCCAGTTCGTTGCCCTGTATACCACAGTGACTGGGAATCCACTGAAATGTGATGTGATGGCCGTTTTCTTGCGCTAAAGTGTAGAGCTCGGCAGCTTGAAGAGCCAACACTCTGTAAGCGCTTTCTTTCAACACCACTCTAAGTAGTTGAAGAGCCGATTTTGCGTCGCTGAAGACTGTCCATATTTGAGGGGGCTGTCGCGATATATATTGAACGGCCTCTCTGATTGCCACTAGTTCCGTAGATGTTGAAGTCGTCTTGTTATGCAGACGAAACCATCGAATGACTTGATGCGCAGGCACGACGAAAGCCGCACCAGACGCATACGACGATACCGATCCGTCTGTATACAAGCTCACGAGGAGTCATATTCTTTCGATATATATTCAAGTGTTAAATGTCTGAGGCCGACGGTAGGTATTCGCGATTTTTTAGAAATTCCCGGAATAGATAGACGTACCGGTATTTTGGACATTACCCATGGGGGCATATGTGGAAGGTCAGCCGGGGCAAAGTATGCTGGTACGGCAGATTCTTGCCATTTAACGGCTCTTGAAAAAGTGGAGTCCGGCCGTGTATCGGGTAATGTCGATAAGGGATGGCGTCCATGACGACAAAGCAGTCGCAGGAATACTCGAAGAGGTTCGCATCGTAGATAGACAGGTAAAGGGGTGATGCGAGCCTCCTCAATTGTTCCGTGGGTTGATGTGCAACGTGGAACACCGAGACATGTTTTCAGTATCTGTGCCTGGGCACTTTCCAGCGTGCGTAAACATGACGGGCTCATACCTGATAAAACTGGCAGGCTATACCGAATGTATCCGACGTAGATAGCCTGGTACAGCCGGAGTAGCGAACGCTCAGATGGACCCCACTTCATACCGGCCAGAAAGCGAAAAACTTGAGCAAGCCCAGTTAATTTTTTCTTTAACATTGCCACATGTTTCGACCATGAAACACCGCGGTCAATGACAACGCCAAGGTACTTGTGGTGGGTGACATATGGGATAGCATTTCCATTGATCATAATTGGATACCAACACATAAGCTTCCGTGTGAACGCTATCGCAGCGCACTTGTCTGGGGCCAGTTGCTGTCCTTGGCACTGCAGGTACTGAGGCGTTAAAGAAACAGCTCGCTGCAATCTGGCACGAATTTGTGGTCGCGTGACTGCGGATGTCCATATGCATATGTCGTCTGCGTATGTACTGATGCGTACTGTATCAGGAATTATTTCCGCAAGGCCAATAAGGGCAACATTGAAAAGAGTCGGGCTGAGAACTCCTCCTTGAGGCACTCCACGGACCACAGCGTGTCTTGTCGTTTCGCCAACATTCGTGGACATGAAGACTGTACGACCATCTAGGTAATTATCAATCCACATGTAGAGACGGCCGCCGATGCCTAAATTACTGAGGGCATCAAGAATGGCTTCGTGCTGTACATTGTCATAAGCTCCTTTTATGTCTAAGAAAACTGCTCCTACAAGTCGGTGTCGCTTTTTTTCGTGTTCGATCGTGGACACGAGATCAATGACCCCATCTATTGCAGACCGGCCACGTCTAAATCCGGTAATCATTTCAGGATAAAGCTCATTCTTTTCCATGAACCATTCTAATCTAGTGAGCACCATCCGTTCCATCACCTTACCGACACAGCTAGCTAAAGCTACTGGCCGGTAAGATGACATTTCGTAAGGCGATTTTCCTGGCTTTAGGAGGGCGACCAAACGGCTGGTTTTCCACTGCTTCGGGACTGTACTGGATGACCACGTGGCGTTATAGTATGACAGCAGGACTTTCCGACCTTCCATCCCAAGGTGGCACAGAGCAGTATATGAAATACCGTCAGGTCCAGGGGCAGAAGATCGTCTCGACGCAGCAAGTGCAGCTTCCAATTCCGGCATCGTGAAAGGAAGGTCAAGACGATCATCTTTAGGAGGTAGCACGGGTCGATCCAATGTTGGACATGCTGAAGCATCGGTACGGGTGACTGTCTTACAGAAGTCTTCGGCAACCTGCACTTCCGTCAGAGATTGGTGATGTGCTAGAGCACGGAAAGGATGTTTTTGCTGAGGAGGGGCACGAAGGCTTCGTACTATCTGCCAGATCCTAGAAAGTGGCTTTCGAGGATCTCGAAACGAACAGAAGGTCCTCCACCGTTGTTTTACCATTTTTGAAGGTGACGCCGTATTTTTCGTTTCTAATATTTTTCGTTTTCTAATAATGAACCGCCGTTATCACAAATAATACAAAACGATGCTCACATTCTAGAATTCTTAAAGTTAGCACGTTTCTGTCTTTACATATAGCACGTTATGAAGGGTCGTTTATTAAGAGCACATATGGAGCATTAGGAGCAAACAAATAGTTTCTTCGCCTGCACAGGACTCTTCAGACAGTTCGAATGATCGCTCTTTTAAGGGATCGACGTTGGGCTACTTGGTGTACGATTTGGAGAGGGAAGCTGCGCGTAAGACGAGGACTAAGAAAGCTCGACAACGCTTCCGCTGCGTTGTCAATCTTTCTTAGTTCTCTTCTAACGCGCTGTTTCCTCTTGCAAATCGCTGTATTGAATGAAAAGCATGGCTACCTAAGGAACGCAGTCTTCTACACTGCAATAGTTCCACGTTTCATGTCTGTACTATGACCGCGGGGGTGGAAATATAGCATACTTATTGTGCTCTAATTTTACGCTTGGTTGGGCACAGCTGATGTTCTTATTAATTCTAGAGGTACTCGTAAAATATTCGCATTTACGAATAATGGCTGTTCGATTTGATATTCGGAAGTTTCAAATATTCGCACACCTCTGCCCGCCTGCCACACTTTGACTTTGACTTTGACTTTATTGAAATTTAGACAATATACAGTTCTCCGGGTGAAGAGGGCTAAAGGGGACACACATGGTCACCTGACTAGGCCCTAGACACCCCGAATTCACGCAGGCACAGTTTCGACATGTTAAGTTACAAAGTACAAACATCTTTTTTTTAACAGGAAGACTACACTACAACAATTCATATACAGCAATATACATTGTACATTCAAATGAGTCTAATTAAGAATGTATAATAACTACAAACATGTTCAATTGACCAAAAGAAAACAAAGCTAGGAATCCAACTGGATCTCCTATACGACAATAATAAAAAAAATATTCACATGACAAATATGTTCACTTGACAAAAAAAAAATCACACATATAAACATTTTTCCACTGACGCTTTTAATGATAACGCATTAACATTAAGCTAAAATTAAAAAAAAACGGCAGAACAGGCCTCAAGCACCTTATGTTCTTCTCCACACCTTGAAATAATTGCACAAGGACAACATAAATTTATTTCGCGCCTTGTGGGGTACTACAATAAGGATGGTGAAGGCGACAATATTATAAAATATTCATCGGTCAAGGGAGTTATTACATAACATACTATTAAGCCTTGAATAAATCAGTTTTAACACGGTAAATAAAAAAATCATTACAAGCGATTTGTTACTGATGCATAATTAGTGGAAGATTTCATGCCACTTCAGTACGTCGAACAGAATGAGGCCGCTGTTTATTGTCCTAGTCAGTCCTAATTTAGAGGCCCAGCAGGTCACTATAGTGTGCGTACTCTGCAGAAGAAATCTCAAAGCGCATGTCAGTCAGACTCACTGCTACTGTTATTACACCAGTCCAACAATTGTCGACAGTAGCTTTTCCGCGGCGAGCGCAGAGATTACCGTGAAATAAAGGATTGTTAAATAAATTGCGTGTCAGTGAGAAGAAAGTCAGGCTTATTGAACTTCAATGAAATGCAGGACGCCGATGAAATGAGTGGAGACACGAAGAGATGGCAGCTGTACCAACACAGTAACACACGAGATGGTTACAGGGACGAAGCATTTCCACTGAACCCGAAGTCATTTGTCCGACTACAAAGTAAGGCGGCTGAACGGTTCACTGAGCCAACTGTGAAAACTTCTCGGGACAGCCGGGATGAAATGGGTTGTTGCCGTTTCTTGTCACGACGCCGCTGGCTCCTTAACGCAAGGTTGATTCTCTGATAAACATCTCAGGAAGAAAGTGACATTTGTGTAATTACCACTTTTCAAGCCTCCATGCGACTCCTTAGGTCAAGCACTGTAGCATTGTCCTCGGCCTGTAAGAGGTCTTCCGTTGTCTTCCCCGAAAATCAAACAAAGACCACCCTTTCGTATAGTCTGCAACAAGCACCAACAAATGTGCGCTCGAAGAAAAGAAAGAACACGAAAATAATACCATATCTTCTCGAACATATATTTATCCTTCCTGGGGGCTAATGACTGCTTTCAAAAAATAAAATAAGAACGGAACAACAAAATGCGTTTAGTGACACACTAGACCCTTTTCATATTTGTATAGCTGGCTCTTCTTCAAGGCAGCTTGCCCAACTAGTGGTGGCGTAGTCAGTTTTCCAAGCCAACCTACCCTATTTTAGTAACATTGTTGCAAACAGCGTGCAGAATCGCAGCCTATTTGTGTTATTACACTAAAAATGTAGAAGTGGTTCTCGTGTCAAAGTCGTGTGTAAGGGACAAGCACCGGCATGATGATGATGATAATGATTATGACAATGATAGTGATGATGATTATACTGATGACCCTCTGTCACGGCTCGCACCCGCTAAGGGTGATAGGCCAAGAATCGGGCGGCAGGAGGTAGCCAAAGAAAATTCTTATGTGTTGCTGGTACTTCGTCTTCATTCGAACGCCAAACGGTGCCGACATTAGTCGGGGAAAGGAGCAGTGCAGACGCTTGCTAATTAGGAAGCTGGTCTATCATAGTGACATAAAGAGAGCGCCGTTGGTCGTCGTTATTCTTATGTATTCTTTTTTTTCCTGCTAGTAACCTTGTAGTGCATTTAGATATGCCAATTAGGCAATGATGCATTTCGAATGACGAAACTACCCTATCTTAACTAGATATATTAGATAACGCATAACTTTCACCTCCCAGGCGAAAGTGTTTGCAGAATAGCCCCATAAATCATGCAAGTAGAATTTTGCTTTTTGGCGCTTACGTTGCAAAATAAATTGTAGAATAATATTAGCGTTCATAATTTTATTAAGATGCCGCAACGCCCGCTCGGTTGTTTATCTACAGAAGGATAAACCCTTGCGTCCTGTGCAGAATGCCCTGTTAATCATCTTTCGTGAACACGGCAACGCTACACAGTGCGGCAAATCGCCTGCGTGAATAAATATAAAGAAAATAATGAGTTGTCTTCTCCGCCTTTTTTGGCATCGTAAGATGTCGCGACATCAACAGGTTGATCCTCTTGACGTCATGGGGGTAAGAACTGTAGACTAGTCCATCTACGACAGCTGTCAGTCGCCATCTGTCAGCCAGCAAGTCGTTGCGCTGTAGTCGCAGGCCCTTTCTTTCTTGTCATTTCGCTTGTATTTCTTGCGCAATCGACTGATTTCACCTCGCGTTCTTTCGACGGCGTGTGGGCGTCAACCGCTTGCAGCCAAAAAGAAAGGAGTGCTGATAATCCGATGCTGATGGTGTTTTCGACCAGAAAAAAAAGAGGCCCAACAGGACATGCCTCCTATTGCAATATGCATCGACGAGGAGAGCCTTTAGCACAGCACAGAAGGTGAGAGGGAAACCGCTCGGTCGTCAACCAGTTCAGAGTGATTTAGGGGCCCCCTAAAGCTCTGGTGATCTTGTGTCGTAGCAGTGACAACGTAAGACTATTGTCTATGATTGAAAATACGCTGAGAAAGAGTAGCAGAGTTCTTAATGCGTTAAATCTCGCCTGAAAAGCAGTCGCCCAGGCACGAAGTACTCGCGCGCGCCGTCGCTTCAGGAGTGTTGTGATCACCTCTACTTGCTTCCACGGTTGGTGTATAGGAGCGCTGCTGCGGTTCTAGAGACGCATATTGAATATATCTGGTCATCGTCAGTGCAGTACATGAAAGAACGCTTGGTGGAGCCTCTCGTCCATCCACTTATTCTGGGTGCGAGCCTCAAAATCGGTAATTCCAGCTCTCTGCGATTCTTTCGTCTCTAAAGTATCTTCTCAGTGCCGTAGCGGGAATAAAGTTCGCAAATATGAAAGTGGTTCTGCCATCGCAAGCTCATTAACCGGTGAAATCTCATGCAATTTTGATTATATTGTGATTTTTTTTTCTCTGTTCACATAATCGCATGCAGCACATTTGTTACTATGGAGAGAGAGCGAGACCCCAAAGCTGGTCGTATATAAAAAAAAATTTCAGAACGAATAAACACAGAATCACAGACGCGGCGAATAGACACTCCGCTAACGTGCGTGAAGCATTGTTGCTGAGCATTGAAGAAAGGGTGTCTATATGGACGGGTTCGAGGAAGCCGAGTCAACGAAAACAAGGATAGCACGCACTGACATGAAGTGATCTAATTAGTGCAGAAAAAAATAACACACTTGCGACCGCATCAAATAACGTGGCGCAATATTACATCTAAAATATCAAAGCAACATTTGCTCTGAAGCAAGAAGGAAAAAAAGAGAGATATCTCCGTAATCTGTTTATGACAAATCCTTGTGGCAAAATGCGGCAACTATAATAAAAGCACGTCGGGCGCGTTTTTGTCGTTTATAAACGAGCCAGTGAAAGGTGCAGGAGCAAAGTGGTGAGCAGTAGCTATAGCTGCAGTAGCCTCCCGGAAATTGATAATCATCAAGCCCAGTGATAGCGTAAAATTTTAAACAATTACTAATCTCTCTCGTTAATAAGGAACACTGTGCCATGCAGCTCTCACAAACAGTATTTTTTAATGATATATCGGGATATGCGGGTTTGTTGAAAGAAGCTTGTTGCTGGGCTATCTGCTTCATTATGCTTAGGAAGAAAATATAGCGCAAAACAGACACAGGGGAGAGGGCAGCAAAAAAGTTTGACAGTGACGTTTCACTTTGTGAACGCGGTTAACGCGCAAGCATATGTGTGCTTTAGCGCACACGACGCTAATCGGCCCTCGGTGTGCCTAAACTGCTACACTTTCGGCATTGCAGATTGTATTCAAGACAGGGCTCGCACGACCGCGCCATACGGAGCAGCCGCCGCAGTAAAACGCCCCCCTTGTAAACATTCGCTTAGTAAGTATATTAGCTAGCGTGGTGTCGGCGCGCACAGGCAAGCGTGAACACTTGACACTCGATGACAACGGACACTCGCTGTCAAAGCGCTCGCGTGAGGAATCGCGGCAGCAGCAGCGAGCGAAGTGACGCTTCAACGCAAACTGAGGGGGGAGAGCAATGCCCACGGGAGGCTACGAGCCGTCGGCCGTCCTAGACTGTGCCTCCAAAGCAGATCGCTTTCAAGCTAAAGCCTCTTTTTCCAACATACCGAGCTGGAAGATGCTTACGTCGGTCTCTGATCGCAATCGGCTCGTTCGATCACGACGCGCGGATCGCGACCGGCTGTGTTCGGATCGAGACGCGATCGTGATTGGAAGTGGCTGTGCACCTTCTCTGGATCGGCTCGATCGCGATCGAAAATTCCCGTGTGAAAAAGGTTTTACTATGAAATAACACCCGTTTCGGGGCATCCAGTTAGTGCGACGAACAAAAACAATCTGCAGCTCTGCAGTCAACTACGCGAAAGTATTGCGTCCCCACCGCACTGGTGTATTCAGCAGAGATCACTGTGCCAGTATCGAGGCAAACGATTACCTTAACATACGTGGGCAGCTAAAATACCAGCGGGCGACATGACAACACGCAAGCGGACACTATTTTTCACTCGGCGGTGAAGCATACACATTCGAGGCCGCCAAGCAAAGCGCGAGAGGCTGGGCAACCACTTCAAACAGATCGTGGCTTAAATGCACCTGACTAGGCATAATAACAATATAAAAAAAAACCAAGTGACAAGCTGACCTGAACGGCGCACAAGAAGCTTACAAGCTTGAATTGCTCGGGGCGAAGTAGGTATGCGCATGCACGATGACACAGCGCCAGAGCGCGCCAGTGCGAGCACATACCATGTTAAAATGACAAAGAATGGTTAGCTTACATGTTCGTTGAACGATGGGCCAAAGCTTTGCGTCGTCAATCTAACCGCATCCATTGCTGGACCCGAAACAACGGCGCTTGCAGCACCGCGTCAACACATGCCTACAGATGTACGGCGGCTTTGCTGGCCTTCAACCCTAGGCCAGTCATGCCGGAGCCATCACGTGATAACAAACATGGCCGCTATACTGGAGGATGCGGACTGATAAGACAGAGACTGTATCAGAACAATTGTGTTGCAGAATAATGCGGAATGATTGCGCATACACTGCACATCATTCGTGTTTTAGTTGTTTCTTTACAGCTAAGCTGTTTATGGCTAGTCTTCCATGCAATTTTCATGGGCGTGAGCAAACACTCAGCGCCCTCCCTTTGTCATCGTTCCAAGCCCGTGTGTGCCTAGTTTCCTTCCGCCCTCCTAGGGTGGCGGGTACGGTCACGCATGTCTAGTTTGCGCCGGTGGGCTGTACAATCGAAATGTCATGTGTGCCTCCTTTCCGCCGGCTTCTCAGGGCAGCAGCGCTCAGATCGGATTTGCTCCAATCACGTGCGCGGCTAGTTTCCTCCGGCGCCTCGAGATGGCGGTAGTCGTCACCCCCCCACCCCCTAAGCCATTGAGCATGAGCCATTGGGCGTGCATAGCTTGAAAGTCTGGCTAAGAATTTGTCCAACGTTGTACCTGAACCGATCAGCCTGTACCATAGCGACCACAAGGCCATCGTCACCACCATCACGACCAAAAAGTAATGACCCACGGATCAACACAAATGATGGCCACCGATCAAGGCAATAAATGTGCGTTCGCACATTTCATCACGATCACCACTCATCAAGACAATAAATGAGTTCGTACCTTTATTCAAAATTCTGTGTCACCTCTGTGTCGTGTGCTAAACACATGCTGGTCCTCCACATTCACAGAGTCGAATAGCTCATGATTTGGTTTTCACTTAGCGTTGCCTACATATAAAAAAATACAATTATTTTTGATTGCTTATTTGTCGCTAAAGTGGTATATTATTTCTGCTTCTACGATTAAATTACCTGACTATGTAAATTTATATTAGTGTATGATTTATGTTCGTTTTGTCGCGGTGGTATAGCAAATGAACCAAGTTAAATGCTACGGGGACGTTATACCCGTACTTTTCGTTTTTTTTTCGCGGGGGAGCAAAACGAGGAAGTGCGGAGAGAAAGTAAATAACACAAATAAAGATGTACATTTCTTTCTCGCTGCCATGTTTTCTCTCAACATTCTGGTCCATGTACACTTTACCCCATCGGTGTTCAGGCATATAAGACCTCGTAATGCGGACACCCTGGAAGGCGGGACGCCAATCGAAATCGCTCGACTCGGCCGCCTCCTCTGGCGTGTCGCGTGACAGCGAAGAATGGTCGCAATTCGCGTTTCACGGGAATGTGCGCGCGCCGCGCTCACGCTTTGCTACCTCCTCCCCTTTTTTCTTCGCTCTACAACCCGACGATCCCAACGGCCTCACTGCGCCACCAAGCGTGTACCGAAATCCAATATCCGAGGCCGGATACATCAGAGTGCACTCAGCCGCGAACGGTGCGGGCTGTCGTTAACAGGGGCGTCTGGGGGCTGTCTTGCGGTTCCCGAGCACACGCTAGCTGTGCCGACGAACAAATCTCGCCGCGTCCTGCTTGGAAGCATTTTCGAGTTGTGCGCTCTTAGAAGTCGCTTCTGGCACGTGTCGCGTTTCCTAAAGTTATTTTCCTTTAGGCTACGCCTGGCAGGAAAAACTTCCCCTTTGATGATGGGTGATGATGGGCCGGTGCACGTGACACGGGCTTTGGCTCCAACACCAACACGTCGTCGTTATCATGCCCTTATCGTCATTCCGTAGTCTTTTTTTTTTTTTTCATCGTCGTTGTGCCGTCAAGGTCCTTCCGTAGTCGTCATTTTGTCGTAGTTGTGTGGTCATACCATTGTTGACGTGGCTTTCTTGTCAAGCAATCATCGTCATCGCGTCCTCATTATTACAGATTCGTCATACCATTGTCGTCAAGCTGTCGTCGACACACCTCCGTCAACATACAGTCGCCGCCATAACATTGTTCCCATGGCATCGTCGTCGTACTAAGTTTTCATAATACCATCATGATCTTATGTTCGTCAATCCACGGGCATCATTCTAGCCCAGTCATTATATCTCCGTGATTCGCTTTGTCACATTGTTGTCGCCGTGCCATCGTCATCATACAATAAACACCATTATTATATTAGCATCATGTTGGCGTCACAGTGTTATCGTGCTACGTTCGCCGTCACTTCAGCTTCGTCATGAAGTGGTCGTCAAGCTGACATCAGCATATCATGGTCCTCGTTTCGTAGTGGTAATACTACTCTTATCACTGCATCATCGTCACGCGGTCGTCGTCATACCTTCGCGCACATTTGATTATCACCTTCTCGCAGTCAGCCCGACTGTCGTCACACTATTGTCGTCATTGTAGCATCGTCATGGTAATGCATCTATCTTCATGCGATCGGCATCATTCCAGCAACCGCATCATGTCGTCGTCGTCATACCAATGACGTCACTCTAGCGTTGTCATCCCATTGTCGTCATGCCATCGTCGTCGCATCCTCGTCGTCCTTCCCGTGTCGTCACCTCATGGTCGTCGCGCTTTTTCACCATCACATTGTCGTCGCCATGCTATTGACATCTTTGCATCGTAGTCGTGCCGTCTATCTCGTCCCATCATATTAATTTTGCCACAGTGATTTCAGTGCAGTTATGCAATTATCGTCATGCGCCGCCGCCATTCTATTGTTTTCGTTGCGACGTCGTAATAGTCATTATCAGGCCGTTGTGATCGTTCTGTCATCGTCATGACTGGCGTATTCATGATGGTGCGCAAGAAGTTCGCTGATTCTGGTGGTTTTCAATGCAAATGTGTCCAACTGGGTGGAGTGGTCTGTAACTTCAAATGATCGCTAAGCAGAAGCAGCGTTGTTCATAAACATGATTGTAAGTATCGCTTAAACCGATTCCGACAGCGTGTGGGATCCGCAGATTTATTAATGCGAAGCTTTTTTAGCGAACCTTTCTCGACTTCGTTGAACGTGGCTGCTAAGTGCTGCTGCTGCGGTGGCGCCAAATAGTTCGCCCACAGAAAATAAACGATTTAACCAGGCGGTGACGGCTCGCCTATATACATTGTTTTGTTTTGTTTTTGATCGACGGAGTGGAACAGACGCTGTTCCAATAGAATAGAACGCGCATGGTGTCGGTGAATAAGTGGGCATTGATGAAACATAAACCGGTACTGCCACGTCTCTATTTTTTTCCCTCTAATGCTGTGTTGTTTTACAGCTGCATTTCAGCTATAATAGTACACTATTAAGTTTTCCTTCAATGACTGTGTGCGTGGACATTTGCTTTTAGGTGACAGTGCATTTCTCAGGAAAAAGTATGCAATAAAAAATAACCTTCGATATTGCTAAGGAATATCATTTGTGGGGCACTGAAAGGTGACACCAACTGGAATAAAGGACAGAATAGCCCCCTTCAGAATATACCTTGTGAAATGTTTTCTTGACGATATCGTATGCAGCCTGTACGGTCTATTCTCCATTTGGGTAAGCAGAGTAAAATTGCCGACTTTGTCTGAAAGAAGTCGGGACATACCCTTTTTTCTTGAGTCTCCTTTTGTAGCAAGATATTTACATTTAATAAAACAACAACGGCTGACATCACGCGATGCGTTGCTGTCGTTAGCTTTAGCAGGGAACGCCAGTGTTGCTTTAGAGATGCACAGGCTTTCCAAGCTCCGAGAACTTCCGTAACTCGTCCTATATTCCGGGTCAAAAGAGCCACTTTGCACAAGTCAGAAGTTTTTTTTTTAGCTCCCTCAAGCAAAACCTGTTCGTAGCATCAAGCGCCCATTCCCTACCCGGAACATCGCCGGAGGCAATTCTTTCCGCATCCGCGGAGAGGTCTGTCTCACAATCGACAGTTGGCCCCTTGGCGTATTGTCCAAGACAGAAAAGCATGAACTTAGCGAGTTGTGAGATCGGCTGGTCGGAGTCTATTTGCTTTGGAAAAGCATCAATAATAACGGGGGTGCAAAAGAAAGGAGCGCTTGGTCAAACGCTGAAACATTCTGAGTTCAGTCACAAATTTGTATTGTATTTTCACGCGGATAATAAAAAGACATCATCCCCGACAGCGCCTTAAGGTTGAGGCCTTGCTGGCTTCGTAACATTGTTATTGTTAGGGCCCCAGAACTTCTTTGATGTTTTCTGTTCTTGACATGTGTTTTTTGTTTTCCTTCTGCACCAAAATACCCTATGAACGCAGTCACCACCTTTTCGCAAGCGCCGCTGTAGCGTACGTCGGTGGCGATCAATTGACTCGCACATATCGTTCCAAGTCCCCCCCACTACATTGCCTCCAAGAACAGAAAGGCTGCGTGTGGCGAAGCATTTGTCCCTTACATGTCAGCGCGCAATAGTTAGGTCCAGCAGGCAGGGCGTACTTTATTGTTTTATTTGTAATATTTTACATAGAATGCTCAACACAATTTTTATGTCCCTTACATGTGTTTGTCCCTGTCAGAAGCAGTATCCAACAGAGATTACGCGTACCGAATGCCCATGCACAAAACATTGGCACAAGTTATTCGTTCACATCTTAGCGTGTTATTATTTATTACCTTTGAAAAATCGCATTTGATAAGAAAATCGGTACCTAAATGGCTGAATTCCATCGTCCCACTTTTTTTTTTACCATGATATTAGCGGGAACTGTTTCCGGAAGGAAGAACCAGTTTAACACGAGAACAGTCATTTTGGCATGCATTTAATCGCGACTTCGCGATTAAATGCATTCTTATCTTCAATTTTATATTCACCTTAAGAAGAAGAAAGCCAAATATCTGACCGAGACATCGACTGCAGCTCGTGTCCCTAGTTTATTTTGCACCTTCGAAATGGACGTGCTGTAAGTTTGTTCAGTGTCAACTGTCTTAAGACTGCAGATTCGTTTACGATACAGACAGCACAATCTGTGCTTAAGCTTTCGAAGGCTCCTCATTATATATATATGTATATATATATATATATATATATATATATATATATATATATATGGGTCAGAAATGTTTACCACACTAACAAGCGTCACGAGCAACTGGGACAAATAAACAGGTGCAGGAACGCCGCTTTTTTTTTCTGCAAGTGTCTAAGCAAAGGAACGAAGAAAACGAATGCAGTCAATGAAAGAAACGTGACGTAAAAAAATACACAAAAGGTTGTATCAGTTCTTGGAGCCGAAGCTTTCTTCCGAATATTTGGGAAGTTTGAAACTTTGGAATCGGTGACAGTCATCAGATATAGAAGGGGGGGGGGGGCATTTTGAGGACACATCAAGCAGTCGCAAGAGATTAAATTATTGTGCCCTTTTGAGTCCAAGCGAGAATACCCAGCGAATGCGAAATTGCGAACTCCGTAACGTCACAGCGCCTATGCAGCAGTACATCGCGGCAGTGGTTTGGTGGTACGTGAATGGCCACATTTAAAGTGAACACCTCGTTAGTAGTCAAGAGCGCACGATAGCAGATGCTTTGCATCGTGTTCATAAAACTGTTATTTTAATGTTTGGCATCGCCATTAGGCGTCGTATAAAGGCACATTTCCCCGTAGAAGAAATGTTTAGGGTACACCGGCTTGAATCATATCGAGACGTTTGTTTTACTAAAACAGGATGGCTCTTTAAATAGTCACTAGGTAGCGAAAGCTGCGCCCACCAGTGTTGGCATTTTGTTCCACCATGATAGTTCATAAAGCTTATGTTTAAAGCGCCCTCCTATAGGATGTTATTTCATATAACTTCTTTCTACATCAAAGAATTAAGGATAACGGTATAACAGCGCCAAAAAACACACCGACGAAGGAAGAGCACAGGACCAGCGCAGTTTTGGCACCTTTTAAAATGAATGACCCGTACCAACTAGCTCGCACACAAACGCTTCTAAGAATAACGCGTAAACCGGTTGCGAAGCCGGCATGCACGTAAGATTACGCAACTGCCTACGCGCAACAGAAAGCACGAAGTGCGTATTTCACAGTAGCTTTTCACTGTCTACACGGCTTACATGGCAGGAAAAGCGGGGCAAGGGGGCGTCTACATATTTTTCTCCGCTTAGGCTTGTTCGCTGGCGCAATGCCAAAATTTCAGCGTATTGCTTCCTCTGCGGAAAATAATCTGGTCGCGAGCTCAGTTTCTGCAGCGGCGAAACGCATAGGCGCGCTATTTTTAATCTGGTCGCTTAATGAGCGCCACAGTTCACCAGCGAAAATCTGTTGTAAGAACAAAATAACGCTGTACCCGACGACGTCTTAAAGAAAAACAGTCTCAGGGGCAAGAACAGTCCGTGGGGCAAGAGCGGCCACGACTGGGCTACATGCCAAGCCTATACGGCTTGAAAAAACAAGCAATCACTTGCAGATGCGGCCGTCATACAAAACTATAGCAATGACGGGGCACCCCTGCAGCGATAGTTCAGTTCGCTCGGCCTTCACTTCACGTCTAGATCGGATCATCGCGGTGTATTTTTGCACGCATCGTCGTGTACAAACATACAAAAAGAAACGGCTTCGAGGGAAGTCTTTGTGCGTGCTATAGCAATAAAGAGCTTTTCGCTGACAACCCTCAGATGACGCAAGCATTGCAGAAGTGAGCGTTAGATGTCCGCGCGAGAAACACCGAAGTAAGAAACGCCCATCGCGTGACATAAGGGAACCACCTCTGGCCGGAAGTGGTTGTCGTCACACGCGTCAATACAGACATGGGCGGAAGCGTATTGAGTGTTGCTTCCACTTTATGGCAAGGCGTTGCACTTGGAGGACTTATGGATTTCCGAGTGCAGACATCACTAGTAGACGTAGGACAGACAGGCGAGATCATCCTGTAAATAACGCATTACCTAGCTGTTTTTTTCTTTTTTGTGATCCTGAGTTACTCGCAGTTCTCTTCGGAAGCTCGGCATCACTTTATATGAAAAGTATATGTTGCACATACGTCTCTATGCTTTATATGGCATGGCGTAGATAGAACGGATACTTTTTACTGTCGTCTGCTCTTGCAACTTTAAACATAGCATCATCCTCTACACATAAGGGAAATCGATGCCTTGAAGCTTTTGTGCTAGAATAACTCTGCTTGCCGGCTTTCAAGCACAAACTGCTTATATTTTGCTGGCCTTTGACGCACAGAAGTCATGATCCTAACGTGAAACCCATTTTCGTTTTAACACAATTAAATAGCTTTTAAAGCCGCTAGCAGCTGCTCTGTAACCCTAGTTTGCAATATTTCCAGCGCTGTGTGCGTGTCGCTCTCTCGTGTCCCTGTCTTTTTTTGAGCTGTGTCCTTTCTCCATTGCAATATTTGTTGTGCAAATTCTGTGCGTTGTTACATTACATGTCATCTTATGCTATGCTAAGTTGTATTGGGGTTGATGCGGATAGGTCAAGCTAAAAGGCACCTCGGCTGCTCCATTTTCTTGTGTTATGCCACAAAAAAATAGTGGCGCACATGATAACGATAAAATAAGGGCATGAATATGGAATTGCATAAAACACAAGGATAACAACATCGCAACGGAGAGTTCACTGATGGGTCTTCATGTCGCTTCCCAATTATGTACCCTATGTAGTCCTTATGCAATGTAGCAACAGCCTTTAACCCACTAAATGGACGGTAGGTCCAAACACATGCCTCAGTATCAGTTTTGTCAACTGTACAGGGTATTAGCTAGGAAGATTAGACAAGAGTGTCACTACAATGTAAAAATTACTGGAACCATGGCAAGCATGTCCTCTACAGGAAACAGCAAACACATTTAGTTGACAATGTTTTCGAAAAACATTCATCATTCGTTGTGCTGTTCAGGTATGTATAAAGCGACGTACCATAGGCTAATTGGAGCTTTATATCAAATATGTGTTAGTGCATTGTGTCTTTATTGTCTCATTTTATTTTAATACTCTTCCGCACGCGTTAATTTGGTTAGTTGCTTGTTTCTTATCTTGACTTGTTTAGGTCGGCGCGTCCTTGCTGTGCACATATTCTCACTTGTTTGCCTGGCTTGAACTGACCAATCGCTTGTGTTTTCTTACGTAGGCGAGAAAGAGTAGCGGGCATCACTTATGATGCCAACCTCTCCTACGCACCTGCTATTAAAAAGTACGAGCACCGTTGACTACTCTGGATTGTACGGGGGGACATGTATTCGAAAAAGCGAGTAGATTTGACCTTCGAAGTAGGTTTCGATGACTGATGATTGTGCTCGCTGCTTTTTTTAAATATTTAAGTGTTATTTGTCTTTCTGAACGCAAGTTCTCCCAATCGAGGGTTTGATGCTGAGCTCATATGTATGACAGTGTTTGGTTTTCCACGAACATTTACTATTTGTTTATATGTAATCTTTCTCTTCTATAGCCGGCAGGCATTGTCCCTCTCTTGGCGCGAGTTGCAAGTTAACTCTCTTTCTCCTCTTTGGGATTGTTTTTATGTACGTGAACGCCAAAACAATAATTATATGGCGTGACAATATGCCTGGAGTAATCCATCAAAATCTCTTCGAATATTTCCAGTGCATTGTTACGAACGATGAAGTATTTGAGCGTTGTCTCACCGACTGAAATATAGGAAACCTCGACAAGTGAACGCGATGGATGCATACTTCTTCTACAAAAAGCATTTCTCTCCTCCATGTAAAACTGACAGCACATCTCTTCACAGTAGCAATTAAAGAGCTCCGGCATGAGTCAGATTTGTAAGCTTTTATTTGATTATTTGTTCCACGATGTCCATGCTGCAAATCATCCCGAAAAAAAAAGTGTCCGAGCATTGCATAACACAACTGCCATGGTTTCCTGAAGATTTGCTAAATTTCATGGAAAAGATAGATCACATGATAACCTAAAGAACCTTTATAGTATGCACTTCGGCTTATTTCTCTGGTCCTGACAGCTATGCGTTCAGACCAAGCGTGGAGACTTACGTGTGTGCAGGTAGACTTTTGTATAGAAGATATACTGGGTGCTGAAAAAAACATAATTTTAACATATTCTACATGCCATGAGATTGAACACTACGCGTTTTTTCCATTTATGCGTCGAAACACTGAATGGTAGAAAGTGTCGCATCCGACGGACATCCGATGCGGCGTTCGAATTTTGCCACGCAACCTTATTTGAAGTGAGTGCGTGTTTTTTTTTTTTATGATACGTGATACTTAGGAGACGCTGTCACTTTTGTGTAGCATAGATTACTCTTAACTCAAGAAAGGGGCTAACAGACTGCAACCCTCTTAGTGTTGTAGTATGACAAATAAAAAGAACATGATACGGAAAGCGTTATTTTGGGTGTGCTGCAATGGAGCAATAGGACAGCGATATGTAAGACTGCAATAACTGATGCTATACTATAAATGGCTATAAATAAAACGCTAATTCAATGTCAGGAGTGTGTGCTTTTGAAAGTAGTGTCTGGCATTTAAAAGCACCCTGATACGATAAGCTGTTTTATTCTTTAAGAAACTGACCTGCCAATTAAACTTTAGAAAGAAGTCTAACTGAATACTTAAAAATGAGCACTCGTTGGATACTAATATTGTGTAAGACGCTCTGTGTACTGGTGGAAGGTTAGGTCGAGGTTTATTGTGGGAACTAAAGACCGTGAACTTTGTTTTCTTAGGGTTAATCGAGCTTTTCATAGTTTGTTAATTTGGAAAAGTTACTTGCGACTTTCTCATTATAGTCCTAATAAGAACAATGCAGTGGCTCCTGAGCTCCTACATTTATCACTTTTTTTCCGCTCACTCTCCTGAAAGTAGACATCGTAACTTCACTTGGCGTCTTTTGCCGTAATGAATCCCGGGCGTGGAATTGCCTGATGTCGATGAATGAAGTCATTTCGAAAGGCTGTAGCATTGGGCTCGTTTGGCGTGCTTTTGCTTTTGTTGTGTCTTTCTGGTCACTTGGTTAATAAATCTCTGGTATGTACCTTCTGTATACTTTTTTTGTTATATTGCGGTATAGTGCTCCTTTGGTAAAGTCCTGGGTTATCGCGTTTCTAGATGTGAAATAACAAGGTAATCCCGTGCTGCATTATCGATGCTCTATTCTTTTCCATCTGCTCGATAAGGTGCTTTGGCCATTCCTCCAAGCCCATTTCTGAATAGTATTCTCTCAGACGCGTTATTCTGCGCACAGATTGATTACGATATCGATTTTCGAAGTGGGTCTATTTCGCACGAGGCTGGCGTCGCGAACACTTCATTAAAGACTGGCAGACAGCCAAAGGTTAAGGCTGCGGTCGGCCTCCCGGAGATATAATTAGTGGGTCTTCGCTCTAGCCTTCGTTGTCTAGATTAGGCTTGGCTACATGTTATGCTCTTTTTGTAACCTGTCATCAAAATCTTGACGCAAGACGCATTAAACACAAAAGACGGTAGTCCCATAGAACTACAATTGCATAACTCAAACAAAAAGACCGTTTTAGGCCGACCTCTTGCGGCTGTTATGATAGCACTGACGTTCGGTAATTCTCTTTTGTTTCCTGAACAATGGGTGCTAACTTGGGCTCCAATGGATGTACCTGTTCGATGAATGAGCGTGCATCATTAGCAAATGGCAAATTTTTTCCTCTTTTTTTGCGGCAGGACAGTGGAATTTGGCGACATATTAACGACCTTAAACTTCAGCGCGTTTCTTCAGAGAGAAGTTTCCGAATCTCATTTTTATTGTAAAGAGAAAAATAAACTGCGAGCCGGTGGTCGAAGCTCGCTGTACCGTATACTGCACGCAATTATCGCCGCCGTGCTAAGACTACTAAGCGCGTGCCCCATAACCCAGCTCTCGCACGAGTGCAAACACTAGAAAAGTTGCAGAAATAACCCCATCTAAGTGCGTTTTCATGGTGAAAAAGCCGCGCATCTTTGTTCTTTGAAACATTGCGGGATGTGTCACCTTACAATCTCTAGGTAAACGCAGAATTTGACCTGCCTTTTATTTAATGTTTTATTAATATATTAATAAAATAAAAGTCACTACCACCTTGTGGTTAAGTTCACGATTTATTCACTGACATCTGCTAGTTTCCTTGTTAGCTCAGATGGTAGAGCAACCATACCGGTTAGGCGTTGCACCAAGGTTCAAATCACGGACCAGGACGAACCTTTTCAACTTCGAAGCTTTCTTTCTGAGAACCACGTATTGGGTTTTATTTGTAGCTGTGTGTTAGATTCGAATGGATGACAATTTGTTTCATTGCATACACAAATGCTAGATAAACGTGAACCGCTTTCATAAATGCAAAATTTGAGTAATTTGCTGGTGCACATTTAGCAGAGTGCTTGCAAGAATGTTGGCAACAGTGCTCGTGTTGATAATAAATAAGCTACTTCTTGCATCTGAGCTTCGTGAACAAAGCCTTTAAGTGGGAAAGGAATTAAGCAAATTCATTGAATGCGTAACGAAATCTGCGAATTTGGCATAGGGTATTTCATTCAGCAGGAACTTCATTGTTGAACAGTGGTGTATCTAAAGGAAGGCCAAATTCAATGCTTCATTGGCATGCCCTCGAAACCTAACGGAAGCGGTTCTGGAAAACATTTATTTTTTACTCACGCTGTGGCGGTGACGATGCTCGGGATGACGCGGTAACATCGAGGTCGAGGTCATTTTAAAGCATCAAGGGGCTTGGAACATTTTTGCTCGGAATGAAAACAAAGTTTTATCATATATTTATTTTTATTTAAAGTCGCGATGTGGTGTCTTTATTGTTCGTGTCCATATCCTCTTTTTGCACATAATGAGCCCTACTTGTACCGCACAGTAATTTAGCTACTATTTAAACAGAGAGGATAATAAACTGTAATCGAAGCAGTAAGTATTATGTTGCAAGAAGTCGGTATAAACTAGATATTCGAGCATAGAGTAATGTCTTCAATATAGTAAATCAATATAATATAGGCTGACAGTCCCGTCTGAGCATATACAAAGTCGGCTGATATTTTTATTGGAACTTGTAATAAACAACGTCAGATAAAAGAACGCCAATTCAGGGTACCTGCCATCTTCTGCTGTCAACATTTCAAACTTATGCCTCTTTGCGCTAAGTGCTCAGTACAACAAATAGCAGGTGTGCCCAAGGAAAACGCCCCTAATAATCTATCTGCGTGTTTCAAAGCAGTGAGAAGCAAACGATCAGTCCACAAACAGCAAGACAATTTGATCGATCTGCTACGGCGAAAAATCGATGCGCTGCAAACCGCGGCTGACCCTAAACAACAACCTTCGTTTTTCTACGTCCAAATTCAATACACTCTTTATATTGCGAGAAACAGCTATGACCGAGCTTTGACTGTCTGTTTTCGTTGTTTCACTGGGACAGCAAGAGCGCCAAGCAGAGTTTGCCTTCTCCATCCGTCCGTCCGTCTGCCCATTCTGTTATGTTGACGACGGCACACAACGGTGATTTTGTTTCGTCGTCACGTGACCTCCTCATCCCGAGCATCGTGATCGCCACAACGTGATGAAAAAATAGTTATTCCCTATAACCTCCTCCACTGGGTTCTGAGTCCATGCCAGCGAAGCATCATGCATTTGGGATTCGAGTGCGTTAAAAACTGAGCTATCGCGCCACGTTCTTTTTCTTCGTTACATAGAAAACAAAATCAAAGGTGTAATATTACACAGCGAACATCGCTACACGCTCGAAACTCGGGAAAACACACACATGCGTCCAACAAGTGAATCCACTCAGGCGTAGGTTCTCGCCCTGCGTGCACATTTGGATCTCGTAGATCGCGGACTTTCGGCATGGCGATCACACAGTCGAGAACTCAAGAGGCTGTAAGACACAGTACTCCAAAAACGTCATAGGGAGGACCACCACTACTGTATTCTCCAACGACTTTTTAGAAATGATATTGACATCCCGCCATATACTCAATTAAGTTTGTCTCTTGTAAAAAGTACTGAGCTGCTGCGCCACAGCAGCGCTTGGCAATCCTTGGAAAGCTGTATGGTCAGCACGCAGATTCTGAGTCCAATGGTATACCTTCCCGTATTTCGGAGGCCATAATCAATACCGTACTAGACTTGCATTACAGTTATCTTTTTGACATAGATATTGTTCTTGATAAAATGGCGGTACCCTTGCATGCAAGCTCATCATTGTAATGCTCGTGAAAACGGCGTCAGCGGCGCAAAGGAGGTGCACATGACGACGCTGATGATTAGGCTCAAACATGGCCCATACCCACAATAGACGATGGGCCAAGATCGGTGTTGATGGAAAACAACGTCGAGAGTATCGACGTCGTTTCCAACAGCCACGTCGCAATGACAACGCCACGTAGTTTACTCAGTATACCTCACACTATTCATAGATGAAGAGCGCCCTATACAGTAGCACTGCAAATGTGCAAATAAAAGGAAATAGCTCAAACATGGTAGGCGCCACTGCGTCATTTCGCTCTTGACATCCATTGTAATAAATTTTTGGCCCCCGAGTCTATGGGGGAGAAGAAGAGGTGGCCGAAGAAGGTAGATGCACTTCACGTCGGCTCCGTCTTCGTTCAATGATTTCGCAGGGAAGTCACCGAAAATCACCGAGTTCTTGCTACCATCTCACGCAGCAAGTTACCAAGATTCTGCCGATACCAACTTCAAGGTGGGAATCACATTTTTCGAACTTCTACGCGAAATTTTCGTCTGCCACACCGGCAGCCGCGGTGGTGGCTGCCGCGAGCCTAGGCCTATAGGCGCCCCCGCAAAAAGTACACGTGGCGCGCGCCCACGCTCGCTCGCAGACGGAAGAAATGGAGGTTCTCGTGCAAGGGGTGAACATTTCCCAAGAAGAATTTGAGGCCGGCACGGGCTGGAGTACCGTCGGCTCGAAAAAGCAAGCCGTTGAGAGATCCAATACGAGCAGTTTCGGCGCCCACCTCGGCACCGGCGGAAGGAAGAAGCGCGAGCAGAAACTGAAACAGCAGTTAATCAAGGCCAGCCGCATGCCATATCTACCGAAGGGTGATTTCAAGATTATCATCCGCCCAAAGGGAGGCCTCAAGATTGGCGAATTAGGAGCGGCCCGAGTAGCTTCGTGCGTCTACCAAGCTGCTGGCATACCCGGGGAGCACAGGGAAGACGACACCGTGTGCCTCAACGTACAACAGAACATCATCGTAGTGAGTACCCCCAGTGAAGCCAACGCAGACAGATACCAAAGAGTCGAGCGCCTCGTGGTCAACGGCCAGGCCTATCAGACCAACGCATATGAATCGGCACCCGACTTAACTTCCAAAGGAGTCATCAGGGGTATACCTCTCGAAGATTCGCCCCGGGACATCACCGCCCAGGTCGTTACCCCCAAGAATCCTACGGCAATCGCTGCGAAACGACTCAGCAATACCACCACGGTTATCGTGCTGTTTTCCGGACTGAAAGTTCCCTCCTTCGTCCGCTACGGAGGCGCTCTCATCAGGTGCGCGTTGTACAGAAAACAACTTGACCTGTGCTTCCAATGCGGCAGACTGGGCCACCGCATGGACGTGTGCCCCAGTCCGCAGGACCGCATCTGTAGAGGCTGCGGTACGGCCAACCCAGGTCTCGACCACCAGTGCAACCCCCTTTGCCAACTTTGCGGGGGTGAGCACTTAACGGCCGATAAGAATTGCAAGGCTCGCTTCAAGACGCCATATATAGTCAAGAGACGACGCTGGGAAAGACAACGACAACAGGAAGAATTTCTAGCATCGGAGGCTACGAGGGAATCTGTTGGACGCCCTTCCCGAGATACCAGGCCCCGTTCACGCTCGAGGGCCCGCTCGAGAACCAGAAAGTCCAGATCACGGAGCCGCACACCCGGACCGGCCCGAACCAGATCCAGGAGCCGTACGCGTTCGCGTTCCCGCAGCAGCGGAGGCGGCCCGGCGGTAGAAGAGGCCACCAACAAGGTGAGCTGGGCAGACGCGGTCAAAGGCTCGTAGCGCCGCGGCGGAACTGAGGAGACTGCAGCTTCTAAAGAAATAGCAGAAATGAGACGGGAAAATGCGCAGTTGAGAGAATTAATCTCACACCTCACGAGAGAAATCCAGGAACTTAAGAATAGTCGAAGGGTGGACATATCTCCCCGTCTGAGTACTTGTAGTGCAGGTGCAGCTGCGGTAACTCCTAATATTAGCATGGAGGAGGACGACAACCCTCCGCCACCTAAGAGAAAGGCTCCAGCCGTTAGCAGCCAAACCGGATCACAACTGGCAGACCTAGGACAGAAATTAACAGAAATGCAAAATGTACTCAAAGAACAAGCGGAAGCCGTCGGCAACCTCACGCTGGCGTTCTCGACCATAATGTCGAGAATCGACAAATTCGAAAGCAACGTGGCCAACCTAAGTCTTAGAGTAGCCAAGCTGCAGCCAGTAACCACCGCAGGGGCCCCCATAATTGGGGTCGCATCTAATCAATTCCACGACACCCCTGTAAACAACGCAGGAGCATCTGGGGTTCTTCAGACCTCCAGCCCTCGACCAGACCAAAATAGGCAAGCACGGTAAAAGAGGCGCGCTGACGATATGGCAGTGGAATTGCAGGAGTTACGCTGCAAAAAAAGCGGTCCTGCAACAACACCTTAAAAGCAAATCGAAACCCGATGTAATAATGTTACAAGAGACACACGAATTAGCAAAACTACCCGGTTACCAAGCCATCGGTCCCCCCTCCGGGGAGAACCAAGCGGTAACTACTTTGGTCAGGAAAGGCTTAGTGGTCGTTCGTCACGACCTTAAGGTAGCGCAGATTGAACAAGTATTCGTAGAAATTATACTTAAAAGCAAGAGCCAAAGCAGCACGTTTATCCTCAATCTATACAGCAAGCCAGCGCACATACGACAGCGCTTTCTAACCCTTTTTAGGAAGGCCACTGACATCGCGGGCACCCATCCCCTACTAATAGGGGGAGATTTTAACGCCCCGCATGGTGCGTGGGGCTATGCCTATACGAGAGCCAAAGGCAAGGCTTTATGGCAGGATATACAGGAAACAGGCCTGACCCTCATCACCGACCCCAGCTCCCCCACCAGAATGGGAACAGGGCTGACAAGAGACACCACGCCCGATCTAACATTAGTGAAGAACGCAAGAGGAGCGAGTTGGAATAACACGTTCGAAGACCTTGGTAGTGACCACAGAATTCTCGAAACGAAATTATTGGAGAATATAAAAGTCGAACCCAACAAAACCTTCAAATGGACGGACTGGGACCAGTTCCGCAAGAATCGAACCGGAATGACGCACGCGCCCATCACAGACATTCAACAATGGGCCGAACAAGTGATGGCTGACGTCAATGAAGTTACAAAGACCGTGACGCCAGAACTTCCCGTCGAGAAGATCGACAGCCGCCTGGTGCACATGTGGGAGGCCAAACGATCGCTTCAAGCCAGGTGGCAGAAACAAAGACACAATAGGAAGTTGAGGAAACGCATAGCGTTACTCAACAAACAAATAGAAGAACACTGCAAAACTCTTAGTAAACAACAATGGGATGAGATCTGCAATGAGATGGACGGACGGATTGGCACCGGTCACACATGGCGCCTGCTCCGACACCTGCTAGACCCGACCAAGACCAAGGCAACACATCGGGAAACCATGCGCAAGCTCGTACACACGCACACCAAGAACGAGGAAGAAATCCTTTCCGAACTCTGCGACAGATACGCCCCGCACAGCCCGACTATTCAACACGGGGAATACACGGGAAATCCCAATTTCTCTCTGGACAGAGACTTTGGCGAGGCGGAAATCCGGGCCGCTTTGCAAAAGCTCAACAGCAAGTCGGCCCCGGGACCGGACGGCGTAACTAATAAGACCCTTCGTAACTTGGAGGACGAGACCATCTCCGAACTGACCAAGTACATCAACGATTGTTGGACCCGAGGATGCATCCCTGACCAGTGGAAAAGAGCAAAAATGGTGCTCATCCCCAAACCAGGGAAACCCCCAGATCTGGCCAACCTTCGACCGATATCCCTTACGTCGTGCGTCGGCAAGTTGATGGAGCACGCCTTCCTCACCCGTATCAACGCACACTTGGACGACGTGGAAGCGTATCCAGACACCATGCTCGGATTTCGAGCTCATCTCTCCACGCAGGATGCAATGTTGCAAATCAAGCACCAGATACTCGACAACAAGACAAGAGGTACCAGAGCCATTCTAGGATTAGACCTCAAGAAAGCCTTCGATAATGTAGCTCACGCAGCCATACTACGCAGCATTGCCGCACTCAATCTAGGAAACCGAGCGTACAGCTATGTTAAGGATTTCCTCACAAACAGGAAAGTCTCCTTAACGCTGGGCAAACTCGCATCCGAAGACAGGAACATAGGCAGCGTCGGCACCCCGCAAGGCTCGGTCATCTCGCCGATGCTCTTTAATCTCATTATGATCGGCCTCCCCGAGCGCCTCAACGCCATCGAGGGAGTGCATCACACAATATACGCGGACGACGTTACGATCTGGGTGTCCGAGGGAAGCGACGGAGAGATCGAACAGCGATTACAGACCGCGGTCGAGGTGGTGGAGGAGTACCTCGTCGGAACCGGTCTCGTCTGCTCGCCAGAAAAATCGGAACTCCTCCTCTACCGCCCGACGCTTAGGGGAAGACCCCCCAAGGCTTACATCCAGCATGCTGCATACGAAGAAATTTGCATACGCACCAAAGACGGACAAGAAATACCCAGGGTGAAGCAGATTAAGGTGCTCGGATTTATCATAGAATCGAACGGCAACAACGGAGAAACGGTCAGGCATTTGGAGACTAAGATCACGAACACGATGAGGCTCATCAGAAGAATCACCAACAGACATCAGGGTATGAGGGAGGCCAACGTCGTCAGACTCATACACTCCTTCGTTATTAGCCACATTACCTATGTGGCCGCCTACCACAACTGGTACGCGGCCGAATATGCCAAACTGAACACCCTCATTAGAAGAGCACACAAGATGGCACTGGGCCTTCCAGACAGCACCAGCACGGAACTGCTGCTGCAGCTGGGCGTCCACAACACGCTTGAAGAGTTAATTGAAGCACAACAAATCTCGCAACTCGAAAGACTAGCGAAGACACGAACGGGCAGGAGTATCCTGGACAAACTCGGGATAAGTTATCACAAGCAGCACGGCGACAAGACATCCCTTCCAAGCACGATCAGGGAAAAGCTGCAGGTGGCTAATATACCCAAGAACATGAGCCCCGAATTCAATCAGGGTCGAAGAGAGAGTAGAGCCAGGGCTTTACTCAAAGCCTTCGGTAGGGACAAGGAAGCGCTGTTCGTAGACGCGGCAGAATACGAGGATCGACGTGCTTTTGCAGTGGCCGTCCTTAATACCGAGAAACAATTGGTCAGTTGTTGTAGCATAGGTGTAAAAAACCCCGAGGTAGCGGAAGAGGTGGCGATAGCCCTAGCCATCGTTAACCCCAGTTGCAGATATGTACTCAGTGACTCGCAGACGGCGGTCAGAAACTATGCACAAGGCAGAATTTCGCCGAAGGCTGAGGCTATACTTAAAGCCAACGCGCACTATGTCACCTCCGAGGAGACGGAGGAACGACACATTATATGGTTCCCGGCTCACACGTCCCCCGACACCCCCGTACCCAACCTCAACGAGGAGGTCCACCGCGTAGCGCGAGGTCTCACGTTCCGCGCCCGCGAAGAAGGAACCTCTCTTGGGGTTGGAAATCCAACGGAGGCATGGAGGGAGAGGGACAGAATGACCAGATACTGTGATATTACAAAATTTTACCAAAACTCAAGGCGGGTTTATCCGCCCCCTAACCCCAAACTCGACAGGGCCCAAGCGGTAGACTGGCGGCAGCTACAAACAAAGACCTTCCCCAACCCCGTCCATCTCAGGAGGATATATCCGGACGTCTACTCAGATGATAACTGCAAGCTATGCAGTAGGGCTCACGCAACTCTTAGACACATTCTCTGGGAATGTGACGTTATATGCGAAGAAAATGCAGTTTCCCCAGATGAAGCTGCGGCGCGATGGACGGCCGCGTTGCGCAGCTCAAACCTCGAAAATCAACTATGGGCCATCCAGCAAGCCCGTGAGGCGGCGAGGAGACAGGATCTCCGGACCTCCTCGGGGGCGGCCTAGGCCCAGGCCACGAATTTGCCGGATTGTTAATAAAGTTGTTACCACCACCACCACCGAGTCTATCTGAATTTTCCACATGGCATATTTTTTTTAATTTTTTTTTTGAGAAATACTGCCAGCCTTCAGAGAAGGCAGAACGATTCAAACTATACTTATTATGCTTATTTTTACAATTTTCGTTTCATTATTGCTCTACTTCCTGTTCTTTTCTCTTAACGACCAGATTAATTTCGAATCCCCCCACTGAAGGTATGCGTGCAAAATTATTCAAGACAACAACAATAAATAAGTTGTTATGGGGGGCCATCTTTTGAGCTCACAACAATTACCATTCTAAATAGAAATCTTGCTTGGATAGTTGGTAAATTATTGCATAGATTACCCAAAGCGCACGCTGCATACAGGTCAGCAAAAGATACGTTAGCGCATCTCCTGTGTCGTTTTTTACGGTGCCGCCAAAGTTGTGCCTTTCGGTCAATTTGTGCAAAAAGTGAGATGCTGATCTGGGCTGTGAGATAACGCTGCTGTCGCAATAAGTGAGTCCATTGCCGAAGAGATCACTGAAGTCTGCTGACTTTCTTTTTTAAATCGACAAATTCGCATGTGCTGTTTCATGCACTAGTTGAATCAGCATTACTCCCCACAATATGTAAATACCAATGCTTGCAGGCCTTTGTGTTTGTACAATAATGAGAAATGCGCGCTTTAAACCAATATTGATAAATGTCTCACAAGGGCAAAGTGAATGATGTAGACATGCTAGCGGTGTTCACTGTAAGGTTTGTTACACAGTAGAACACAGGCAGACAAAAACCCAAACACATGCAATTATTTTGCATGTGATCTATTTATGCGGCACTATCCTGGAAATCCAGGAAATAACATTTCTAGATTTCTGTGCAATAGCAATCTTTCAATAGTGCTAAAGTGCTGTTATCGTCACGGTGTCTTCGCTATTCAGAGTTTCTTCACAGCAATCAGACAATTAGGTGTATCGTACTACCATCTACAAAATGTTCATTGATTGCTTTACGATGAAAGCATTACGTCGAAAGTTCGTTAATTTCTCTTTGTTAAATATTCGGTTATTGCCCTCGCAAGCACAATTAGGATTGCACAGGGGGACAGTGGACACTAACGTCACTCGTTATCTCTAATCGCCTTAATTAGCTTAACCCTCGCGATGAAACGCCATTGTGTGGTAATATTGAATGCTAAATGATAAGTAGAAGCGGAGAGGCTTCCGTTTCATGCCATGAAGGTTGTCAGTAGCCTTAGTCAATAACGTGAAAATAATGGTACGACGCCAATGTAATTGCGTCACAATGCTCGACAATGCCGCCGATGTTGTCCTGGCAATGTTGTCAGCGTTTGACATATGCGAATGTGTGCCTGATTTGAAGAATGCGTGAAAACTTATCAGTTTAATCTTTTCGTTAGTTGTCTAGTGCTGCGTATAACCGGGAGAAACAAAGTAATTGGAGGTTACAAACGAACGCACGAGCGGTGAGTTTTATCTTCTTCCCATAGACATTTTTAAATGAGGAATCGTCCCTCTTTACCCTTCCCCCTTTCAATAAAGTTCATCACCACCACCAAATGAGGAAATATTCGCCCCAAGATGTGGTGCCGGCTCCTGCATTTCACACTGGTGGCGTAAAGTGTGTAACTTATCCCAAATGTAAAAACAAACATATAAACGGGAAAATTTAGATGTTGCAGCGCTAGGAGAGCAATATAGATAGAGAAAATGTCACATCAGCCAAAAGGCATGCGGCGTACACACATCAGCAGCGAGATATTATTCCCGGAAGTGTGGCGCAAAATGAATAGGTGGTTGCAGTTACTTTTGTGCTTCAATGCATAAAGGAGCGTTTTGGTAAGGAAGTAAGCGCAACAACAGTGAATTTTTACAGCGAGTTTGATGCCGAACGTCTCCAAACTGGTACCATTCTGGAAATGCGCTCCAAATGGGCATGCTTTGCAAACGCACCGGCTACTATTTGAAGAATGCAATATGTGCCGTAAAGCGATTGTTCAAGAAGTTAATTAGTAAAGTACTGGTAATTATTTGCAAATTTCTTTAAGTTTCCCTTACAAGTAATGCCAGCCTCTGAATAGTCCATCTCAAGGACATGAATTATGTTATCTGCAACAGACGATATTAAAAATTCAATAAAACATTGAACTGATCAACCCGTATATATTGCGCATACAAAGAGTGTCGTTTTTACCGACCAAAACTCAGATGTATTTCTCATTCTGTTATCTCTCCGCAATGTCAGTGACCTCTGAAACCTTTTAAGGTCAGTGCAGGCGCGTTCTTGATGAGTGTTTTCGGCCACGGTCTCAGCAGCTTCTCTCGGCTCATTGTCCAGCGATCAACACTCGTAGGTTTCGGTACTTGACGGTTTGCTGACACTTGTTCTTTTTTTTTTCTGTAACGCACGCCGCAAGACAACTGTGAGCTTTCTGCTTTATTTTTTTGTTTATTACATGTGTGGCAGTGTACTTTGATGAAAGCAAGTCATCTTGATGATGCATATCCTGACAAAGGAAGCTGTAGTTGCGTCGTAAGTTAAAAAAAGAAATAAAAGATCGTTAGGCGCGCTATTGCCTGGCACCTTTCCTTCGATAGCTTTTCTTTCGCAAAGTGAAAGCCGACCTCCTCGTAGAGAAAATGCCTTCTTCCCTATCTCCCCGACTAATTGGCTGACCTAATTAGCACGCGGCAATGGTCAAGGAGGAGCCGACAGAAATCGGACGCGTCCTTTCACGATACGAGAACCGTCGGACCGAAGTAAGCTGCGGCGACAGGTGCCCAGACGACGTCCGTTTGAATGGGATGGCGCCGGGTATTTGTGTGGAACGCGCGCGTTACTCGTCAGACGCCGCACTCGTGCGGATCCCACTGCAGAGAGGAGTACTCGCTCTTTGCTTAAGCCTGTCCGAGTTTCCGCACCTGTCCGTTCGCTAATGAATCGTCGCAGCGTCCGGTACGTGACGTTCCCAACGGCACGAACACGCCCCCAAACAACCAAACAAACAAATGAAACTTCATTCGTTGGGCAGGTGCGTCGGACAGGCGTTGTGCGAGGAAAACAATTTTTTTTTTATGGCGCATGCACTAATTGCTGTGCGTGATATTTGTGCAGGGATGGTGCCGACGCACGCGTGAGACAGTTGACGGACGAAAAAAAGAAAGAGGCAGTAAAATGGGGCAATGTCGACAATCTATCACTTCTATTAAAGCAACAGATAATTGGTACCAACATTTCTCTTTTTGTTTTTGAAAAGGTCGTCGCCTATTTCTTTCTTAACGCACTACACGCGTGCGGCGCATCAATATTCCGAAAATTCGTGAGGCACCGATACGAGTTGTCTTCTTTTGTATTGTTCTTTTTTTTCGTTTTTTTATGTCATGAATATTATTCTTTGAGAGTCCAACTGCTGAGTGCAATAGGAGTAGTATGCAGTTCTCACAGAAAGCATTTGTATATCGATACCTGGCTGTACGTTAGTCACTTAATTATTGTTTTTGTCCAATACAGTGTCACAATTGTACACCAGTGCTTTAACATACTTTAGGAGCCTTATGGTAAAATCATATTTATCGATTTAATTCAGACGTCGACCGTGATACCCATCACACAGTTACTCTGCCTCCATTATTGAATGCACATTTAACTTAGGGCTTAACGCAGACTCACTTCATTCAGATGCAAAGATATGTAATTAGACCCTAAACCGCACTTTCATCTTCAACTAAAAGTTGAAAGTATCTCCTTCATTGAGAACCTGACCTACATATCATGAAATTATAATTAGCGTCTTCTGTTGGCTCGCTGTAGGAACAGAAGCTTTGTTTTTCAATATGTGCTAGTGGGCAGAAAGGGGAGAAATAACGTACGCCTGTTCGGCACTGTATAAATCATATTTGTTTGTTTTTAATCACATAATTTACGGGCTAGAATCGGTGAACTCCGGTAACATCTTTACCACATCCACAGGCTCGTGAACTCAATAGGGTTCAACAAACGAAGATAGGACACCTCACTGAGACTTAGGTTTAAACCTGCAGAGACTTACCTGCACTCACTTTGCCATGGGTCTGATGTGTAAGCAGGGAAAAAAAGATATCCATGTCATTGAATCAAATGATCATGATGCGGACGTCTGATCTAGGAAGCTTGTGACCTCGAGTAGTCGCGCCCTGTCCATTCTTGGGCAAGAAAACTACAAGAATACAAGAATATTTGCACATAGTTTAGCCACGGCCCCAAAATAACACGTTCTGTTCGCCGGGATTAGTCATAGCGCGTCAAGGGAGACACCGCTGATCGAATTGAATTATGGGGTTTTACGCGCCGAAACCACGATTTGATTGTGAGGCAGGCCGTAGCGGGGGGATTACCGGATTAATTTTGAGATGCAGGAGCTGTTTTACTAACGCTCTTCGTCGTAGCAATGGCAGACATATGTCTCATGTTCTATTGCTTTGCTTACACATTCTACGCTGCCCCTACTATCAGTGTGGTGAATGTAATCGGCGCGTGAAGTCTGTGCAAAAGCTACGCAAATGTAGAGGGTATGCTGTCGTGTTTTGAGAGGCAGACTAAAAAATTCTACTGCTATGCAATGTCACTCTTTTGCGCTCCAATGTCACTCCATTTGTGCATTTCAACAACTGCCGATTGATGTGTTATTGCAGATGGCGTCTGCCACGGGTATCATAATTTTGTTTATTTATTACAGAGAATAAAAGTCTTTGGTAGAGCTAGAGTTTGGACTTCGACGTACTCGTAGCGCCTCCTTGCTCGTTTTGAATGACATTTTTGGACTCTCTTCCCTTAAATATCAATACGCAATCACCTTGAGTTTCAGCGCTTGTTACAAATTACATTTACCTAACCTTTATTAGTTTATTGCGCATTGCTTGCAAGACAATCTTAAGAAATTTACCGTTAAGAGAAGTTAGCGCGCTGCTTTTCATTTAATCATGCCCCAAACAGAGTATCGGCCTAACAACAAAAAAAAAATGAAAAACGGCATACGAAAACCAATCTTCCGGATGAGTCCCGGCAATGTATGTGCCGTTATCTAAAAGGGTACGCTTGCATTTGCAAGATGACTTTCATAAGAATTTTTATTTCATAGGTTCATTGCGCAATTCTCACTACGCTGTTCGTTTTCGCCGGACATTCCTGCAAGGACATAAGTGCAGAAATACAAGTGCTCCAGGCGATGGCGACGACCTGCAGAAAAGGCCGTACACGCCACCCTAAATATCAAGAGAAGCCACGTCTCATAAGAATACGCTTATTAGATTCAATCACGGCAAAGTTTCGTTCAGAGTTGTCACGCCCGCGCCGATGCGTCCTTCGATGAATAGATTTAGATGGGGCGGTTGCCACTTGGCTCCATTGTGGGCTGAATTGGGCACTTATTTTCTCATTAGGCAAAAAGAGGGGTAATTACACAAGTCCGGAACGCATACACTCTCCACTCCATCGCAAGTATTATAACTCCTACTTTTCAATAAAACACCCTGCTTTTCTTTAGTTTAACGTGTAGATCAGTAATTGTGGTCATCTTCTCCGGCCACGAATAAGAACTGAATAAAACTGAAGTGGAATATAAGTTTTTCCAGTTAGTGTCTACTTTAGTTTTGCCGTCTGAGCAGTGCATATTACATTTTTATAAAACCGCATCATGTTCTTAAGAGGAAGCTTGAGCTCGGGTGCTCTTATCTAAATATATGTAAAAGGAGAATTCGTCTTTCTCGGCTACCACTGCACCAAATTTAGCGAGGTTCGTTGCATTTCAAGGAAGAACTTAAAATCTAGTGACTGTTGGTTTCAAATTTTTTATTTAGGCCGTTAATGTTTCATTAAAGAAAGGCAACAATCAAAACGTTTCATAAACGAAACCATGAAGTTTGCAACTTTGTAACTCAGCAATGAAAAATGATGTGACAATTCTGTGAATTATATGTAATAGTACATCCAAAGTGGACAAAATTGATACGTTACACATGAAGCTCAGGAAGATCAGTAATATGAAAATACAGCTTTTGCAAAACCCTTGTAAACAATGCAACGAATTCGATAAAATGACGTATGGAATTTGCCCACCTCAATGATCTAATGGGCGCCGTTTACAGAACAACGATATCTATTCTTGATGCAGAGCTATTAAGTTTTAAACTACGTGCTTCTATCTTCTTGAAATTTTCGCATTTTTGAAAATCTTTTTCAGAAAATTCCGACCCTAAATCGAAATTCCGCTACAACCGGTCACTATAATTTAGCTTGCTCTCTCAAATGCAACAAACTTCATTAAAATAGGCCCAGGGATTATTTAAGAAAAACGTTTTTTGCTTTTTACATGCATTTGAATAGGCCGCGATGGAGTTGGGCCCAAGGAAAAGCTTGAGGTGGTGGGATCGAATCATGGCCGTATAATACGGTGTAGTAATGCAGTAACGCCCGTGTCGCTTGCACTGGAGGTACGACAAAGATACCGTTGTGGCCAAAATTAAACCAGAGTCCGCCACTACGGCGTGTCTCAATACAAAATCGTGGTTTTGGCATGTAAAACCCCCGAATTCAACGCATAAAGGCTGAGTTATGATTCCTATTTATTTCTTGTTTCTTTATTGCTCATATATTTATGTTATGCTTTCTTTCACTTTTGCACTGCCATATAAAAGAAGACTGAACCTCCCATAGGTATTCATGAACAAGCTGTTGTTTTATCCTTTACGATAATGCTGCATTTTTTGCTCTTCAGTGTCGTTGTGTGGTCCATGTTGTGGTGCTAGAGGTCTAGTCACGTGATCGTTGTCGCCACTTATCGACTAAAGCATCGCAGCAATCCAGGGGGGAGATGCAAACGAGAGAAAGGCAGGGAGGTTAACCAGACTTAAAACGTCCGGTTTGCTACCCTGCACTAGGGGAACCCCCGAATTCAACGCATAAAGCCTGAGTTATGATTCCTATTGCCAACCGAATAAGTAAGTACAAAATAATGCAAAAGCAATGCATTTGCTGGACTCTGTATGAAGTGAAGCGGTTAACAAATGCATTGATACTAATGGTGATGTGTGCAATTAAACTTGGGCACCGTGAAACCTCAAACCCTGTTCAAATTTATGCGCAACGAATATTGCAATTTGAAAATGCGCAAGACAAACATGCAGAAGTCACGGTTGTGATCATGTGGCGAAGACATGCAAGATGTATTTGTAGGAGTACAAATCCTTTGGCGCGCTTAACATATAGCGCCGAGGAATAAGCGAAAGTAGAAAAACGCGCCCTGAACATCGCACCGTCAACATTGCTGCTTACTTCAGAAAGAAAATACCCGCAGTGAGTAGCACGCACAGAAGGGCGACGCTGGTACAGCTGCCTCAGGACAAGTCGAGACGATGAATAAAGCTATAGAAGCTGGAAAACTAAAATTTAGATTAAGAGGAAGCTTTAGCTCGGGCCCAACTCCTACGCGGCCTATTCAAATACATGTAAAACGCAAAAACGTTTTTAGGAGATAACCCCTGGGCCGATTTTGATGACATTTGTTGCATTTGAAAGAGAAAGTTAAATTCTAGTGACTGTTGGAAGCGGAATTTCGATTTAGGGCTTGAATTTTCCTAAATCGATTTTCAAATATTTGACCGTATGAAAAAAATGGAAGCACGAAGTTTACAAATTCCTAGCTCTGCATCAAGAACAGATATCGCGGTTCTGTAAACGGCATCCATTAGATCATCCAAAGCGCACAAATTCAATATGTCATTTTACATCTTACAAGAGTTTGTTACGTTGGTTACAACGGTTTTGCAAAAGCTGCATTTCCCTATGGTTAAATTTTTTTATATTCGTGTGTAACATATCAATTTTGTCCGCTTTAGATGTACTATTAGATTCAATTCACAGCATTGTATTATCATTTTTAGTGATTGAGTGACAGAGTTGTAAACTTAATAGTTTCGTTTTCTGAAAATTTTCGATTTTTGGCAATTTTTAATAAAACATTGACGACCTAACTCAAAAATTCGAAACCACCAGTCACTAGATTTTAAGTTTGTCTTTTAAATGCAACAAACCTCGTCAAATTTGGTGCAGTGGTTGCCGAGAAAAACGAATTCTCCTTTTACATGTATTTAGATAGGAGCACTCGAGCTAAAGCTTCCTCTTAACGACACGTTAGAACTGTACAGGGTGGAAAATTAATACGCTTAAAATAGCACGAAATCTAGGTTCTTATTTTTCACTTTTTATTGTCATACTGCAAGTGCACAAACACTCGGTATCTGCGCCGTCGGCGCCGCGGCCGACGTGCTGTCCCGGTATCGACTGCGCATGCGGAGCCCTCACATGGGTGGTCAGAAGGTATGCAGGGACGTTCGCTGCAAAAGTGATGAATGCACCGTGACGAACGGCTCCATCGGCTCAGCTGTAACCAGGGGAGCCCTCTGGCTTCTGCTGTGGGTTTGACTGTTGTGCACACACATATTAGAGGGAGGCTCAACGCAAGCGCTGTTTGCACATTCGACTTCCTACAAGAAGCTGTGTATGTACGAAATCATGACGCATGCATTGGTCTTAGCGGCAGGCGCAGTAAACGTCGAGATAAATATATAACGTGTGTGCCAGCTATCGTTGGCGAAGTTGTTCAATGAAACAATACTGATTTAAGTAACACGGTTCAAGATATAATTATTAGAGCTGCGGTGTTTGGTCATCATCGTTCTGACAACCGAACACTGATGGTGCTAAGATTGTATCTTGCACCATATATCTTATTAATATTTTTTTTTCGTTGTACAGCTTGGCTAACGACAGCTGGCACACCCTATTTAATCCTTCCGATGGGGCTTGGGGAATTACCAATGTTTTTTTGTCGATCACATGCAATGCATCATAAAGATCCGACACTTGCATCACCAGTAGTAGCGCTCCTAATCAACATAGTGTTATGTGACACCTGCTAGCTGCCAGGGCAGTGCTTATTCTACCAAACAGTGATTGCCTTCTGTGCTGCGTCGTGCCAACGTGTCACGTCGGAGCAGTTCAAATGTCACGCTTAACCTTGTTACGTCTGTTATAGTGTTCTGTCAAACCTTTTGTCACCCCTACATTTCTGAAGAACCAGTATCGCCACCCTGCCCCACTTATTAGCAATTAAACCTGCTTCTCAGTATTGCAGTCAACAGTTTAAAATAATATTCGGACCATGTTGTCAGACAAAGTCTATTTGCTTCTTTTTACACTGAAACAATCAAGCAGCAGCTTTGGAAGTTTTGCAGAACAACCTTGTGCTATTGTCGTTGATGAAATGAAAAAAGCACTTACGGTGTAGTTGTCAATACCTCGCTGCCACCAGCAACAGTGCTAATTCATCATTTGCTGTCTTCTCATGTTATGTACTGCAAGTTATTAATGCGAAACATGTTCGCCCCAGTAGACCCCTTCTTTTGTCGGGTACCTGTTATCTGTTCATTTTTGCAAAGCAGTCAGTAAAAGATAGCCATACTCCGCCCTGATATACGTAAAGCGAAGCATTCTTGGTGTGACTGAGTCATAAACTGTGTGCGAGCGTGCCCGTGCGTGCGTGCGTGCGTGCGTGCGTGCGCGTGTTTGCGCGTGCGCGTGTGCGCGTGTGCGTGCCCGCGTGCGTGCGTGCGTGCGTGCGGTGTGCGCGTGCGTGCGGTGTGCGCGTGCGCGTGCGTGCGTGCGTGCGGTGTGCGCGTGCGTGCGGTGTGCGCGTGCGTGCGGTGTGCGCGTGCGCGTGCGTGCGTGCGTGCGGTGTGCGCGTGCGCGTGCGTGCGCGTGTGCGCGTGCGTGCGTGCGTGCGTGCGCGTGCGTGTGTGCGCGTGCGTGCGTGCGTGCGCGTGCGTGTGTGCGCGTGCGTGTGTGCGCGTGCGTGTGTGCGTGTGTGCGCGTGCGCGTGCGCGTGCGCGTGCGCGCGCGCGTGCGTGTGTGCGCGCGCGTGCGCGTGTGCGTGTGTGTGTGTGTGTGTGTGTGTGTGTGTGTGTGTGTGTGTGTGTGTGTGTGTGTGTGTGTGTGTGTGTGTGTGTGTGTGTGTGCGTGCGTGCGCGTGCGCGTGCGCGTGCGTGCGTGCTTACGAGGTCTTGTTTTCGAAGTATCCATATGATTATTAAAGAGCAGCATGTTATGCAAACACATGTTTTTAATTGCAGTGAATCATAGACCGGCGGGATATTCCATAGACATATTTACATGCAGTACGTTACATATTATTTGTTTAAACTTTCAGCGGTGATCCATAATGTCGTGTGGCACTCTTAGTGTTTCTGATGCGTCGGTTTCTTCTAGTGCAGCTGCGGATCGAAACTGCGCCAAGCGTCTCGACCCGCCGGCTTACCTGCGAGAAAGGTTGTTCTATGTCGCATGTCGACGCATGCTTCCGCGACATTCGGCGTCAGAGGCCAGATACGTACAAATACGTGCCTCTAACTCGGCAAGAAAGCTTCGCTTTAATTTGTCGCCGCAGTTTCGATACACACCCACAAGCAGAGGACGCAAGCCCAATCAAGAACAATCTCGACAGATGGCCGGCCAATGCCCCAGGTGCAACACCTAAGAGTACTGGGACGCGGAATAGCTGAGAACGGACATAACGGAGAAGCAATGAGAATAGTGGATAGCAGCACCCAGCAAACAAGAACAAGAATTGCCAACAAGAACTACTGCATGAAAGAACACGACCCAGTGCGGCTCATCCAAGCCTTCGTCGTTAGCCGCATAATGTCTTTGACCACATACCTCAAGCTATAAGTGGCGGAAGAACAAAGGTAGACTGCATCATCAGAAAGGCACATAAACAAGCCTCGGGCCTACCCATCTCCACCTCTAACGAAAAGTTCGACGCGTTAGGAATGCACAACACGCTTGACGAACTCATCGAGGCTCCTACAATTACAGAATATGAAATAGTCACGCGAAGCAACACGGGAAACACATCCCGCACAAGCTCGGTATCACGTACGCTGGGCAAAGCGGGGTTAAATACGACATCTGAAGAGAAACCAGAGAACGCATCGTCATACCCCCGTAACCGAGAAACATGCACCCTGAACATCATCAAGAGCGCAGGAATGCAGAAGCAAAAGTACTACACAAGAAGTTTGAAAACGACGCGGACGTGGTCTATGTAGGCGCGGCGGAATGTGCAGACGGTCGAAATATGGCAGTGGTCACCTCAAATCAAGCAGGCCGCACATCGCAAGTGGTACCATTAAAACAGGAAATTCGGAAATCAGGGAAGAAGCGGCCATAACGCAGGCGCTCGCCTCCAAAACGGCCAACGTAGTAAAACAGTGACTCTAAAACCGCGCTTCATGAATTCGCTGAGGGAAGAGCCTCGAAAGAGGCGCTAAGGATCCTGGCTAACTTTCACGGTCAGCATGACATTCATGTCATATAGACACCCGCCCCCTCCTCCATCCCAGGCCACGAAACCGCACTCACCCTAGCTCGAGAATTAGCGAGGCGCGCAGGGCAGGAACAGCGCGGGGCCTGAGTGTGGAGAAAAACCGCATGGTCAAGTATAATAAAATCGCCAAACACTACCAGATTAGAAAAGCAGTATTACCACCACACGCCTCATTAACTAAATAATAGGCGACAAAATGGGGCCTACTACCGACAAACGCCTTCCCAAGCCAGGATCGCTTATAATAATTGTTACCCAGAACTCTATTCAGATAGATGCAAAGACTGTAATCAGCAGGCGTCCGGACCTCAGACACACAATCTGGGCTTGCCTCAACGTAGTGTAGGGGCCAAACAACACATACACGAACGCGGAGCATGGCAAGACCGCGCTGCTCAGCTGAGACAGCGAGGTCCAACTACAAGTCATCAGGCAAGGCGAAGATAGGTGCCGCTAGGACCTAAGGGCCCCTAGCTGCCATCTAAGGCAGGGTAGATAAGGTCCTCCGACACTTGCCGTTTTCATGAGAAGTCCTTTCGTCATCATCATCATCCACGGTTTGGATATTTTAACGCGACAGCGTTAAGGAGCTCGTGTCGCAGAAAAGCCGGTGTCGTCGGCGTCGGTGTCGGTGTCGTCGGCGTTGGCCGTGAGCGATAAATCCCAGCAGGCACTTCATGAATAAAAAACAACTTGCAAGATGAGCTATCGAACCAGGGTCTCCGGAGTGTGAGACGGAGACGCTACCACTGAGGCACGAGTTCTTTTTTTTTTTATTTATTTCCAGCTTGGCTACAAGCTTCAAAAGAGTTTGTGATCCTAGATCACACTCGTTTTATATGTGTCAAAGTGTCAAGCATTGACACCACAGCTTCATCACAGTCCTTCGTCTTGTACACGTCACGTACCTTCACAACCATTTCGACAAAATATTCATACACAGATCGGCCTTTAACATCACAATGTCTATATGCCAACAGACTACGCCAGACTGCGTGCATTCCAAGTAAAAAGATGACATCCATCTGATCAAAATCGTGTTCAGGTGGTAAAAAACGAATGCCATGTGGATTGAGGGGTAGGTCTATCTTTAACGTTCTCTGTAATATATCCCAAAAGAATATGGCATTATTACAATCAATGAAAACATGTTCGATCGTTTCAGCTTTGTTGCACAGAAAGCATCTGCTTCCCCATGGCACATAAATTCCTCTTTCCTCCAACCACGTTTTAACAGGCAAGGTTCCCGTGTGAAGCTTGAAGAAGAATGTTTTAACGTTTGCCGGTATCCACATATTTTTAACCCTTTTAAGTACGTCTTGCCCAGGCCCTTCTTGAAACATTAACCGATACAATGGAACAGGGAACACACTTTCAGTGAGATCCTTCATAAGACGCTTTCTTTTTACATTGGAAAGGTACTCAAGAGAGAATCGCGCCCTAAGGAAACGATAGGACGTTACAACTTCACGCAAGAACCTTGAAATTGTGTAATGAGGGCCAATGGCTGAAGAAACAAAAAAATCAGGCATAGAAACTGCTAACATAGTTTGAAAAAAAACTGCACAAAAACGGGTCTCTTTCGTCCCTTATCAATATGAAACGTGATACAACTTGCTGAAGAAACAAGTGGCACACCGACAGACCACCTTTCTTTACTCTACGAAACAAATTTGTCCTTGATGTTCGCTCCCACGTAGAACACCAGATAAACGTGGCAAAGATTCGGTGAAATTTTTGAATGTGCTTACGTGTACAATACAGTGCCTGCAGAAGATACATAATTTTCGCAGCGAGAAAAACATTACAAATAGTGGCACGTGCAAAAATCGACAATTCGCGGCCACCCCATGCATCGGCCATCGCACGCATTTCATCCGTTTTTTCGAGCCAGAGTGACTCGCTTTCACGATACCCATCCAAAGGCACCCCCAGGTAAGAGCTAGGTGTCGTGAGCCACCGGATATTTTCAAAAACACCGGGCGTGGCACTCCAGTGGCCATGCCAGTGACCAATGCACTTTTGCTTATTAATTTCACTACCGCTTTTCTCGCAAAACCTTTCAGTAATTCTTAATAATGCGCTAACACTCTCCCTATCTTCAGCAAATAGGGCAACGTCATCCGCATAAGCAAGAACACGTACTTCACAGGACTGTATCTTAAAACCCCTGATTTCTGTACTATTAACTATTTTTCTACAGAGCGGCTCCAAAACTAAAGCAAAAAGTAAAGGACTTAACGGGCAACCCTGTCGAACAGAAGAGAGTACTTGTATGCGTTGTGAGAGTTCACCATTAACAATTAAATTGGTACATGAGCTTTGATATGCCATTTTGATGCCTTTACATATGACGGAACCAAGTCCTACATAATTAATTAATAAAAAGAGAACACTATGTGCTACCATGTCAAAAGCCTTAGCTAGATCTATTTGCAGCATCGCTACCTTGAGGAGAGCGTTATCGCAATATTCTAAAATGCTTCTGGCTGTATGAATATTTGTAAATATTTTCCTACCCTTGATGCCGCATGTCTGATGCGGCCCAACTAACTTCCGTATAACTCCCTGCAGCCTTGCTGCAAGAACTTTCATGACAACCTTGTAGTCTACATTTGTCAACGTGATTGGCCTGTATCCTGTTACTTTAAGTAACGTATTTCTATCTTTGCCTTTTGGGATCAGTACCGTGTGCGCACGATTGAACGATGGAGGTAAAGACCCCCGCTCGAGTGCCTCTGAAAAAACTTCATGCAATGCTATTGCCATATCCATCTTGAACGCCTTGTAAAATGTCGCGCTAATCCCATCCGGACCAGGAGATTTGCCCGAGCCTAGTTCCTCAATAGCCCTCTCAATCTCTTCAATACTAATATTCATTTCTAATAAATTCGTTTCCTCTTTGCCTAGCCTCGGCATTTCTGCCAAGAAGTCATCCTCGTAGCCCGGCACCTTTGGCTCACGACAATCGAACAATTCTCTATAGTAACTTTCAAATGCCGTCATGATAACTTTCTGTTCTTTGGATATCTTACCATTATATTCTATTTCCAATATTTCATTTCCTCGAGCGTACGCCTTTTCACCTGATAAAGCTCGCTTTGTTGGTACTTCCCCCGCGAGATATTTTTCAGCACGTGCACGTATAATTGCACCTCTGTATTTATCCCCCTCTAAGCTTTCTAGTTTTCTTTTAATGACTTGCAGCTCTTGCGTCAGCAAACCCGGATTAGCTGTTTCGATTCGCACTAAGTCCTCTAGCTCCTGCCGCAGACCTTGTTCATGTTTTTGAGCTTGATATTTTATATGCCCACCTCTTTCTATAGCGTTCAATTTTACCCTTTGTTTAAATAACTCCCATTTCTCTGCGGCACTGCGTAGTGTATCATTAAAAAACTGCTCTATTTCTTTTTTTGTTTTATCTATGAACACGTCATCCTTGATAAGCTTGGCGTTCAATTTCCACCTTTCCCATTCAAGTTTCCTTTTTTGCTTTTGGCCGATCTCGAAGGTCACTAAACAATGGTCACTGAAAGAAACGGTATCAACATCGTAGTTCTGACAAAAAGGTGCAATCTCCGAACACACATACACTCGGTCTAGTCGTGCATGGCTGGTGCCTTGAAAGTGTGTGAAGTGCTGGCGACTTCCACCTCTTGCAAACTGTGCCACATCATTTAAAGAAAATTTGCTCACGCATTCTTTAAGATTCACAACACTTTCATCATTTACACGAGCAGTGGTTGAACGGTCTTCCTGATTAAGGACACAATTGTAGTCACCCAACACGATTAAGCACCTCTCACAATCAAAATACATACTCAATTCGCGAAAGAACAGACATCTTTGATGCGGCTTTGTAGGTGCATGGACACAAATAAATCTAAATTTCGCTTCCCCGTAAGATCGCACAAAACAAAACGTCCTTGCAAGCAACTTGTAACCGTTTCAACGACAATGCCAATTGAATTTTTAACAAACAATACACACCCGGCTGATGTTCCCACCGCATGGCTCACGCATACATTGTACCTAAAAGAAAATTTTGCTACCAAGCGTTCGGTCGCTTCCTCTCTGCTAACCTTAGTTTCCTGGACCGCAAGCAAATCTAGGTCTCTTTCTTGCATTATGCGTTTGACCTGATATTGCTTGCGACTGGCCCCTAGACCCCGTACATTGAGCGTACCGATGCGTAATGGTGCAGGTATACTAATCATGGTGATTGTAAGCGCGAACCACCAGTACAACGCTTACCGTGGTTCTACCCTGCAGTGGGAATACCGGGGTATTACTTGTCGCGTCCCTGACCCCGAACCGGCGACGAAGACGCCGACCGGACTTCGGGGACATATTTTTTACCCTTAGCGCCAGCAACGCGATGCCACTGACGCTCCAGGCGTTTGACCTTGCGTTCGGTGCTGTCCTCCGTCAACTTTGGAACGCCTGTTCTGGGACGCTTCCCGCGTGCCGCGGTCGCCCCCGTAGCGTCTGCTTGCTCTTCGGCCGTAGTGATCTCGGTGCTGTCGCTCATGTCTTCCTCTTCACTTGCTTGACTTAAGGGCAGTGGCTCTTGCGTGTCGCCTATTTCGGCACGTTCCTCAGTTGCCTTCCTCAAATCACGGCTGTCAGGTGTCGTCCCTTCAGCTTTCTCGGCGTCCGTCTCCCGGGCCTTGTCTTCGCGTTCCTTGGTGTTGCTGTTCGGGGCAGACTTTTCGGCCTCCTCCGCGTCCATTAGATTCTCTTGGTCTTGTTCTGTAGGGAGAACCGTTTTGGTTACTCTAGCGTAGCTCCTTGCACAATCATTGGTTTCGTGTCCGAACGCCCGGCACACACCACAACGTGGCGTCTGGCAGTCCCGTCGAATGTGTCCTTGCCTGCGGCACCTCAAACATAGCGGGGACCGGCCCGGCGCCACAAGAAGTACAGTGCCACTTCCTAACTTGAACAGATGAGGCAGGTCATCAAGCTCAACACTTTCCTTAAGTCTCATTCGCAAGACTCTCGTCGTGGACGTCGCATGTTCAAAACCGGTGACGGACCAGTTGTCATTCGACACGTCTAGCACGTCACCAAAGCTACTCAACGCTTGCCGAAAGCTCTCACTTTGGACAGCAAAGTCGACCCAGTGCACTTTGACGGTGACGTCTTGTTGGACGGGGTCAATGACAGCGCAGAAGCCGCCCTTGACTTGAAGTCCACCCTTTTTCACGAGAACATCCTTGTCCACCCTGCTGCGCAACTTGACTAGCCAGACGTGATTCATCTGGTAGGCTCCAATACCCGTGATGTTCTTGATGATACCAGCTTCCTCCAATGGCTCGCGAAAATCTTCCAGCCGATATGGTCTTCTTGCCAGGTCCCCGTGCAAAAAAACGCACTGCTGCATGCTCTCGCCTGAAGGCAATGTTGGCAGCAACATCCTATAATCCGAGGGTGCGGAAGACAACCTGTCACCGCGGCCAACGGCGGCCGCCAAAGAACCTCGCACGGAGCGAGCCATCACGCGTCCTTCCTCCTCGAATGCCGAACGCGGAGTGAGCCACGAGTTCGATGCTTCAAAGCGGTACAAAAGCGCCTCTAGTGAATGCGGTGTTGCCTTAGAAACGAGCTGTTTCTAAGGCTCAGTCATGCATCGCTTGCTCAGGCGCACATTTCGTTGCCGCGCCGAACGCTGCGTTGCTCGACGCTCACCGCGTCCGATGCGGGGCGCGTAGTCGCTGCGCCGTAGCCCATTGTCTTACACCCCTTGGCGGGTCGACGGGAACGCTGTCGCGTTCCACTCTTGAAGGCGAAGCTTAAGCGTCCTCCAATTTTTTTAATACATGGCTTCTGCTTGAATCGAATTAAATTATTTCTGTTCTGAAACAATTCCGCATAAGCAATCAAGACATGAATGTGTGCTTCAAGAGCAGTTGATTTCAATCAGGGACAGGACATGCTGGTTCTAAATTAGAGTTCGCATTTGTATGTGACGATAGTGCAAATGTCCGCTCGAATGCTGTCCCGCTCTACTTGGGTTGCTCAGCGAAAGCTCTAGAGACGCAGCTTGCGCTCACTCTGCCCTTGGTACCTGCGGATTTCTATACTCCGTTTCAGACGACAGGTGCAACATTGTGGAGGCTAGAGTGAGTGAGTGAGTGAAACAACTTTATTTGGTCCACAATAGACGCGAGTAACTCAACGTCACCTGGCTAGGCCCACTCGGGGACCATCAGGTGAAACCTGGCGGCCCTCTCGCGAGCCCTGTGGACAGCCAGGATTTGAGAGTGGCTGCGTCCACCCTTAGAAGTAGTTCGACGTTTTCGATCACAGTTGTGCGAAAGTGTGCTTTGCGTAGGCTCAGAATTGAATGAAGACAGTGTGAATCCTTAGAAACAAACGAACCGTGGCATTCCGCTATCTAATGCGTTGGTTTAGATCAACTTGTCTTTCATTGCTTTATTTTTGTGCTTTTTATTGGCAGCCCATCGGGGCAGCCTCACGGGCGTGCTAGGCCGAACGAACGCCGTTGGCGCGCAGCGAGGCATGGACACACACATATATATATATATATATATATATATATATATATATATATATATATATATATATATAGCCCGGGAGACGCTCGAGCTGAATGGCTTCGTTGCCGGCTGGCTCTATAAACCGCACGTCTGTTTTTTTTTTTTAGCTGCACCAAATTTATAAAAATTCACTGTGGCAGATAGCGTAATTCTGATCTGACAGCCAAAACCTCTACGACAAATCAAAATGCTTAATTGAAAATTTACCATATTTACACTGATTATCTTTTAAATTATTACATAAAGAAACGTATTTCAATTTACGAACTGTAGCCGGTGAGTTCTCAAGGTGTATCCGTCTAGAACGAGTTCTGTGGACTACACCAATTGGAGACAATCAAACTGTCCGACGAAATGTATTGGCGCTAAAGACACTTTTGTGCTTCAATGCATACAACTGTTCCTGCTTAAACATAGTAAATGCAACAAAATTGGATCGTCACCGCACATTTCACGCCGTATATCTCGAGACCGGTGCCATCCCCAGAATTCATTCCAAGATCCACATGGATGGAATTGTGTGTCTGAGCGTGTCCATGTGTGTGTGTGTGTCTGTGTGTATGCGCGCGTGCGTATGTGTAACGCAGCCCGCACAGCCTCACCAGCGTGTGCTGCTGATGTTACCGTAACGAGGTGCCTGCGGAGTACATACGGAATCGACACACTTCTTAACCGGGTGCTGCTCGTTTGCCGAAAAAGCACGCGCCTGCCTAACGAACACGGCTACCGCCGAGCGAAAGTAGCTTTGTTCGCAGTTACAGGCCGTGCGTACTGTGGTTGCCGGCCGATTTTGGGCCTTACGTGGTCCGAATTACGGCCGCTTTGGGCAGGAACCGCGCGAAAGTTGGGAAAGAGGTGCGCCGGCTCCGCTTCAGTCGCCCCGCCACGACCGCAGAAAGAAGGCGTTTCTCGCAGAGCGAGGTGTTGCGTCGTAATAGGCAGAACGACGCCGTTCAATAGCTAACAACGCAAGAGCAATACTCGCAATACTCGCAGTTAGAGCCAGGAGCGGCGCCCATCACGTTTCACCTGATGAACCCTTGTTGAAGGCGCGCGTTAAGGTTAACGAGAAGCACGCTGAGTGCGTCGCTACTGTTTTCTTCGGAACGGCCTCATGGCGCTCGGTAAATGTAATCAAATGAGCCTAACGTAATAACACCGGTGCCGAATAGGCTTTCCTGTATAAACCGACATAAAATCTAACGTGAAAGAAAAAAAGAAGAAGGGAACGAGGTAACGGAAGTCGAACTTCGTTGGCCGGATTTGCATATCGTTGGGCTCATTTGATGCAGCCAGATAATTTCGACGTACACGCGCACGTACGACGTGTGCGGAAAAGCGTTTCCTCCCTCGCAATATCGTGGGCCTGTTTTCCTGTACCGAGTCGTCTAGTCACAATACTAAGCGTTCGCTGAAGAAGGGTAGTTGAGCGGGCATAACGGAATTAGGAAAAGCGCGCTGGCACTTATTCTCAACGACAAGTAAGGTCACTCAGTGCGAAATTTTACAGTGTGGTAAACGCTGCGTAAAGAGAAATGCGAAACTATGTGCGCTCCTTATTTCGCCCTAGTTATGTACCGGTTATAGATGGGCATTTTTTTTTCAAATAAAGCGATTCCTGCCTAAATGCAGTAGCCTTCAGAATAAACCAGATGTGCTTTATGATTGTGTGTTTCTGTTTGTCTAACAGAAAAGGCATGTGCAAGAATTGTGCAAATGTAGCTTTAAGTGGCGGCAATTGGCGGTATCGATATAAAGTGTATAAAAGTGAATGCTCCGTTTATTATTGTTGTAGAAGTTTTTCTTAGAGCCTTTCATAACTTTTCATATTGGGAGGGAACAGTTTGCAAAGAATTAATTATAGCCGGAAATGAATTTTACGCAGAACTTTTATTGCGTTGTATGTTGAGAAAAGATTGTTTTGGCACCTATTTCCTCTATGTCACGGTGCTTTATCGCTCGCTTAAAAAGCAATTTCTATTTAATCCGCAGCGGTGCGCAACATACGCACGCTAAGGGCACTGACAAGGTGATTATTTAAAGCCTCCTCGATTTATATTTATTAGCGACGACTAACAAATTCTGACACATTCTGAAAAAGATTCTGACACATTCTGAAAAAGATTCTGACACATTCTGAAAAAGATTCTGACACATTCTGAAAAAGATTCTGACACATTCTGAAAAAGATTCTGACACATTCTGAAAAAGATTCTGACACATTCTGAAAAATTCTGGAAGATTCTTAAAAAGGTGTGTCCATGCGGGTAATATTGAAACAGGTTCAAGAATGTGGTCTTTCGAAGCGCTCGCTCGCTCGCTCGCTCGCTCGCTCGCTCGCTCGCTCGCTCGTTCGTTCGTTCGTTCGTTCGTTCGTTCGTTCGTTCGTTCGCTCGCTCGCTCGCTCGCTCGTTCGCTCGCTCGCTCGCTCGTTCGTTCGTTCGTTCGTTCGTTCGTTCGTTCGTTCGTTCGTTCGTTCGTTCGTTCGTTCGTTCGTTCGTTCGTTCGTTCGTTCGTTCGTTCGTTCGTTCGTTCGTTCGTTCGTTCGTTCGTTCGTTCGTTCGTTCGTTCGTTCGTTCGTTCGTTCGTTCGTTCGTTCGTTCGTTCGTTCGTTCGTTCGTTCGTTCGTTCGTTCGTTCGTTCGTTCGTTCGTTCGTTCGTTCGTTCGTTCGTTCGTTCGTTCGTTCGTTCGTTCGTTCGTTCGTTCGTTCGTTCGTTCGTTCGTTCGTTCGTTCGTTCGTTCGTTCGTTCGTTCGTTCGTTCGTTCGTTCGTTCGTTCGTTCGTTCGTTCGTTCGTTCGTTCGTTCGTTCGTTCGTTCGTTCGTTCGTTCGTTCGTTCGTTCGTTCGTTCGTTCGTTCGTTCGTTCGTTCGTTCGTTCGTTCGTTCGTTCGTTCGTTCGTTCGTTCGTTCGTTCGTTCGTTCGTTCGTTCGTTCGTTCGTTCGTTCGTTCGTTCGTTCGTTCGTTCGTTCGTTCGTTCGTTCGTTCGTTCGTTCGTTCGTTCGTTCGTTCGTTCGTTCGTTCGTTCGTTCGTTCGTTCGTTCGTTCGTTCGTTCGTTCGTTCGTTCGTTCGTTCGTTCGTTCGTTCGTTCGTTCGTTCGTTCGTTCGTTCGTTCGTTCGTTCGTTCGTTCGTTCGTTCGTTCGTTCGTTCGTTCGTTCGTTCGTTCGTTCGTTCGTTCGTTCGTTCGTTCGTTCGTTCGTTCGTTCGTTCGTTCGTTCGTTCGTTCGTTCGTTCGTTCGTTCGTTCGTTCGTTCGTTCGTTCGTTCGTTCGTTCGTTCGTTCGTTCGTTCGTTCGTTCGTTCGTTCGTTCGTTCGTTCGTTCGTTCGTTCGTTCGTTCGTTCGTTCGTTCGTTCGTTCGTTCGTTCGTTCGTTCGTTCGTTCGTTCGTTCGTTCGTTCGTTCGTTCGTTCGTTCGTTCGTTCGTTCGTTCGTTCGTTCGTTCGTTCGTTCGTTCGTTCGTTCGTTCGTTCGTTCGTTCGTTCGTTCGTTCGTTCGTTCGTTCGTTCGTTCGTTCGTTCGTTCGTTCGTTCGTTCGTTCGTTCGTTCGTTCGTTCGTTCGTTCGTTCGTTCGTTCGTTCGTTCGTTCGTTCGTTCGTTCGTTCGTTCGTTCGTTCGTTCGTTCGTTCGTTCGTTCGTTCGTTCGTTCGTTCGTTCGTTCGTTCGTTCGTTCGTTCGTTCGTTCGTTCGTTCGTTCGTTCGTTCGTTCGTTCGTTCGTTCGTTCGTTCGTTCGTTCGTTCGTTCGTTCGTTCGTTCGTTCGTTCGTTCGTTCGTTCGTTCGTTCGTTCGTTCGTTCGTTCGTTCGTTCGTTCGTTCGTTCGTTCGTTCGTTCGTTCGTTCGTTCGTTCGTTCGTTCGTTCGTTCGTTCGTTCGTTCGTTCGTTCGTTCGTTCGTTCGTTCGTTCGTTCGTTCGTTCGTTCGTTCGTTCGTTCGTTCGTTCGTTCGTTCGTTCGTTCGTTCGTTCGTTCGTTCGTTCGTTCGTTCGTTCGTTCGTTCGTTCGTTCGTTCGTTCGTTCGTTCGTTCGTTCGTTCGTTCGTTCGTTCGTTCGTTCGTTCGTTCGTTCGTTCGTTCGTTCGTTCGTTCGTTCGTTCGTTCGTTCGTTCGTTCGTTCGTTCGTTCGTTCGTTCGTTCGTTCGTTCGTTCGTTCGTTCGTTCGTTCGTTCGTTCGTTCGTTCGTTCGTTCGTTCGTTCGTTCGTTCGTTCGTTCGTTCGTTCGTTCGTTCGTTCGTTCGTTCGTTCGTTCGTTCGTTCGTTCGTTCGTTCGTTCGTTCGTTCGTTCGTTCGTTCGTTCGTTCGTTCGTTCGTTCGTTCGTTCGTTCGTTCGTTCGTTCGTTCGTTCGTTCGTTCGTTCGTTCGTTCGTTCGTTCGTTCGTTCGTTCGTTCGTTCGTTCGTTCGTTCGTTCGTTCGTTCGTTCGTTCGTTCGTTCGTTCGTTCGTTCGTTCGTTCGTTCGTTCGTTCGTTCGTTCGTTCGTTCGTTCGTTCGTTCGTTCGTTCGTTCGTTCGTTCGTTCGTTCGTTCGTTCGTTCGTTCGTTCGTTCGTTCGTTCGTTCGTTCGTTCGTTCGTTCGTTCGTTCGTTCGTTCGTTCGTTCGTTCGTTCGTTCGTTCGTTCGTTCGTTCGTTCGTTCGTTCGTTCGTTCGTTCGTTCGTTCGTTCGTTCGTTCGTTCGTTCGTTCGTTCGTTCGTTCGTTCGTTCGTTCGTTCGTTCGTTCGTTCGTTCGTTCGTTCGTTCGTTCGTTCGTTCGTTCGTTCGTTCGTTCGTTCGTTCGTTCGTTCGTTCGTTCGTTCGTTCGTTCGTTCGTTCGTTCGTTCGTTCGTTCGTTCGTTCGTTCGTTCGTTCGTTCGTTCGTTCGTTGTTGAAAGGAGTAGTAGTATTAGATATAATAATAATAGTAATAACAATACTAGTAATAATAACACATAAAATTAATGTTACATTTCGATCAGTAAATGTTCCTAAAGAAAGCAAAAACAAAAAGCGACAATCGGCACGACTTGGTTCTTCTCCACCGCGTGAGCAAATGAAAACACCTGTCAATTCGGTCTCACACTGCCGTTTTTAGTACGGAACGAAAACACCTGGAATCAGCATGAAAAGACTGGATGAGAATAGGCGAAACGAGCACAGCACGCTGCACTGCCGAACGTGTTGTCTGTTTTTATTAATTCTTTGCGAGCACTTCCCAACCACGCATTCTCGTACTTGTCGGACCACTACTTAAAGGCTACTCAATGTACTGATCTGAGTATGATGCAGCTGCGACACCACGGATAAAACGATATCATAAACAACATAAAATATATTCCTCAATCGGAACAATCCGCATCGAGACCTGAAATCGGCGCGCGCGTAGGCGGTTGTTTTCCTCCGATTGCAGTCGTACCAAGTGAAAAAAAGGAGAAAGTAACTGGACTTTTTTTCTTGAGCTCCCGGAAGTACTAGCTTGGCAAATTGCCGACGCTGGCGACGTGACTCGTTTGACGTGCGATGTCCGTAAATAAATTGCCGCGGGGAGGGTGCGGGGTAACGCGTTGCTCTGTCCGAGTAGGCGTATCGTTAAGCTCGGTGCTCGGAGTCGTTGGATGACCCTGCCTTACGACAGTATGGCGCTTCTTGTCCCGACACGTTTCCGAAATGGGTGGCGTATTACCTTAGAATAATTACCCGAGTGCACGACTACCACCGCTAACAACAACATGAAAAAGATTTAGAAAAAGAAAACACTTTCATTTTCTGATAACGTGAATAGATCGTGACCATCGTAGCGTGCCTTCGGAAACCCTAAAGTTTTACTCCTTCATGGAGAGGTTGCTCGTCGGGCAACGTTACCGTCAACAGCAAGAATCATTTGCTTTAATTAATTTCGACATGTTGGTAGGGAGCGATTGACAGAGAGGAAACGTCTTTGTTCTTTCTTTTGATTCGCCGTGCCGACGATGATGATTTATTATTCTACTTCGAGCTTGATTGCATGATTACCTATCGCGCAATGACTGGAACACTGTTTCTCTAATGCCCCAACTTTAAAGAGCCGAGCATTATAAAGCTAATGCCCAGTCGTCGATAGAGCTTAGAGGCGCTTCAGCGCTGCCAATTAATATGCATGAATGACAAACGCTCGCTTACCGGTACAGCGTGTTCTCGTTTTAAATCAAGATGACGAAAAAACATGGGTAACGCTGGTTTCACGGAGGGGTTTGTGAAATGTCCTAGCATCTATACGTATTATGTGAGCCCCACGTGAACTTATTAGGAGCGAAGCGCAACACACGAATGTCAATTCAGTAGTTTTGTCTCTCTTCAACCGCCTGTTAACCGCCGTAAAGTGGGTATTGTATGCTTTCATAATAAAGGAAAAACTACCTTTGGGTTGTGACTTGCCACGTCAATAGGACTAGTTGTATCGGGAGCTTATAGCCTTCATTGGCGTTTGTAGGCGACTTATCCCTTACAAATTTTTTTATAGAAAGTCTATAGACAGTCTATAGGCGTCTATTGACTGTCTATAGACTTCCTATAAAAATTTTGTAAGGGATAGCTGAACGCGGCTATTGATTAGCACGCTGGTTTAATTTACAACAAGTCAAAAGAGGCTGTCTGCCTGTGACTACTTCACTTCGTTCGTAACTCCCATATTTGACAATCACCGATCCCTGTCAAGAGACAAGCTCTGCGTAGTGTTCTGAGATGTTGCTTAGTATTACATCGTGAAAAGGTGAATTTCTAACACGAATTCTAACGGGGGGGGGGGGGGGGGGGGGCTACGTATTCTAGAACTTCACGCAGCGTTGCTGCCCTTTACTGTTAGCACGTATACTGCTTCACTCCCTAAAAAACCGGGATGTTGCTAATGACATATATGATTAGGCGTACTTTATCGTGTGGAGCGCATGAGCGATACAACAAAAGTCTTTGTTTGATCACTCCCGCTTCACAGCGTCCATAATTATGCTGATGGGGAAGATCCGTGATTTTCTACTTGGTGCTCTCGCAGTGACTCACGCACCCACAACGCGTGCGAAGCCTGTCACACCGATGAATAGTATGTATTGTGGTACTCATCAATGTAGAAGTGTTCAGTAAACATTAGCTTTTATTTCGAGGTTGAAAATATTTACCTACAAAGAAAGCTGCTTTCTTAGCAAGCGCTTATTTCCTCCGTTGCGCCCTTCGTTTGCGCTAGGCACTTAGTTAACGCTCAAAACGGATGAAATTTGCGACTTTTGCAAACGTACAAGTAAATGCAAAAAACGCTTCCCAAAGAAAAAAAAAATTTCAGTAGAGAGCTGTTCTGCTACTGCTTCTTTTCTTTTTTTAGTCAAACAACTGACTTTTCTGCGATAATAGCATGTACGTTAGCCCATTCATGCCTGCCTAATGCACCCGTCCGCGGAAACCTTTTCCTCAACTACATCACTTGAAGCACTTGAAAGACTACCTCCACGCGAATTAATAAGGCTTACATTACCACGTCGCCTTACCGTGTGCGTAGTTGTCTTTTCATTTTTCATTTAAACTTAAGCCATTCCTCCTGCGCCTAAAACGTGACCTTAAGAATGAAAGCTGAAAGCGCTAAGTGCAGAGAACGTGCCTACTTGCACGGGCAACTTCCGCAATCCTCGAAAACTTGGAGACTTAGCGTGCTTGTGGTGTGACCGATATAAGTAAATCTCAAACACGTGCTCGCATGAGCGCTGATGAGTGTCCTTGCCTCTCCTTCTACATTTACTATGGTATGAAGAACTTTATTTAGGCCCTGAGTGACAGAACAACTTTTAGTTATCTGAAAGACGTCTCACGTCTTCAATTGTCGAAATTTCTCATGAGTGCTGAAGTTCCGTCTTTTCTTAGCCGCCATTAGGACTAAGCAACGACAAGGGTCTGTCATGAACAGCATTATCGCCTGTCGCCGTAATACGCTAATCATTAGTTTGAGCAGAGCCGCGAGAAACTTGACGTCTTTCTTAGGGAAGAGATCAAACTGGGAAACGAATCGGATCATTTTGGGAGGATCTGTGCGAGAAGAACTTCTAAAAATGAAGAAGTGTGAAGGGCTCTATAGTTTGAATTCATACCACCGTGCGAAAACTGAATTTTAGTCGGCCTCCCCGATAGCTCTCCTTGTAAAGCATGCAATACGAAAGAGCAGAACGAAGATTTGAGCGGTGAGAGACTCGGATGGCTTGAAGCAAGCGCATACGAGTGACATCACAGGAAGAGGAATCAGGTTTAGTTTCTCACTTCAACAACGCGGCTCTAAGACAACTCTTCAATAACGGTCCCTCTTTCCGCGAAGACGTTCGTACATTTCATGAAAGGAGGCACCGGCTAGTGGGAACAGCGTTCTCTTTTTAGCTAGCTAAAATTACTCGGAACTCTACATGTATACGGCTCTTGTGTTTTTGTAAGATTCCTAAAACCCTTTACTGAACAACTTTTGATTCACATATATTAATATTTTCAGAGAAGTGAGCAGCGTGAAAATCAACATCTTTAGACGGCAAATGTTTTTCCAGTGCTGTACTCTATTTGTACTGCGGAAAAAGTGGTGTATTGTACACTTGCAACAACGGGCAAATATGTCATAAATTTTAGTTGAGGACTAAGAAACTGCAGTTTCTGATACTTTTTTCTTGAGATATATCTACAAGGCAGAAGGGCTAACACATACGAGTGAACCTCAACACGAGAGAATTGTTCTGGCTGCTTCAAGAGAGGTGGGCTCAGAACTTGTCGCATCAGCATAGCAAAACTTCATGTTTTAAATTTGAATAATTGACATCCGGACGAACGTTCCTATAAACACGTCGATTTCATCTGCCACGCCTCTTAGTTGCGCGAACAGGTAGCTCTCAATTGCAGTGAAGGAAATTAGTGAACTTGGGAACATGACTTTTATGCACTGGAGCGGCTTATGTAATAATTACCTAATAATTTTTCTGTCGGTTGTTTAGAAAGCTGGTTATCTCTTTTATGCGTCAGACTTTCTTCTTGTTGAGAGCATTCGCTGGCCTCTCTCGGAGGTAAAACTTACTTGCTTCCATTGGCACGTTGTACACGGGAACTACGAACATACAACAGCGCTAAATCAAATAATCATATTGCGGCAAAACAAAATCATGGCAAGTAAATATTGTTTTTGCCTGGCAGTTTCATGTATTGTACGAAGAAACATGCTCTGATCGCATTGCTGTCTGTTTGACTATAAAATAACGCTTCTGAACAGTCTGCAAACAGCCTGCTTATGAGTCCTCGCAGAGTCCAGCCGTTCATGGCTATGAGCTCTCTTCTGAGCTTGTCCCTAACGACTCCCATCTTGCGTAGCATGCACATTTGGTCTGGTCCGAGCAGCAACCTAATTCGTGGCTCTTGGGGCTCACCCGGAAACGCCACGGCGCCAGCTTAGATCTCGCAGTGCTCTTCCACGAACATTACAAAGCCAATATATTCTGGAATATCCACTGCGTTGTCGCAGATGCGTACTATGTCAATGGCCTGAAAATCTTGTAGTCTATTCTCAAATTTACTTTGAATAGGTATTATAACCAGTTGTCTTCGCGTAGCGACGCTCGATCATTGAGTATCAAAAACATTTACGCTTACGGCTGCCTCTCTGATAACCGGTAGGTTAAGTTTCCGCGAGACTTACTCTGTGATAAACGTGCGTTGACTGCCTCTATCTACAACACCTGTGAGGTAGCAGCAATCACTTGAGTCATTCTCTGAATGCGTATTGTAACACGACGGCAACTATTCTTCTCAAGTCCTGGCGCATGCACTCACGTACCACTCAAAGGTTTTGGTGATATATACGCGAGACAGTCTGATCGCCGGTCTTACTGCACATAGAAGAGGCATGTCTAAGCATGCAGTGGCGACAACTAAGCTTACATCGGTAGTCTTTCGCTCAGTGTGCATTTGTGACGCACCTGGAGAATCCGCCGCTCACTGTCAGTCGATGTCTCTTCTCGGCGTCGTCCATCAAATAGTCCCATTCCGACGCAGCGTACTGCTTCTCGCGAAACTGACACTTCATGGACGCGGTATTGTAGAGCACGGCGGTTGCAGTTACTGACGACTTTCCCCGAGACTTTCCCCGATCAGGTTCGATGGCACAGGCTGGCAGTAGTTCGTTCGCTCTTTGCTGTAGACGTCTATCTGAATTTGCGTGAGCATATCTTCAAGGTATTCCTCCGCTATTTAGCGTCGTCCCCTGTCCGAGGTCTACATTACCGCACTTGTGCCGACTATGGTCACTGACGACGTCCCGTAGGATAGCCTGCATCAAAACACCTTTCAAAAAACGCTTTCATCTATTCCAAATGTCAGATCTTAAAAAAAATGCAGCAGATCCAACGAGTTGCAACCTAAATACGGCGAAGCTTTGTGGGAGTGCATAAAGGGTCAAAACACGAGTACACACGCACGCGCACACACACACACACACACACACACACACACACACACACACACACACACACACAAACACAAACACAAACACACACACACACACGCACGCGCACGCGCACGCACACACACACACACACACACGCACACACACGCGCACGCGCACGCGCACGCACACACACACAAACACAAACACAAACACACGCGCACGCACACGCACACACACACGCACGCACGCACACACACACAAGCGCGGGGGCGCGCATATGCCGATCATTTTGTTAAGCGGAGTTGTTGCCTACTAACGAGCACGAGGGGCGCCTTGAACGCATCGCGATTTTGGAGGCAGCATGCGCATACGTACGTAACGCAATCCGAATCCATTTTATCCTCAAGGCGCGTTGAGGATAAGATAATGTTCAATTACACATTACCTAGTGCAGTCGCAGATGCGTGAAGGCGAGCTTTCTGGTTCTTTCTTTTCTCTCTTTCCCCCATTCGGCTGGCGCCGCTGCTGCCTCAGATGCGCAGAGGCGAGCTTCATCTGGTGGTGCAAGAAAAACAGCGGCGCGCGCATCGCGCGCGCTCCACTGCGATTGGTTAGTTTATTTGGCAAGCGAACAGCCAGGCCGCAGCTCCCATGGTCACAAAACCCGCCGAGGTTTACGAAGAAACTTCTAAAACGCTACATAACGGAAGTGTTATCGCTGCTACCGGAAAATTGGCTGTGTTACTGTCAGATGGGATCGCGCAACCGCAGAAGTGTTTCGGATGCATTTCGCTCATTCTGCGGCATTGAGACCCACCTGTGCACATTGTTGCATGTACGTACTATTTCGCCACTGCCAACAAAATAATTACTCTGATACATGTAAGGTGCTTAGTTTTTATTGAATCAAAATGGGGTAGACAACGCCTAATGCTAGCTTGATTTTTTTCACTGTGCCATGAACATGACCTACAATCGCTCAAACTTGTCCAAATTGGTGAGAGCGTGAGCGTGAGGGACCGACAGCGCTGTTTTAGTGCGACAGCAATTATATGGACATTCCACGCGCATTCCTGCCGTCTATTCCAATGGCCGTTACATCTTGAAAGTGGTCTGCGATGAGTAGAGAGTCTGGGAGCACCGATAGCTAAAAGCTTCGCGTGCAATCTGTTCTCGCCACTGAGTTCGCGTTGAATCGAGAGACAGCACGAAGGTCACTTCGCTCGCTGTTGCTGCCACGCTTGCTCGCTCCGGCGTTTTCACAGCGAGTGTGCGCGGTCATCGAGTGAGATTTTTTCGTGTTTGCTTGTACGCATGTGACACCATGTATTTTTTTTTTTTAATTAGTAAGCGAACGTCTGCAAATTTAGACGGCCGATAAAACTACTATCCATACTTGGTATAGCTGTCTACTAGTTTGCCATCGCAAACAATGCTTCGCTTCTCGGGCAAAACTGCGACCTTTTTTTTAGTTTAGCTTTCGTCGCTGTTGTGTAGGTGGCAGCACTCGCTGGTGCTATATTGGAAGCCGTGCTGTAGAAATGCATCAACGTGTAGAGGAAGCTTCAAATCTCGCGAGTACTTGTTAGAATTGTCACTTCCTCGGTGATAGAAAATTCGCAACATATTGTCAAACTTCTGCTGCGTATGGTTCAAAAACACTATTTCCTTTTCAGAATATTGCCCGTTCAGAGCGCGTTTGAAGCCAGAATTTCGAAAATTCAACACACGGAACTTTTTTTCAACTGCCCACATCGACGTCGCTGTCTTTAGTTTAGCATTCTGCTCCATGAAGTACCTTGACTTGTGCAGCCATCTGATTTCTATTTCTGAATGTGTACGTGCTTTTACACATAAACGTATTACAAGCTGCATTATGACAGCTTTTGGAAGACAGCCCTCAAAAATAAATATATTCCTGTTTGCACGCCACGTTGTTGCTCGGCAAGTAGGTATGCCGGTGTCTGCTTGCACGAATTGTCATCTCTGCTTACTGTACCCAATCAAGAACAAACGAAACAGTGCGACATATATTGTGACATATAGTGTGACAGTGTGACTCTAATGACATATATTTGCCATCTGCAAATCAGTTTGCTTCTACTGGAATACTGCACGCTGTTACGTGAGCTAATGGAAATTGCGGTCTCGGGTATGAGCACAAATGAACATTCTACCAGCTAAATATAAGGAATCGAAAAATTGAAGACATAGCATTGCCATAGGAGTAATGTGCCAGAGCTTTTTCTTTTTTCTTGCGTTGTGTAGTTGTTGCTTTTTATTTTGTTGTACCTTGTTTTCCGGAACTAAAGTCATCAGTCATCATCACCTCATTTATGTACAACACAGGGAGAATGCCTTTCTCACCGATGCGAGTCCATTTTATTGGCGTACATTTGTTAATTTATGCACCACGTCTCGTTCTCTGCCATGTCAGATCATGAATGCGTAGCACCTATTAGAGCGTTAGCAATGTAACCACGGGTAAATTGGAACGACACGAAATGGACAGGAAGTGAAAATATTTTTCACTTTTATGTTTGTACTAGTCGCAAGCAAAAAGATAAAACAACTTGGTTTAGTTTCATTCGGATGACATAATGGCATCTTAAGACGGAAAGCAATTGAGTTTCTTAGAAATTCGATTTTGTCGTGAAATCTAATACCTGCTCACTTTTTTTAGAAGATTGGAAAAAGAAATCGACGCCATCAATGTTGCCATGTTTGCAGTGCAAAAGGACAGTACCTATTGCCATAGGAATTTGATATCGACAACGCAAGTTTGCTATAACACGGAATGCGAAGAACCAAAATATAAAGCAAACCGGTCAGAGAAGTTGAGCCGTAAAAGGGTTGCAGTGATTGGATGAATCGTCGGTAGACATAAAATCGTCTCAGATTGGTAGGTGCCCTGAAATGCAAGGCAAGAGTATCGAGATTCTGGATGAAAGTTTTGAGGCCCTTTACCAACACTTGTGCACTCCAAACCGGCCCTTTGAGATTGTCTATCACTAAGACAAGAAAGACAAATAAAACGCTCAGAGCTTGACCGAAAGAAAAAAGGATGTATTGATGACAACGGATTCGACTTTCTTTCGAAATGGTCTGGAAGCCTTCGACGTAGGTGCACAAAATGTTTTTCTGTGCGACTAAAAGACGCTTGCTATTGTGTCGATGTGTCTCCACAGTGGCCCCTAAACCAATAGACGTTCGCTTTTTCCAGGTGGACGCTAGACAAAACTACTAAAAAATTTTTCAATCTGCGCGCCTATTACGTTCAATGGCGAACTTTACCAAGGACAGAGTCAACAAATTATTTCTGCGAAGGGATCCGCCAGTTTCTGAACTTGTTATACCTTGTGGGGTATTTTTTAAGTATAGTGTATGTACTGTGTGCAATTAAACTGCATGCGAGTTGCGGGTGACTGAGTCCCAATTTTATTTTTATTTTTCACTTAGGTATTGTCAGAACATCATTTGTTGTGATATACAATTTGTTTGCTACCATCCCTTTCGTAGAATGCTTTAGTGAGTCATGACTTTTACATACATTTTGTTTGTTTGTTGACATGCGCTATGTTCTTTACGTATACATCGTTTCACTAAGCGGGATAGAACAGCCGGCGTTATCGATGATGCCAAGCTTTTCGACGTGCACATCTTAAATTGAAGGATAAAAAGCAAATTAACGATGTAATCTAGATGGGCGTGCTGTTAGCTTCATAATAATAAATATTTTAATGCTCCTAAAAGCATAGGAAGCCCGCTTATAGAAATGAAGTATCATTTGTTGCTCAGCTATCTCTAATTTTCTCACTTCTAACGTTCGCATTCACGACAGTAGTCCGGAATCACTTGAGGAATGGTTCAAGCTAACATAGTAGATGTAGGACTGAACTGTTTATCTGCTGTATGTTGATGACTACATATACAAGAGCGACGCTGTTCTCAAGATTCTTAGTAAGTGGACGTGTTTTGCATAGTCGCGGGCTGCAACACCGCAGCTCCAGCGTTAATTTTGCTAAATAGGCATTAGTCGGTGAATTCCCAAAGAATAATATGGTAACAACAGTCTTTCACTCAATTGCTCATGACCGCACCGGAGACTGAGGCACTGCAGCGGCATACGTCCTCTTGAGGTAAAGTAATTTTTTTTTTCTTTATGCCGATAAACGCAACACTATAAAAAAATCTGACCTAATGCCGGTATTTTATTTGCACTCTCCTTTCACGTCCCCTTCCGCTGACACACTCTATACGTTCCTATTATATATATACATATTAAATTATGGGGTTTTACGTGCCAAAACCACTTTCTGATTATGAGGCACGCCGTAGTGGGGGACTCCGGAAATTTCGACCACCTGGGGTTCTTTAACGTGCACCTAAATCTAAGTACACGGGTGTTTTGCATTTCGCCCCCATCGAAATGCGGCCGCCGTGGCCGGGATTCGATCCCGCGACCTATATATATTCATATATATATATATATATATATATATATATATATATATATATATATATATATATATAAGCACGAGAGCCGTTGCTGAGCAGGAGCGCTCGACCCACTACCGTTTAGAGCCAGTAGCGCTGAACCCACTAGCGTCTCGCTTCGCTACAATTTATATATATATATATATATATATATATATATATATATATATATATATATATATATATATATATATATATATATCCACTGCATCGCAAGAGCGGGGCCTTTATAGTTAAGGAGCATTGTCTAGATCTCATTGTCGGGAGCCGAGCAGGTGGCATTCCCTAATTGAGTCCAGAAAAGGATGATTCGAAACCGTCTCCTGTGACCTGTTCTTGCGGCGGAAAATAACAAGGCGAAAGGAGGAGAAAGAACGTCGTGTCGATTGTAAACGAGACATATTTTGTCTAGCACCGATCAGCGTACGCAAATGTGCTTCACTAAGAATGTAATTTCTTTTCGGCTCGCTGTTGGGCGACTTGGACTAAGTTGCCCCAAAATTTAAAAGAACAGTATTTGCGTTTCACAATGGCTTAGGGTAAAATGAAAGCTGCAATCGTTCTAAAGAGGCCTACTTTAGTATCAGGTGTTGAAACAAAGGGCTGGGACTTGCGAATTTTTGGGTGAAGACAGAAAAAAAGTAAATGATCTGGTTTAAGGTTGTTGAGCTCAATTAGTGAAGGAGAGAGTGGTACAAATAGTAAAGGTACATATTGATGTGTGAAAAGAAAGAAAAAAGTGTGGACGCCGCTGCTAGCTTGGTTCACTTCATGGCGACGGGCGAAGGATTAGCACCGCCGTTATGGAGAATGAAGCTAGGCGCACTATTTGATGCCAGTGAAGAGACGTTATATATATATATATATATATATATATATATATATATATAGATATACGTCAGTCCACATCAAGAACAATCAAAACGACTTATTCAGCAGTAAATTTGGCTACAGGAAGTACGTTCGTACATCCAAATGAGTTATATGTCGGCGGAGTGCATTGGTACTTATAACATTTATTTACTTTTAATTCACCCCCTCAGCTATACTCAAAACTATGGAATTAAGCTTCGTGGGATTAACTGCAACATAAAATAAGCACTCCTGTTCTTGCTGATGCTCTGTAACTAGGTTCGCTGCAGGTGAGAGAGAGAGAAAACAAAAAGAAAGCAAAGGCGGGGAGCTTATCCAGACACACGCTGCAGGGATTCACGTTATGCTAATGTAAAAAAACTCGTTCGTTTAACTTCGTTCGTTTATCATTTCTGTTTTTCTGAATGGTGGATTGGGGAAGCCTACAGCCATTGACTGCCTGTGGTTAGCGGCAAGGCACAGACAACTCGATAATGCAATGGAAAAGGCGCAACCTGAGTTTGCTGACGTCGTGAATGCATATGAAGTGCGCTAGCCACAAAACTCGGCCAACTTGTGCTCTCCTTCCTGTATCTCGTAACGTTTCGCAGCGTATTTCCTTCAATACAAAAAAAAAAGTTTTTTTTTTTTTTTTTGCTGCTGTATCCAAATGCATGCTTGGTGGAGCAGTGTCCAATAGCGTTTTGTTAATAAAACAGGAACGTGGCACTGGCGTTGAATAACATCACAGCTTCCCTGCCCGACTAACAATAAAGTGGATGTCATCGAGACAATACAATGGATTGCGCAACTTGAGTAATTACTAGTGTTCGTATGGCTAGCACTTAGTTAACGCCAAGACTGCGAAGGTGGAACCACATCCCGGTGGGTAATAATTACGGCTTCTTCCTATTAATAATTAATAATTAGGCTTCTTCCTATTTCCCTTAGCGCAGGTCCGCCAAATACAGTGGGTGTCTAGCACTAAATGTGGAGAAAGGCTCTATGAAATAAAATTATTGATGCATTGGAGTAGCAGGAGAAGTATGACATTCCGGTGTTGTCCTGGTATTTGTGAAAAATGCAAATGGCTTACGATGCCTTTGATAGTGGAGCAATAGTGTCGATTTGAAGTTTGCCTTTTGGCATGTTAAACCGCGTGCTTACTATATATAAGATAATTGGAAAATACTAAAAACTCTCGGGAGATAATTACTTTGACTTTGTTTATGTACGTGAACGCATGCTAAAGAATCGGCTGCTTCAATGCTCAGAGAAATTGTTCTGACGCGTATGTGCCGAGAATATACGTTTAAGTTTTAGTAGGAATAAAAAAATTTTTATTACGCAGAGCAATAGTGCCCTCTCTCGCAACTACTCTGTCGGTCAGAATACACACTTTCTAGAAGCTAGTGTGCCTGTACTTCTATTCGGCGCAGGTGCAACCTTCGTATGCAATCCACAACTACATCCCCTTAGATACCGCACGACCTAGCAGCAGACAGAAAAAAAAAAAAACAGCAGCCGCAGCAGCAACGCCAAACGTTAAGCGCACGCGAGTCATCATCATCATCATCAGCAGCAGCAGCAGCCTGGTTAACCCCACTGCAGGGCACAGGCCTCTCCCATAATTCTCCAACTACCCCGGTCATGTACAAACTGTGGCCATGTCGTCCCTGCAAACTTCTTAATCTCATCCGCCCACCCAACTTTCTGCCACCCCCTGCTACGCTTCCCTTCCCTTGGAATCCAATCCGTAACCCTTAATGACCATCGGTTATCTTCGCTCCTCATTACATGTCCTGCCCATGCCCATTTGTTTTTCTTGATTTCAACTAAGATGTCATTAACTCGCGTTTGTTCCCTCACCCAATCTGCTCTCTTCTTATACCTTAACGTTACACCCACCATTCTTCTTTCCATAGCTCGTTGCGTCGTCCTCAATGCAAGTAGAACCCTTTTCGTAAGCCTCCAGGTTTCTGCCCCGTACGTGAGTACTGGTAAGACACAGCTGTTATACACTTTTCTCTTGAGGGATAATGGCAACCTGCTGTTCATGATCTGAGAATGCCTGCCAAATGCCCCGGTCATTCTTATTCTTATTCTTCTGATTCTCCTTCTTATTCTTCTGATTATTTCAGTCTCATGATCCGGATCCGCGATCACTACCTGCCCTCGCTACCTGTCGTAAACTGCTGTTCTCTTCCGAGACTGTTAAACATTACTTTAGTTTTCTGCAAATTAATTTTGAGACCCACTCTTCTGCTTTGCCTCTCCAGGTCAGTGAGCATGCTTTGCGATTGGTCCCCTGAGTTACTAAGCAAAGCAATATCATCAGCCAATCGCAAGTTACTAAGGTATTCTCCATTAACTCTTATCCCCAATTCTTCCCAATCCAGGTCTCTGAATACCTCCTGTAAACACGTTGTGAATAGCATTGAAGAGATCCTATCTCCCTGCCTGACGCCTTTCTTTATTGGGACTTTGTTGCGGGGCAGGCAAGTATATTTCGCCTAATTATAACAGGGGACTGTAGTGCGCATAATGAGAGATTTCACACAATGGTGCTCATAGTGTCTTACCGAAGCTATGGTGCTTCGCACCGTAGTGATTCCTATAGGGCATTTTCAAGCCCTATGAGATACAAGAAAGAGCACAGAATACAACACAGCACATGCTGAAGGCAAGCGAAGTTTTCATCGCATCAGAGCTGCCAAGGATTTACCTCCTACTTCATTTTTTACCTAGTACGCGGGCCGAATTTTGCTTTTAAATTGAATTGTCTTTGAACTCCGAAAGCGAGGCAGACGCCCTCCCTCCAACGAGCTTTCAACGCTGCCACGCCCGTTCGCGGTCTAGAGTTGAGAAATGCTCTTAACCTGCACACGCGGCAAATGTTCATCTTTCTCTGAAAGCCGCCCAAAAAACGTGAAGAAGACTTGAAAGCGCGGCAGGTCTGGTACTTTGAAAGAAGCAAGCACCTCCTGCTTTGAAGCAGATGACCTTGTGTACAGGCGCGGCCATGCGTGATTTCGCAAGTTCGGCATACACGCTAACCTAGGACCCAGCACAAGTGGCCTAATTTATTACGTCGCCCTGTTTATGATACCTTACAAACGTAAATAAAACAAGTAGAACGAGCCACTGGCACACCGCTCTATGTTTCTTTCATAAGAATAAGCGTACTCGATAAGCAATTTCGTGCAATTCTGATGCAATTTTAGTCAGGCAGGTGCGTTGATAGTGGCCGTAAAGGGCAGCGGAATATGTACGCTAGTTCTCTGAAAATAGCTCGAATTTGCTACTGTCAAATCGTTGGTGTTTTCTCTCATTGCTTCCAATGCATATTTAAAGAGGACCAGTTCGTAGGACAAAGTAAACTAGAAAAAACAATGTTTTACACGTGTCCCATCCTAAGTCGATGAATTGCCTGCGTGGTAGGCGCCTTCAATTACCTGCCGAATCACTTCTTTTAGGGCTCCTCTGGATATATGTTAAAATACCCGTTTCAATGCTTATGTACTAAATCGATTCATCAGGCTTTTAAGTTACAAGGCATCAGCGCGGCCATGAGGGCTGTCATGGCGGATAGCCGCTGCTTAATTACAGGGACTTTGTTTTCTTAAGACATTCCTGGCAGCTTCATTGCGTTCATCCTTATCATAATGAGAGCGCCGCTACGGCCAGTCGAGCCCACATACTCGTGCCCCGCATGCGAATGGCGTGGACTCTGAGCGTTACTGCCATAGACAAATCTGCGCTTCTTTCCAACGAGCTTCTACTCGTCGCTCGCGTCTCAAGCTTCATCTCCTCACTTGTTCCAGTAGTTCGCATTCCATGTTTTATTTTTTTTTCATATCTGAGAGTGCTCCCCGCTTTGGGCCAACGTTGAACTAGTGGATCCTCGAGCTCCCGTTGTCCCTAGATACCCATCTACAGTTTCCGCGCCCGATCTTTCTTCTTCCATTGCAAGCAGCCCGTCCGAAGCGACCATGTCCTATTCCAAACTCCTGACTATCTTTCGAAGGAAAAGGCGAGGGAGAAGAAAGAAGGAAACCATGGAAAGCAGAGCGTGGGACGTGTGCACAAAAGGAAACCGCCACCTAAAGTCAACAGAGTCCACGATATTCTGGAAAAAGAGGAACTAGAAGTGTGCCAACCATGGAAAGGGTAATCGAAAAAACTTCTGCTTGGAAAAACTCACGAAGAGCCCAGTATGCGGGATCGTAAACCTGAAGGCGATAGGGTGGCAAGGATGAGAAATGTAAATAAGCGGCAAAAGAAAAAAGAAAAGGAAAGGCCGCGTGAAGGTGTGCAGATATGCGGGACAGAACCGAAGAGAGAAAAACCAAGAAGAGAAAGTGAGGCTGTGGCGGTCATCACAAATACAAGACTCGAAAAGGAAAAAAAAAAGAGGTAAGTGAAGCCCAAATGGTCATCTGGTTGCAACAATAGCTGAGGGAACGGTCGCTGAGGAGGGAAAAGAGAGCTGCTATCTAAATGATATTCGTCTAATGTGGAATGAGCTTGCCCAGAATTGCATATTTCCGAGGTTGTAGGTCGCACTTTTCTGCAGCGCGATACTTACAGTTTGCTTCGATCTCAATTTTCGCATCTCCGCCTGTCCTGTCACTTACTGCTATTCACGGACTCTGTTCGTAATCAGCACTGTACGCAGATATTGCTCTAAGTACCAAAAAGGAAAGAACAGTCTTTTTATTACGAAAGGATTGGGGAGTACGAAGTCAAAATTTTATAATCTTTCTGATACTTCAGAAAACAAAAATAATGGAATTCGAAAAAATGTTTGCTATAGTGTATAGGTAGGGCGGGGCAAAATGAGACATGGGACGACAAAACGCGTAACCTTTAGGTCATCGTTAACTATTTTCAGGCTACACAATCTCAGAAGCCTTGTAGTTTAACGAAAAATGCAAATGTTTATCCACATTTCTTGAATAAAAATTGACGTGTCTCGCCGATGTACAAAGGACGAAAAAAGAATGTGGACCGAATGCTTGAGAGATGGCGGCCTTACATAGAGAGCCAAATTTGCAATGACATTTGTTTTCGTGAACGCCGGTGACGCGCAAGCGTATGCGCACTTTAGCGCACACGACACTGTCCGCCCTCGGTACGCCTAAACTCCTGCACTGTCCGAATCGCAGAGCGTATTCAAGACAGGGCTCATGTCGCCGCGCCATATGCAGTAGCCGCCGGAGTAGAGCGCCCCCTTGTAAACATCTGCTTACTAACTAAAGTAAATAGCATGGTGTCAGCGCTCACAGGCAAACGTGAATACAGCACGTGCGATGACCGCAGACACTTGCTGTCGAAACGGGAACTGAGTGTTACAGCGAAGTTGTTTATCGCTGTGCCGTTGTTCTCGGAGTTCGCTAAAACTATCATCATCAAGAATTGCTCAAGCGTCGTCGTCACTCCATGGTCGTGGTCTTCTTCCACAGCTGGCTCCGTTGCGGCTCGTCATTCCGGCGTAGAATTTCACTTCTCTTCGGTCATCGTAATCGGGAGGCCGCGTTTACGGCGGCATGAGCCATTCATTGTCTCAAGACACGGAAAGAAATAATTTTGAAGCAATATAATTTTGAAGAATCGCAAGCGGCAATGCCGGGCGGATGCTGCTAACCACGCCGCCAAGCGAACTGGAGACTTCGAATGCAAGTTTCAATGGCGGACTGCGGGTGTACCATCACTGACGTCGTTCTCTCCGTCGCCGCCGAACGTGTGCGTAACCTCATTAAGGAACACAAAGACCCCAATCGTGAAACCAATCCAACGAATCGTCAAGACGATTGTAGCGCCTCTACTTCCAGTGGTGGGACTTCTTGAGTTCAATATGCGGAGCTTTAGGTTAGTGCTTCCGTATATTCCATTCCATCTACAACTATAGCAAGGCCACGAGTAGTGCATACTCCTGAGGAGGAAGCTGCCTAGCGCGAGCGTCAGTGAGAGTTGGCTCGTGAACGGGCATGTTGTATGGCCTGCCTCACCCGCAAAAAAATCAAAGAACCCCATTGGGAGAACCGCAAAAGAAGCATTCCTAAAGCACGCTCACCACGCGAGGCACGCGAAAGAGAAAATGAGGTGAAAGGACGGTGAAACAAAAGATTTACAATATACACTGCTTGCGAAGTTTGACTTGCAAGGTTTAACACTCGGTGTTACTAAAACAGCTTCGTTGTTCGACCATCTTCACGGACTGAAAGGGGCAGTGATTTTTCTGCTTCTTAATTAGTTGTGTATGCATTTCGTTATTATTTTTTTTTGTGCAAGTAATGTCAGCCTCTTCGAGGACACCAGCTCATGAACTCGAATTGTGCTTTCTGCCACAGGCAACCTTCAAAAAACAAAAACAAATTGTAACTCCTCGTCGAAACACCCGCTATATGGAGCGCGTTGTTTGTGCAGGTCAACTCGGAGCGCCTCTGCCTTCCTTCGCCCTCCGCGATGCTCTGCCTCGCTCGTCCTTCCCGCCTGCGCTCAACGTTATCCAGGATTTCCTCTAGGTCGCGCTACCTTGCCGCGCGCTCTTGGTATTTTCCTCCGCGCGCGATTTTCTTCACCTCCAGGCGCCTTTCCTCGTTCGCTTGCTTCACGGCTCCAGAAAGACATCGCCGATTTTAAGAGCTTGACAGTTGCGGTCGCGCTTAAAAATCAGCTCACTTCTTTTCCTTTTTATGCGGGTACACCGAAGCTTTAGTAATAGTATCTGTTAACGTTCTATCGATCTATTTCCTGTCTTCACTAGTTACATTTCTGCAAATTTTCGTTCCAGTGTGTCTGAATTTTGACTGTAACAAATTATTTTATTATTATCCTAAGTCAGTGGCAGAACATGCGGAGCCCCATTGAAATAATTATGGTGCGCGTTGTTTGTGGCCAACGTATAAGATTTCCAAGATCTTGTCTGAGAATAACCAAGACGTACAAGTAACAAAACGAACAAAAATATATTCATTTCTGCGTTGTCCAGAAATGGCGTGCCAAGGCCGCTTGAAGTCGTCTATCAGCCTCTGTAACTTTATTCCGGTTGTGCAGAGCTTCTTGGTGCGCAGAGAAATACGCTGCAGAAGCATTCGCGAAACTCGTTGAACGAAAACGAGCATACAGAAAGTGATAAAACCTTGCCTGAAGTTTCTCCTGTGCCAAGAATAAGAAAAGCTAACAGAGAGAATTGAGAGCGCAGCTCAATTTGCACCGCATCTAACCGCAAAGCCAACGTATTGGCAAAGGCCGCCAGCGGACCTGCAGCGTCGTCCAATATGTCGTAGAAATTGTAGGCCAAGGGTAAAGTAAGCAAAGGTAAAATTGTGCGTTAAATGTGCAAGCAGGCAATAAAAAGCTTTATAGCTGCTAGACTACTCCCTCTATATAGCGAACTGGCAGTTCTTAGGTTGTAATATCTTGCGTGGGCAAAAGGGCACCAGTATCTGTGTGGATTTAGTGCAGCAAGTGCTCCGAGTTGGCCATTCAAAGGCGGTCGCACAATTCGCATGCCCGGGCAGCGTCATCCGCACTGTCATTGTAGCACGTAGTTTCGCGTTACTGTGTGAATTTTCTTTCTTTCCATTTTTTTTCCTCTTCTTCTTCTTTCTCCTTTTATTCCCTTTATCCCTTTCCCCAGCACAGGGTAGCCAGCCGGTACTTACACTGGCTAACCTCCCTGTCTTTCCTCTCCTTTGTCTCCTCCGAGTGGGCCATGAATCCTGGTGGATGGCCAACGGGACCTATTAAAGTGACGGGCTTGCAACTGATTAATGACATTTTTGACGTTGTCTCACTATGACCCTTTTCTAACTATCACATTTTGTTCCAACGATAGCGGAAAATTAGATTTGCACCCTTTTTCAAAATAGTTATTTTATATTTAGACTAATGGAAGTTTGATAATATTTCGCACCAGGAAGGAAAGAACCCCAGAAACAGAATCAATATTTCTTTCCTAATTATAATCAATAAGAAAAAATCCGCGTTGTCTAGTATCTCCCACTAATTGTCGCCGGCCCTTTCCCGTCAGACAGGGGTTGAACATTCGTTGCAAGCTTTCCGTGCTCTCAGTGCGTTCTTAAATATTCTAATCAGATGCACTGCTATGAAGATCGGTCGAGTGCACTTCAAGCACAAGTGGACTGGACGGGAAGTCATTGGAGTACCAACATGTGCTGCAGCCAAACTTATTGCAAAATTTTACGCTTTCAAGCAGATCGCAGATGCTAAAGCCTGCTTTCCCTGCGCTACATGCAAAGGCATAGCGGCAACGGTGTTTTATTTTACAGCATACTGCAACTTTTCCATCAGGGTCCATTACGCAATAGAAAGTATTTGATTAGGCTTTCAACAAGGTTGCACAAAAGTGCACATTATTGCACCGCGCCAGAGGAAACAGAGTGGTAAAACCGTTATCCGTTGCTTAAGACTCCAAAAAACTAATTATGTGCGCAAATGCGTGGGCTTCGTTTCTCGTCGCTGACGTTCGTTTATTCTTGCAAGTGGAAAGTTTTACTTCCGCAGTAGTTGTCATTACGTCCGATTAGTCAAGAAATTAATTCGATAACTTGACATACAACAAAAGAATGGTCCTGCAGCCAGTCTAATGAACCAAATTTGGCTTAGCACATGATTGCATCTAGAGACAAGAGCCCGTAAGCCACCCCATTGGCCTCTTTATTGTTGCGTGGATATGATTATATCTACAGTTTATTGCGAGTATTCTACTAAGCTTCAGAAACTGCGACTATAGAAACCTTCTTTCTTTCATTCTTCTTTTTGACCTCAAGGAAAGAGTTGTAAATGCAAGAGGTCCATCAACTATATACAGCGACTCCTGCATTCGAATTCCTACATTACTTTCGTTGCATATTTTTTTCTTTCCCAAGCAAAACTTAGCGTCTCCCGTGAGCTCGCGTGTACTTCAAACCTCGCATGCCCTTGGTGATACGGGGGGGGGGGGGGGGGGGGGGGGGGGAATGTGGCGCCAAATATAGTACGGGTGCATGCTGGGCGCACCAGCCAGGCATATAGAATCGATTTCTTCGATTGAGGCGTTCCCCTTCGCTGCCTTTGTGATTCTACATGTTATACACAAGAGTTGGCGTTACAGCACCTCCTTCCATTTCCCGCTGAGCTGTTTGTTCCGTATATAGAGTCCTATTCACGTAGACAAGCATTTCGCATCATGTGCGCAAAAGTGAGAGCTTTTCTGCAGCAACGCCGCATCACCGATATCAGTAAGGCACCCTCTTTCAGGCGGTTCTCACGGCATTTACGATTGAAGCAAGAACGGCCTTGTTATTATCATTCTTGCTTTTAAGACATACAGCCTGGCGTGATTGCGAAACGTGCACGTGGCGCTAGATTTTTTACTACAGCGTTTCTTTCCTTGGTAACACTGTCTGCATTCTCTCGCCATCCTGCCTGCTTAAGAGAGCGGTACGCTCAGAAACTAGCTTAATTTCAAATTCGACCTCTGCCCTCCCTTCGCAAACAAAAAGGTTGCCCTCCTCGCCACTCTAAGCAAGTTAGACCGAAGCCGTTCCTCACTGAACAAGGTCTTGCGTCCGTTGTATTGCACATCGTATCTGTGAAAGGTCACAAGAGGCGACTCGGTGATTCGTGAAATCAACCGGGCGGAGCGACAATCTGTGAGACAGTGCTGTGAAATCCATTACTTCGGGGAACTGGCTGCGCTCCTACCTTCGAGTTTCTCTCTGTCGTAATGTTCACTTCTCCCCGTCTTCAATGCAAGGTAGCCAAATGGACTTCTGTCTTTCTTTCTTTGTCTTGTTTGCATGATAGAAGCCTAAGAACGCGCCGCACATGTCACATCCATTGACCCGCGTCACGATATTATTCTGTTGTTGTTGATGATGAAGATTATTTATTGGCATTCCCTTTGAAATGGAGCGACGACAAACAGCGACCTATAGCTTTCTTGAGTTAGTCAGGTCCAGTTGCATGCAATATGCAACTTTAAATGCAAGTGCTACATGTCGGGACACCTGGTGGAATGCAACGCAACTCCAGTGCAAAATTTGCAAGTATTGAAGCTATGCGGCGCGCATGTCACATCGCATGACAAATGGCGTGATACGATGCTAATGATGATGATTTGTTGGCATTTCATTTGGAACAGGGTGGTGACATATAGTCTCCTAGCCTGCTTGATTTAATCAGGTATTCCAAACATTTTGTTCATTATAGTAATTTTTATACGTATTTATGTACTTTGTACCGCTACCTACGAAACTGCTACATGGCGTGCCACCTGGTGTAATAATATGCAACTGCAGCGCAAAGGGCGCACGTATAGACATTACGCTAAGCGCATCTCACATTGCAAGACAAGTGGCATATGATACGATGCCAATGATGATGATGGTGATTATGTTTTGTTGACATCCCCTGGCAAACGGGACGGCGACATAGTCACCTAGCCAGCCTCATTTAATCCATTGTACAATACGTGTATTTTCACTGCACCATTTTTGTATACATCTCCTTACTCTTCTTTTTTCTTCCTCAAACCTTCTTTATCTACCTTGTACCGTTACATGTGCAAGTGCTACAGGGCGTGCTACCTGTTATATTAGTACACAAATGCAATGCAAAGTGTACACGTATCGACGCTACGCGGCAGTACGTATATGGAGTCTGAGCACCTCACTCTTCAAAAGTCCGCGGTGCAATTAATTTCTCTGCTGACCCCGTTTTACTCGTGAAACTGCACTGCCAACTAAAGTGAATTTGAATATGAATAGTTGCATCGAAGCAAGCGTTTTTTTTTTCAGTTCAACAAAGAATAAGGCTCTCACCGTTCCACTATAATAGACGAGTGAAAACACACACAAAAAAAACGCGCTTATAATTTTATTTTTGTGATTACCGCCTTGTTTAGGTAACAGGGAAAGATTGAAGTACGAACTACTGACAGCCTCGCGGAGGAACAGTGGCTGGCGGTTATGAGGGCACGGGCCGGGTTTAACTGCCCACTTGAGTTGTATGCGACTATAACAAATGCGGCGTGGACCAAAGTCACTACCGAAAAAGCTTTCTTGCTGAAAGCATGTTGCTCACCCTTACTTCAACTAACGCCAGAGCAAGCAGTGCAAAACTTTACCGTCTGTAATACTGCGTCAGCCATTGCACCACTGCGTCGCATTAATGGAGAAGCGACAATTTTTGAAAGCTACTCAACGGTACTAAAGCGAAGCAAAGCACAATGCGGCACTCTCCTTTCATGTCTCAAGGTAGGAGCTCTACTTATTAGCCGGAGGCATTATCCTACTTCTCTATAGAGAGCCGCAATGTCTCCCCAAAAAAATGAAATGGCGAAGCAGCTCCACGAGCAAAGTGGCTGCAGACACGGAATACCTCAGGTTGAGGGCACTTCAGAAAGCACAACTATCCGGCATAAAAGAAAGCCGGTGAGTCCATTAGGAGCGAGATCCTCGCCCGAGGCAATGCTGTCTAACGTCTTATACTTGCCCGCAACTGACTGAAGAGTATGCCTTCGAGAAAGAGGGTGAAGGTGTGTATGTTGATTATTCTGGCGACGCTCTCCGTCCTGCCTGTACTATATGCCGAACAACACATACTAAACAACCTCCGCGGTAGCGCGTAGAGGCAACATGGCCTGGCGCTGCTGAGCTCGAGCTTGCAGCTTCGACTCTGACCCCGGCTGCCGCACTTACGTGCGGGTGTAATGCAAAAATGCTCTTGCATTAAGGTTTCGGTGCCCGTTCAAGAACGGCAGGGGGTCAAAATATTTCCAGAACGCCCCACTATGGTGTACTTCATAACCAGAGTGCAGTTTTCGTACGTAAAACCCCAGAACGCAATTTTTACTTGAACATATACTAAATGGGTTCATTGACTGTATGAATAGCAGAAAAAGAATTATGGATAGCCTACTTTACAACAGAGATTACAGCTCCGAAGAAGTGTTCTTGAAGTTACCGATGTTAATCTTTTTGCCTGGGACTATGCGGTCACGTCATGCAAATCAGAATTACAATCAGAATAGACATTACCGAGAAAGTAAGAAAGATGACAAACTATTTATACAGAGAGGGCCCTGAAGTGAAAGACTAATGGGACCTCTTTCCAAACTTAAAATAGCAATAACGCGTAGATTCTAATAAGGAGCTTTCTACTTAACGCATATATTTTACTACGGTCATGCAGTCGCCAGCGCAAACAACTTGTCCTCAGATATCAAAGGCGCTTGATGTCTATTGAGTAAAAAAGGCATATACAACAACTGAAGCAACTTTTCTTTCCTTCAACGCTCAGAAAAACCGGCTCGCAATAATAAACGGTTGCCCAAATGAGTGACAACGTGCTCGTGAGGCACCTGCCGCGATTTCTCACATGGCTTCCGATATGGAAGGCGCGCACCTGTAAATCTCGGAGGTTATGTTTTCAGAGTTTACCTTTCGCCATTGCCGTGTAGATGACAGCACAAGCTGGCGCAATACTGAAAACTGCGTTGGAGGTATGCGACACGTTTCATGAAGACAAAGCTCCAAATCTCACGAGTACTTTGCTTTCATTGCCGTCTTTCGGTGTGTTACAAATTGGCAATATTTTGCTTTAAACGAGTTTAAATAAAACTGGGAAAAAATAAGGCAAAGGCCCATGGAAGTGGTGGACGAGACAGCTGGCCGTAAGTGGGAGCCGAACCCTCATCTTCCGCATTTTCGGGTGCGATGCTTTTCACGCATTACGCATTGGACTAAGTGAGCAACGAGTGTACCGCAACGCGGGAAATGTGTGTTCGGCTGCCACCTGCGGCCAGTAGTCTATTCATCATCATCATCATCATCATCATCATAATCATCATATTCATCATATTCATCATCATCATCATCAGCCTGGCTACGACCACTGCAGGGCAAAGGCCTCTCCCATACTTCTCCGACTAGCCCGGTCATGTGCTGATTGTGGCCATGTTGTCCCCGCAAACTTCTTAATCTCATCCGCCCACCTAAATTTCTGCCGCCCGCCACTATGCTTCGCTTCTCTTTGAATATAGTTCGTAACCCTTTTCGTCCACCATTGTACCTATTTTACAGAGAAGCTTTTTATAGCTAGCCTGTCGGTGAAATTTTCATGTGCGCGAGCGAAAACTCGGCGCCGTCGCGTTGCGCGATCCGGTGCGGCGCTGCTTGAAAGTATTGCTGCCGCGTGCTGCAGAACGATTTCGAGATGTTTTAGATCGTACTTTGTGAAATTTACGCCATGTCCGTTCATATAAGGTCGCCAGGGAAGCCTTTCGGTGTATCGGTAACTACAGTAGGCGGAAATATGTCTTGGGGGCGCAAAAATGTGACGCGCTTTATCAGCCGTGGTATACGCACCTTATCAGTCGCGGTGTGTATGTGTTGTGAACTATTTTGCTTATATCGGTTTTAATTCAACAAAGAAAACCGGTGTCTCTGTATTACCAGCATTAAATGATAAAGCAGCTCACTGTCTGATCACTTGGCGTAAGGAGTAAAACAAACCATAAGAGCGCATGCTTGTGCACGGCCAACCTAAGGCAACCACGAAACATCTAAGCGGCAGGCCCTATCAAATATTTGTGATGCAACGGCATCGTTCTCGCGCATCTCAAGTCTAGTAGGCTGGAAATTACTATATGTCTACGCTAGCCTTCCTGCATGAGGCCGATAGCGCTGCTCAACACAGCGATCACTGCAGTTGGCGAGCCAGCACGATACAAATGTAAGCTGTGCGCTTCGGCATTGCCTTTTTCGCCTGTATACAGCCATAATATATGAGAGGGATCGCATAAAAAAATGCGATGGCTATTTTTGAGGACAAAATTTCTGTAATACGTGTGAGTGTGTCGTAGAGAACGGAACGAACACAACCGAAAAAAAAATTCGGTTATCATCCTTTTTCTCGAAAAAGCAAGGGAAAACGGGCTAACGCCGCAATACGACCTCGCATGGTCACGCCGCACAACGTTTATAGATACATAACCGCTGATGCCGTATGCTTGGACCATGCGGTATATAGAACAAAGATATCTGTAATCCAGCACCTACCACTGCTTAGGACGCTCGGGCAGTTCGTAAGCGGTCCCTTTGCTGGACAAGCTTAATTCAGACTGTTAGGTATGCTGCTATTACCAGCCAAAACTATTTTATTCAAGGGCGGAAACCTCATCCATGGAACCAAGTTTTCACGCAATGTAACCTGCTGCGAACAGTTTGAACGCTTGTCAAAGTATAACATCACAGCTCCTATCGTAGCAGAACGGTAACCAGGCTGTTACCACCGTCGCTTATGTTTCATGGCTCCTAAACCGCAGCTTATAAATAAAGGATAATACTGCAATAAGGTCACATTAGTGAATGGAACATTCAGACATACACAATTGATCGCCGCGGCTGATTGTAGACTCAAATATGCGCGGACACATCGCGCTGCGTGTTCTGTCCACCTCAACGCCAGCAGAAACTCCGGCCACGACGTCTTAAACCACTTCAGCACGTCTCACAGAACCGTTTACTAAGTAGAAGACGCACGTCATACCGAACAGACCGCATGACCGCGAAAACAAACGCCAGAACCTACGGCCGAGCGTACATCTGCCATGCAAAACACCGCTCTCACCCAAGCCAGTATGGCGCCGCTCATAGGCGGCGCCACTGCGTTCACAATATGGCGGCGCCTACAAAGAAACGGTGTACACTTCGCGAGTGCCTCCTTTCCGCCGGCTCTTCAGGGCAGCAGCGCACCAACCACGTGCGTGGTTAGTTTCGTCCTGCTCCCGGAGATGGTGGTGGTGGTCATCCACGCAGGAGCACAATAATAAAACCAGCAGCTGCCGAGCAGAGCGTTTAATTGAACACGAGCTATTGGTCGTGCACAGATTTGACTTTGGCTAAGAAAGTGTCCAACGGTGTACCCGAGTCGACCAATGTGTACCATACCGACCACAAGACCATCGTCATTACCATCGCGACTATATAATAATGACCCAGCGATCAAGACGATATATGTGTGTGCGTACCTTCCGTAATGATGACCACCCGTCGAGACAATAAATGAGTTCTTACCTTTGTTCGAAATTCTGTGTCACCTCTGTGTATTCTGCTAAACAGCATTGCTGGTTGTCCACTTTCGAAGTGTGTTTAACAGCGCCTGCAGACGAGCTAGGTGGTGCATTGCAGATCGACGGAAAATAAGCGCGCAGGAAGACGCACACGAACAGAGCAGGGTATCATCTGAGGGCTATTAGGGGAGGTGGGACAAATTTCGCTGATCGTTGCGCCAACTGCGCAGCGTGTGAATCTCGACAGAGTGGCATAAGAATCCTAGGCAAAGGTCGCGATAAGACTGCGAGTGAACTATTGGAAGCCTTTTATCTCAGGAAAAGGGGAGGTAAATGTGTGAGCGATACGTCTGGTGAAGCCAGTCAGGGCAGAAATCGAGTATCTTGAACGTGTGGGATTGTTTTAATGGTTTGGGTTACCTTGCCACTATGTTTTTCCATTGTTGTTGGGCACTGCGCACGTCTTCCTTTCCGCATATATTTGCCGGAGTGGCTGCAAATTAGATAGATGTGAGCTAGCGTCTGTAGTGTCTTTCTCGGCTATTCGTGTGTGTCTTCCTGTGCGCTTATTTTCCGTCGTTCTTCACAGAGTGGAATGGTTCTTGATTTTGCCCCTTATCATTGCTACGTTTCATTCAAAGAGGACAATTATTTTCCGCTATGCTTGGTGTAGTTTCATATCTATCCTCATATCTGCCTAACAAAACTCAAGCCAGTCAGATCCCCTTATTCTCTTTGCTGATACCCTAGCACGTCCTTTAAGCTGTGCGATGCCAAACGCGGCTGTAATTTGATAGCGTTCTCATTGCTGCAAGCGTCAATGCACATAAAAGCAAACGCGAAGCGGCCGCGCGCGCTGTCTCATAAAATTCACTGGCGCGCGATATGCAAACTGCTTTCGAGGATGTGGGTCCAGCTCCCGCGGCGCCTCAGCGCGTACGACGCTGTTAGCGATCTCTGAGATTAAAATTGGCGCGACATGTGTCAAGCGACGTCAGGTGCTCTCGGAGGTGACAGAGTTTCTTCACGTGGAAGAACTTAATTAAAAACTCGGTTGGGTCTGCGCAGTGGACAACAGGTTCCCGCAAGTTTGAACTTCTCCTGCCCGAAGTGACGATGTTTACTCCGGAAAAGTTACCTCTTGCTACATTTATTTACGTAAGGGACGGCGACATCGTGTGCCTCTTCCCGTCTTTATTAAGAAGTGCGGGCAGCTGCGACGAGTTCCATCAATCTAAGGACGAACATCTGGAAAAGACATCCGATGGCGTAACTTGAATATACCCTGCATTGATGACTCAATTGCTATAGCGTTGCGCTATAGAGCGTGAGGTCGCAGGTTCGTCTAATGGCCGCGGCGACCGCAATTCGATGGGAGTGAAATGAATAAAATAATAAGCGAAAAGAAAAACGCTGTTGCATTGAGATTTAGGTGTTTGCTAAGGGAATTCAGGTGGTCAAATAATCTTCGCTACAGCATTTCTCATAACCCCAGCAACGCTTGGTGACGCAAAATACCGCGACTCAATCAATCAATTAATCAATCAATCAATCAATCAATCAATCAATCAATCAATCAATCAATCAATCAATCCATCAATCAATCAATCGAGCAATCGGCCAATCAATCAATGTGAGGCTATTAGCCAATATATTTTTCTTTGCATAGTACAGGCATAGCGATGGGGGGAGAATTAATGAGGGAATGCATTCAGGCGTTTTATGCGCCAAAACCATGATTTTATTATGAGACACGTGGTAGTGGGGGACTCTAGAATAATTTTAACCACTACGGAACATTAACATGCCCCCAATGTGCGTGACGCGGACGTTTTTGCATTTCGTCCACATCGAAATGCAGCCGCAACTGCCGGGATTTGATCCCGCGACCTCGTGCTTAGCAGCGCAACACCATACCCGCTAATGCGATATAGGGAGAACAACACAGACAGAAGAAAATTTTTGGTTAGAAACTTCATAGCCTTAGGAGCAGTGTCGCTAGGGACACCTAGGCCACGAGCCTTAACGAAACTTGTAAATATCTCAATAGTTAGTGCGTGCGTGCGTGCGTGCGTGCGTGCGTGCGTGCGCGTGTGTGCGTGTGCGTGTGCGTGTGCGTGTGCGTGCGTGTGCGTGTGTGTGTGTGTGTGTGTGTGTGTGTGTGTGTGTGTGTGTGTGTGTGTGTGTGTGTGTGTGTGTGTGTGTGTGTGTGTGTGTGTGTGTGACCGTATGTGCTGTTAACAGCGTATCATTGTATAGATCACAATCATCACCGAGCACTTGGAGTAGCATGTCAGGCGAGCAGCCAGGCTAACATCTCCAGCCCACAATTAAAGCTTGAATCTCCATCTCTAACTCTCTAGGTACACTGGAAACAATAATTTTGACAATTTGTGTAGGTCACCAAAGAAAATTATTGTGCTGCGCCGGCATGCACCAACGTATCGAAAATTTTTACTGTCTCTAAGCATTAAACCGATCACAACATTTCTGTTAAAATAGGCGACAAAGAAGTGGTGTATTCCTGGTATCAAATATTCCGTTCAAGTTACAGTATCATACGTGAACGCAATTTAGCGCAAGCTTCAGCATGGAAGTCAGGATTTGTAAAACGTGAGGCTTCCACTCACTCGATTCTGTTTCTCTCACGTGATCCGCAGTTTACGTGGGATGGAGTTGGCGAAGTATCGCCGAGACCACTGACGACGTGAGAATAGGACTAAAATGGAATGGAAAGTGTTGCAGTATTCCGGTCGCTTTTTTTGAACGAATGCAGTCAAGTTCAGAACTCTTAATTTGTAAAGGCTTTATAAGCCAATGCGGACGTCAGTAAATGCTCTAAGATGTCTTATTCGCTAATTATTTTGGATAAATTGGTTACCGTATCAAGAAAACAGTTGTAGCCAAACATTTAAAGCGTTTGATTGGTCGTTGCATATTGAAATTAAGGAACGTTGCATATCGTATGCGGTTGCCCACGTGGTCGGAAGCCTAAGACTAAAGCAGAGGTTCCTGGATTCTAAACTTCACCGGTGCTCTAGACATTTCCTCACAAAAGATTTCTTGCGTACAGTGAGGCAGAACCCTTCTTTCCTCATTAAATCCTCTTGCACTGTCATGATGAATTTGCTGAAACTACTCTAAACTATACCTAGCATTTATATGTTCCTTGAGAATTTTAAAGCGTTCACACTACAACCCCAATATATAATTCCGCAATATATGTTTAGGCAAGACTTTATTTAATGAAGGCTTTGGAACTAAGTAAGGTATATTTAGTTATTGTCGTTATCATAGTTTTTTAACCGTTGTATTCTTGCTAGTTTTGATACAAGTAGCGGCAAAACTTGTTCTATTTTTTCTGTAGCGCCAGTTTTACTCCTACCGTACCATGACGACACCTCTTACATTTCTCTGATACACGAATAAAAAATGCACGGGATACAATTATTGCTTTTGTTCTGCAAAAGTAGGCAGACACATTGTTCAACCTTTCTAAAGAAGCTCCGCAGCCTAGCACACATGATAAAGTTGCCATGCATTCCGTCGCATGTAGGGTTTGGGCATTGATAGAAATTATTGATAGACTGGCCCAGGATGCCTTTGAAGTCGGTCTAACAACGACGGCTTTTAGAGACTCTCAGTGTCTTCCAAAGGAATCCATCAGCAGTTGTTTTCAGTCTTTATGGTCACCATTCTAGAATTCGTATCTGACAGAGGGTCTGTGTAAACTAGAGGCTTCCCTGATGCATCGACTCCGAAGAGGGTGAGCGCACACTCCAACGGAATGGCTATGAGATTTAATTCGACGAGTTAGCTATACGTGTGCCCTAGAAGACTCACGCTATATTAAACACCTTGTTGGAGTGTCCGGGACTCGCGACAGAGCGGAAATGTTAAATTGCAGACCTTCAACGTTTAAGCGCCCCACACGCTATTGGGGACGGCCTTCTAAGTGCTTCCGTGACAGGGCGAGACCCCTGGGATTGAATCATCCTGGTGGATATGGAACGCAGCCTACGGTTAATAACATTTCGTAAACTCATTTCGGAGCGTTGTGTCGGGAAGTGGGCGAGCCGGCGCGGTATCGCGCGCTGGGTGATCGACGGACTACTGGCTCGCATTGTGTTCCTCCTACAGCTGTGCAGGTCACCTTGCTTACCCGTCCTGCACTTCGCTTCCTAATGACAGCGCACCGAATGTCATAAATCGAGGCCACTTGCGTTTCTTCCACTTTCTTGAATGTCGGCTCTCGGACAGGCTGATTCGCGAGGCTTGATCCACCTGCATTCATCATCATCAACATCATCATCGCCTTTGTTTTAAAGCGTACCACTGAAGAAACGGTGATACTTTACTATTCGACATTACGCCCATTTCGGTGATTCTAGACTCACGTCAACTTGAAATTTGCTCTTTTTATTTTTAATACCAATGTTATAGCAATATGCCATAAAATACGATAGGAGGACATACTGCCAGAGGTGTGGCTTCACATCAAGAACCTAGAATACACTCTGTCCATACCATTTCAAGGAATCAGTAAGCCAGGTATTGACGCGGGATTGTATTCCTCCTATACAAGGTCGAATATAAGTGCCCACAATATCATATGCCTGCTTGCAGCCATTATTTGTCGACTTACCGTGCTGACAGCGGGATTCGTTGTCCACTTACCTTGAAAGCATTTCTTCCGTTTAAAGTGGAGGAGAAATAAGTTGTCATAAAAAGCAAGACACCGCGGTAACCGTTTCAAACGGTGGTGGACACCTCAACCACGGCTCTAAAGAACGCAGACAGTATTTTGCTTCTGCTTGGGTAATGTTTCACCCTCTCTCTAGCAGGAGGTGCGTAGTATGCCTGTTTTAACAAATATATTGTTCTCTACATTCTCCTCTTTATGTTTTCCTACGCGCACGCCCGGTATGTAGCTGCACTGTGCCACGGAACTGCTTATTCTTATCACGCAGTATGAAAAATAAAGGAGTACCTTAGGAATGGTGCAAGACAGATTATATGTTTTGAGAAAATCGGTGCTTGCCATCGATTTGAAGGTTCAGCGTAATGTTACTTCAGCCGCTAAGACATCGCTTCCATTGAATCAGGCACAGAAGTTTGCGTCTACGGCATAGAGGGACCAAAAATTTCACGAGCTTGTTAAATTAAATAAATTTATGGTATTTAGTGATAATAAGCATTTGTTTACGGGAGCTACACGAGAAAGAAAAGCAAACATTCGGTATTCTCCTAAACGTTGCGGTGCTCCATACGTGCTGGTATTCTCGATTTGGAAATTTCCGTAGATATCAGATACGGCCCTAGAAAAAGTGCGACTCACGTTCTGGCGCTGTCAAACCACTTACAGAAAGAAATCATTCTCTGAAATAGCGGGCAGCACACCTACATTGGCATTATTACACAACACGTACCGTGACTGGATTGCAAAAAGATGAAGGATGAATTTGGATGGATCCACATGGAGTACTTTGCGGTGCTCGTTTATTGAGGCTCTTCGAGCTCGTAGGTCAGGCAGGAATAGAAGACTTTCACAAGCACGTAACAACATAAAATACGCCGAACGTCAGCATGCTCACCTAAAGCTTGTAAGAAGTGTTGCCGAACATTTTTAGCACTGGCTCTGTGTCTCGTTATACTTTAGCAACCCTTGTCCTTTCTTTTGCTTTTAGCATACTAAAACCGCAAGAAAGGTGATTAGAGATATATTCTACTAAGTGTGATTAGGAGTCAAATACTAACGCTGTAATAACAGTGTTAGCGTTAGTGTCATTTCCTTGTTGTTTTCTTGCATTTAACAACTAGTAGCTGACATAGGTAAGACAAAATTCACAACAAATGGCATCATTGCATTCGGAGCATTACACTATCAATGGCACCAGAAGAACAAGCACCAGTCAAATATTTAGGTACATTGCACCACCCAGTTTTTGGAAAATTATGGACGAAAAATCAGCACTGCCATATTGAGCGCGACATTTCTTATAGGAAACTTTAACTAACCCTCATGCGTACAAAGTACATGTTGAAACCATCGCGGCATCATGGGAAAACACAACCATTAGACACGAATAACAAGTGTTTCACACGATAACTTGAAGGCGAGAACAATATTGTTTTTGTTGTTTTTACAAACAGGACATACCAACACATTCATGTTTATCACGCTAACAACAAACAGCGCTAACAATGCAATACAGCACGGCATTCTTTCCGCTTGCCTGCACACCACAATCTCGAATGACGAAGAGTATGCTTGCAGGTCTACTTGCCTCAGGTTTTCATGCCTTCATTATCAGTGAAGAAAAAAGAACATGGCGTTCATATCCACATGGCTGATAGAATACTGGCTCAGTCAGATCCGAACAAGGTGAGAAACGACGCGCACGGTGTGGGTCATTGGGAGAAACAGCCATGCAAGGGAACTTACGAATAGTTCAGCACTCCACCGCAGTAATATTCCGCTCACATTTACACACAAATCACAAACAGCCTTTCCAAGTCATACGCAGACATGGAGCAAACATATTGGGAGAAATGCGTTGCAACACGCTATTCCGTTCAAGAAAATTGTATTCATGAGATTCTCTCTCAACAGTGGTCCGCTTCGCCGAAGCCTGAAGAGAAATATAGCTTTAATGGACCGAAGTTACGCTCTCGAATGTCGCAACCTACAGAGGTACGACTCGCAGAGGGGAAAATACAACATTGTCGTCACTCGCCCAAAAGGAAACACCCGACATTCCATGGACACTTTTTGATTTCAAGCAAGCCGTTAAACATAAATATGTACACGTTTCTCAAAGCATGAGGCCGCGAACCTTCTATTAATACGGACATTTCTAACTGCAGCCGTGTGTTCCACCATTTTCCTGGTGATGGTATATCACGTCAGTGCAAATCGCCTTACCTCTCAAATTAAGCTTACTTTTTTAAAGTCTTCGAGTGAGTAAATGAAAGATTTAGTGAAAAATTCCTTGCTCCTTTCTAATATATACACTTGGGGTCCTTCTCAGGGTCGACACTGTAGCATAAGCACTACAAATGCTGCGGCGGCGTTCATATTGCAAATAACTTGTGGTAACGACGCCTTAGGCTCAGAAATGGGCTGCGCTGTCAAGTTACGACCGAACCATCCACAAACAAGTAATTTTTTTCAGAAACATTACTGCTCCATCAGCTTTATGCCGCGGTGTATGAATCTGAAGCGTGGTTCCAAAATTACCGTTTGAATGTGCTCAACCTAAACGGCTGGCGCGGTTGAATACACCCTCTCACTTTGCACATGCAGTCACTTTGGATCACCGGGGGACCAGTTTACGCAATTCGTCACATCCTGAACACGCATCAATGTCCGTAAGTGTCCGTGTCACTGTTTGACAAGAACACTCCAAATCACAAATGAGTCACCGTGAAGAGTTCTAGACAGAATCCAAAAAACACCTGGCTCACGTTTTACGTTTCGTGGAAAACGATCGCACCTGGACTCCAATGCGGAGCTTCTTCACTGTCACAGAACCCTTGATATCACCTATGTGATGCCGCGAGTATTTTATGCACATTTCTCCGAGTAAACGTGCCGTCCCTCTGTTCATCCACTCACAAGAAGTCCTCAATCGTGGCGTCCCTGCAACGATTCTGCTGCTTAGCGCTCTTCTTCTTGGCTACTTTGGCACCGGTAGCTTTCAGCTGCAGAGCGCCGCGCTGGTGCAGCGGCGGGCAGGGCGATTGTCACAAAGCGAGCGGATCGCCCGGTACCTGCGTCATCGAAGACGGGATGGCCACCGTCGAGGTGGCGTACGACGTGAACGTGTACGTCGAACCGAGACGTGTGGTGCCGTTTCTGGACGAACAACGGTTGTTGGTGGTGGCGGACTTGACGCGGCAGCGAGGTGCGAAGCAGGTGCGGTGGCAGCATCGGACCATGCGGCGTCGGAACTTGCTGGACATGAAGCAGTAGACGATGGGGTTCAGGCAGCTGTGCACAAACGGCAGCAGGTAGAAGAGTACGCGCACAGCGTACACGCCGTGGTTGAACACATTGAGACAGCACTTGATGACGATTTCCATGACGAGCCGGGGGCCCCAGCAAAGCAGAAAGAGGATCACCACGAGGATGAGCATCTTGATGACCTGCATACAATGAAATATATATATATATGGAATGAGCTGCACTTATAATGAAGTGCAAGGATTCAGCAATGCACCTCATCTTAAACAACAGATTTCGTATTACTATTACCAACACTGACATGAGGATGTCTTGGCCATTTTCGGAGTTCGATAAAAAACACTAACCATTTCGTAAGGGAACTGGTATGGTGCAATTAACATAGATTCTATACTGATTCAATATACGAACAGGAGATAATTGCATATAAGTAGGTCATTGCTCCAAATTACATCATTATGAAAGAAGCAGATCTCACTTTACTTCCTTACCGATATAAAATCACGATGCTCATGTTAGTTGACACTATGTCCTTTTTTTGTGAACGCGTACCTGTTGGCGTGCTCTCTTGACGTCCCTTATGTCGGAGTTGGCATGACCCCGAAGGATGAGCCTACAGTTAGGCTGCTGCTGTGCTGGACTGGGAAGAGAACCCAGTCTCGGCGTCGTGGGAGCTTGGCACTGGTAACTGCAACAGGCGAAATTATTATTTTAAAGTACTGTGCACCCAACGTTGTTGGAGCTGTAACTCCTAGGATTAACCAGCCTCGTCGGTTAATCAACCTCATCCTAACGTACCGGTGGATCCATTAATGCAGCAGATTCAGTCGTCAAGCGATATATAACTCAGAAATCACACTGGAAATTTCTCATTCTAGAGTAGGAGGAAAACATATACCAATAAGGATTCACAGGCAATTATTGTTACTCGTAAGAGGAGCACTCTGTGATGCGCATCATAATACAATGTGATCACAAAGTCATCAACACTGCTCTGTTTCTTTTCCTCGTCATAAGCAAAAAGATCACTGTGGCACCTGTAGAGAATTTTAGTGTTAAAATAGCATGCAGGAAAGCAGCCTGAAAGTAATCACGTTCAGGATGCCGCGGAACATATTGACACGTGAACATGTCGGGTTGTTGTATATAAAGAAAAAAAAACGATATGTGCCAAAGAACTAGTCTGCAAGATGACAAAATAAAGTATAGACTAACTTCGACTCAGATGACAGCGAGGAACGAATTCTTGACATGTACTTTTAATAAATGTTCTACCTAGATTACAATTTGCCTCCCGTCTTCATATTACAGTGTGAGTTGAAAACGCCAGCGAACGTTTTTTGCATTGTTTTTATATCATTTTATTATTTCGTCGTGCTTGCATACAAGGCAACCTAAATACCAATTTTGGTGTAAACGCTTTGTTGCGCTGACTGCTTGAAAATAGCGTGCTGCTGTAAAAATGTACAAAACCTTGTGCGTACCTAAACTTTGCGGACTGAGTGAGCTGGTCCATGGTCTTCGTGCTGACCCACAGTTCTAGGATGACCCACGAGTAGCAGACGATCATGACCACCGACGGTAGAGCGAACAGTGTGACAAGGCGGTACCACGACACGGACTGGCCCTGCCAATCGTGCTCGTCCTTGCATCTGTAGATGGTCACGTTCACCCGATAGTTCGTGAACGTTGTCTGGATCACGTTCTGCGCAGCGAGGTTTAAGTATGAGTCCTTGTGGAATATTTCACTGAAACAACGTTCAATGAAGATAGAGTCCTCTGAGAAAACACACGCGGCGTGCTCGTCGAACATGGATGTATACACAGAAATGATACTAAATGTATTACTGTCGTCAAGGTTTTACTCCTACATTAAGGCGGCGTGTTATTGCAGAGGTGCCCGGAAAGGGACCATGCTTGGTGGCATTTTGTCTACCAATGCATGTGCGAGAGCAGAAGGTACAGCCGGTTTTTTTATGATGTTTGTTTTTCAGAAAAGAGGGAAAGAGGAAGGAGGCATTATACAAAAACCTCAAGGACGTGACAGGCTTTATATGTGACTTGCTCTTATCCATGTATTAGTTTAATTTGCGTATAATTTAATACTGGTTGTTAAATGTGTGATACTTCATCTCACGTCGACAAAAATGTGCTAAATGTTACAGCATGTGGATATACGCTCAAACATGATATCCATCTTGTACACTACACTCCGATTTGTCTGCTTCATAGCCACCCTGGAGAGTTCAAGGAGCTTACGTCGCTGTTTCGGACCGAACGTCGCACTACAGCGATACGTTTGGACGTGTAACACTTCGGGCTGCGTTAGACGCCACCGCGTCGCTACAGACACAATATCTTTTGCGCGTGAGCCCAGGGTCGCTCTACATCGACGCTACGCGGCTGCATTACATCTTCTATGCGCTGGTTTTAACCTTACAAAAGTGAACTTTATTTCCCAAAGTTCCTCCATTGATAGGAAAAGTTGTGATACATCGACGAAAGCACCGAGGGGGCCAATATTAGACACTGGACATGGCTGTAAGACAACACAAACTCAGAAGGTCGTGCGTTGACTTGTACCACGAGCGAAATTGGAACGTGGACAGGAAATAACTTATCCTAACACCTTTTACGCGTAATTACATGAAAATGCGGCACGTTTTCGCTCTGTATCTGGTTTCTAAGCATACATCAGTGTAAAAGAAGATATGTTTTGGCGTCTTTAGGCCACTGTTAACATCGCAGGTGAGCCACGAAACAGAAAAAACACATCGGAGTGGTTCAGGGATTGTTCGCGTTTGTACTTATGATGCTGGTACATTGTGAAACCCTACTTCAACATACGGTTGCCGGGAACGCAAAACAACAACAACAAGGATGAAAGAGTCGGAACGCTACAGCCCCTTTGCAGTTGTACGTCTAGAGTTAGTAGTAACTTGAATAGCACCGCGTCTTACCTTTACGAAGAGCATGGGCAGGGCAACGACGAGGGATACGAGCCAGACGCCCCACATGAGCCTCTTGCAGTTGCTCATGGTGCACACGGTGCGCGAGTGGATTGGGAACACGATCACGACGAACCTGCGATCGGGGAAAGCGTGCACCACAATTAGAAAAGGATGCAGATAATTCACTGATTACTCATTTCTTTGGTTAGTGGATTGGCAGGTTTATTGAGATGCCTCAACAATCTAAAGGAACGCACGGCCTAACAAAGACGCCGTAGTGTGGGGCTCCGGCAAAATGTTGATCCCCTGGGAGTTCTTTAAGGGGAATTCAGCGCTCGGTAGATTATGTGTTGCCACAAGCAACAACGACAAACTTTGAAAGGCCGTGGTAGATTAGTGCCTCATTACATATGGAATCCCTTAATACTGCTTTTTTTTTTGTAACTAAGTTTTCGGGCAAGCTTGATAGAGAGTAGCTACCGCTATGGGTGCAACTGCAGAGAAAAATGCTACGATCGACGGTGGTATCGTTTCATTCATTCGTGAATTGGCTGGCTTATTGACGTTGGTTTTATTATTGGCTTTGGGTTGTCAGTTTTCGTTGCAATGACTCGGTTGCATGATGATTTCACGGTCATCATTTAGGCTTATTTGACATTTCGGTATTCCACTCATTTGCGTGGAGGAAATATATGGGCATATGTTTGCAGTGAAGGTGTAGCTTTGGGCGCAGTCGAGTGACGAGAAAATGCTCTTCCGTGGTGTTGCGCTGGTGGTGTGGAGTCCACCGCACTTAAACGTTGCTGACCGATATTACTTTACAAGATTACGTTCGTGTATATTACGCCATCTTACGACAGCTAACTTCGGAGCAGCAACCACCAAGTTAGCAGATGCCAATGGAAGCAACTGTGCGGCGCTTGCGATGCCATTGCTGCGGAGCTCCCCAACGAAGCGTTGCTATAGATTTACGCCTAACGGTCCACAACATATTGCAGCTCTTTCGCAGCTGTGAGCACGGCGCAGGTGACAACGGCATGTTTATCTGGATATTAGAAAAGAGGACAATACGCACGTAGCTAATCTCTTTATCTGGCAGATTCATATAGTGTACATTACTATTGCAGTTTTTAAGTGCCTTTTTATTAGTATGAAGTTAGCTAAAATGCTCTTGAACGTGCATGAACCGTTATCCTGGAAGTGAGCAGTTAAATTGAATAAATGCGGTGCACAACGGGGTCACTACCGTAAACGATGTGCCAGAGTGAGTCTTGTGTCGACGCACCCACTGCTCAAGTAACACCAGTGACAAATTCAGACGTCAAAAGTGCCAGGTTTGCTTTCTGAGGCTACGATTTTCTTTGCCCTTGTAGTAACCATGGAGCTGTCGACTTCTGTTTTCGACAAGTAGCCCGGGAGGCCTTCAAACATTTGCGGTATCGAACAGCCCAAATGGCTGGACGATATGTAGAGTAACTGCTTGGGCAGGGTTAAGACAGAATTTTTCTTCAAGGAAAAAAAAAAAAAAACTTTATTTGTGCCCAAAATACGGCTTATTTCTCTATGAACGAAGCGTCTACTACAGACAGCATTGTCTCGTCCGCAATTACCTGAGCTTGTTGCACCGTTCGATATTTTTTCAACATGCGCCAATCAGCCCACTTCAGCGCACTCAAACACTCGCGAAAAGACGTCGGCCCTACATTGCTCTTTGGCGAAACTTCGTCACAACAGTGGCTTGTATGACGCACACTCGATCACAAGTGGTGCCTTTCCGGATGAAAATGCTTCTCGCACTCTCGATCGTTCGAAGAGTCAAAAGGAAAGCTCCCCATCTCTTGCCGCCACATAACCCGTTTCTACTTCTCGCGTAGCGGGCTACGCCAGGAACGACACCATTTTGCTCTTCCTTCCGCAGTCGGAGACAGTGTTGTACAAATCAGCTATTCGGAATTTTTGGGGGAGCTCCCGCGAATCATTTCAGATTCTCCGCACAAGGGGGGGGGGGGGGGGCGAATATGCAGAAGGTGCTGTGTGATGCTGTGTGATGCTGTGTGATCATGGTGTGTGATGTGCGCGGTCGATACATAACGTGCCGAGAGGGCTAGAGCGCACGATCAAGGTCCTTTCTCTATCTTTTCGTACATAAACGTTACATAGCTTGTTTTGTGGAGGAGGTACCAACACGTTCGCCTACCTTTCGAGCGTGACAGCGACCATGTTGAGCACCGAAGCGAAGGCGGACACCGTCTCGGCGTAGGCGGCCAGTTTGCACACCGTGCCGCTGGCGTCCCACCGGACCACCAAGTATTGAGCCACATCCAGCGGTGCGCATATTGTGAGGAGGAGCAAGTCGGACACAGCCAGGCTGACGAGGAACACGCTGGTGACGTTCCTCGAGGACTTGTCGCCCGCCATCACGGAGATCACCACCAAGTTACCGCTCACACCGATGGCGAACGTCACCAAGTACGTCACCACGATGAAAAAGAAGTACTCGTTCATCACCCACGGCTCCAGCATTTCTTCGGGATAGTCGAAGTAGACGTGGCCCGGGGGTAACTGCAGGGAGGTTTGATTCCACGACGGCTCCCCATCGGGCGATGGCGTGCGCCAACTGGTGTTGGCATCCAATCCCTCGCAGTCGGTGACTATTGTAGTGTCGTTGAGAGTGAAGCAGTCTTGGGTGATAGGGGCCTCCATGGTAGACGGTGGCCACGGAACGAACATTCGAGTTTCTTTCTTCTGCGGTGCGTATCACTCGAGTGATAGACTAAAGGCTAGCTGGTAAGCTTGCCTGCCATACTCTTCTTGGGAATGAACATGTGAGTCGACTGAAGTTCGACGCTTTCTGAAGAACTTATGTTCTCATTTGGCTGCACAATACGCTTTTGCAGCACTCAGAAGAGTATAATTGCCAGATGGCGGTATCTTCAGTGAATAATTACGATAGCACGATGACAGAACGCGATGTGTGTGCGTTTGCATCTGTTGTTACCTGGTAACGAGATACAGCTAGTCACGAGTCAACGCCTATTACTGGTACAGACTGCGGGTCACTTGTTCGCTTCAGCTTTGCAAGGTTTCCGAAGATTGCAACAAGTACTTATGGCTAGTTTCTCTCGTTACAGACATGTGGGAATTCAGGACTCATGGCGATACCATGTTTGGCTTTCAGGTCCTTAATATCCATCTTGCAGCTTGCCTTCCAATGCTGCTTGTTCTCCGAAGTCTATGTCACCTTAATAACCCACTTATAGCTCGTGTTGGCTAACTTATTCGAAAACGTATAGCAGAAACTTTGCCATTTAAGAAATTCATTCCTGTACTAACAAGAGCACGTATTAGCGGATGTTAAAATACAGCCATTTTACGAAAATGTATGACAAACTCTGGACTTCAGAAGGCAGCCTACACGCCTAGTCTCTTCTTGCGTAGTTGCCAGGCTATAGCCAGCGTCAGGGGATTTTTTTTTTAATTTAACGTAACCTCTTCACGTTGTTTTCAGTGACGACTTCACAGAGACAAACTTGCGTCTTGCCTTGACTTTCTTGATGTGTCAAGCAATTTGGTTCAAGTATGCAGAAGAACACTTCGCCGTGAAATAGACAGCACACAAGACCCTGTCCCCACGCTGTTGTTGTCCAGGACCTGCGAATGCAAAAAAAAAAAAAGAAGTTTGAGAAGTTAGCAAGTTTGGTTGATGCAATCATATTTGTCGTATATCAAAAAGAGTTACACTGTATTTTCAAACATCGGATATTATGGAGGTAAGGAGCAGAATCGGGACAGCTATTCCTTCAACACAGATATGATTCAGAAAGCAAACATTCTTAAAGCAAAGCTTTTTTGCCGAGTTCAAGGCACATTTTCGTACGTATCTGACCTCTAACGCCGAACGCGTTTAACGGGATTGCGCAGTCTAGGAAGGGTGCATCGAAGATGGAGTTTATTGGTTTTAAATTTAGCATGCAGTTTCAGATTACAAGCGAGAACTTTGGCGCTATAGCACCTACGGGAGCTGCAGGCAGGGGGAGCCAGTCAGCATGAGATGGGGGGTTAGTGTATGGATCTTCCTAAAATTAGTTTCTTTGGCTTCAAACGGCCTTACGACTTCGCAAATTCATCATTTTCAACAATGTACTTTGTTGTGAATAGTAAAAACATACGCAATAAAATTGTTCGATGGCACGATTCGAAGACAGGATGTCCAGAACACAAGACTAAAATTGAAGCCGTTATGCCACTTACGCTTTTATTATTTCTTTTTATTTCCAGCTTGAGTACAAGCCTAAATAGGTGCTTGTCATCACAGGTCACACGCGCTTCTTATAGAACACCCTTCCTCACGGGCTAGCTAGTACGTTGTCACGCTTGGCGCGTTTTGATGCGCAGTGGTGCTTGAAAAAGCCGACGCAGCAGAAAACCACGAGTGCAGCGCGACACTTTATATATATATATATATATATATATATATATATATATATATATATATATCACCAGCAGGAAGGAGTTGCTTCGGCGACACAAGTCTGTGCCAGGGCCGGCTTTTCAGACGCCATTTTTCCATAGGCGAAAACAGTTTCTCATTATTGTCTTAAAAAACAGGCGACTAATCATGCCAGGTGTGATAATAAACGAAGTCGACAAGTAAATGCGATCGTTCTGCGAAATTTGAGGGAGAACAGTGCAGCGGTGAGCGCACAATCTTGTTTTGAACACCCGAAGCCAACCATTCAGGGTCCTGTACACACGCGCGTTTTATGAGCCGGTCACACCGAGAACGCGCCGCGTTACGAACATGTCAGCTGGAGTTGAGTGTGAGTGTTGTTTTCCAACTCCTGAAAATGTATTTGAGGAGGTGCTACGAAATGCTTCATGCCGTGTTAACGGCAAGGACCATACGTTTTCATTGAAGCAAATGTGCGCACCTATCTGTGTCATTTCTCTGCGATGCCTTTTTTTTTATGTAGTACCTAAGAACGGCCAGGCTGTTAGGCAAAGATTTCCGCAACCTCAGCAATATCACGCACGTCACACTGATTTGCGATAACCTGGGGCATCGAGCGACATTTCTGCTTTAAGGCGAGACTATGCTAGCTGGGTTGACTTTTGATCTGAACACGACGGTATGTGTGCATCATAGCACTCAAGCTCAGTTGGTGCCGAAGTCCTTTACGAATCACAGAAGCAGGAGAGGTCCGTGAGAAGTCCCGGGACTTTTTCATGCGGCACGCGCACCAAAAAGCAACGGAAGTCGCAGCTAAAGAAGCGGTGAGACCATGGCGTACCGATATTTGACGATTTGTGAAACATGATACTGTACGAAAATCGCAACCGGAAATTTGAAGTAGGCACAGAAACCGGAAATGCTGTTTCCCCAGTGTCCTAACCACCTAGTTTATTTCATAGGACTAAACATTTACCAAGCCAGCGATGTTTTGATCAGATCAAGCTTTAGTCCACATATAGTGTGTTGAGAGATGTTAATTTCACTTATTCATGCTTTTCTACATTAGAAAAGTCTTCACCGGGCATCGTTCTGCCTCTTGCCAAACTGAGTGCTACGTCATCCAACTCAGTTTCGGAGAATGTGATAATAAAGAAGGTGGTTTCTGATTACTAAACTCTTGATTCGCCTTCTCATGGTGAGCTATTTCGAAGCAGCCTGCAGAGACCACTATCTTTGAGGAGTAGGGCCAATCATTTTGCTATGTGTGTTCCGTGTACATTCTCTTCTTTTCTCCTCCCATAAGAACACAGTATGCCCTACAGACCCATGCTTTATATGTTCTTAGATACTTTACCGTAACTCATCTAAATACCTAAGAGCAATGCAGAACTGGCGCGCATTCACAAAACACGTGGTCACTGCTGAAGCCAAGCTTCCATGCAGTAACCATGGCGACCACTGCACTCCTAGAAACTATGTCCATTCGTTTCACGCCGAAGAAGCAAGAGCCCCTCGGTGTGCCAGGGGACACGCCAAGGATGTCTGACCTATCAATTTCTTTGATCCTCCTTTTTGCTAATATGCCTCCAAACCATGGACACATTCCTGTCTCAAATTAGTATCATCAGCGCTGCGTGTCATGTCAGTGAGTAGCGATAACATCGAATCGTCGCTGAGTGAGGCTATCTACGTTTTCGGCGATTCCAGCAGCCTTTGTTACTTGCAAAAAAAACGCAGTAGACGCGTATCGTGTCCAACAATGACGGCTATGCGGGTTTGCAGCAGTCCGACAATCAATGCGGCATGCGTTAAAGCAAGGCGCGGGAAGGAATGGCGTGTGTCGCGGACATGTATAGTTCTCGTGTCAATGTCTCCACTGACAGCGTTTTCTTTTCATTCTTGGGGCACGGCTGAAACACGTCAGCGATAATACTTGCCGACGGGCCATGAAAGGCGAGCGCCTTAACATTCGCCTGCTTTCAAGCATTCTTCAGAACTTACTGCTCCAGGAAGGAACAGCATAATGAGAAACATGAAACAGATAAAACAAAAGCATTTACACGGATTTCCTCTGCCATTCTCAGTGGTTCTGTAATCGTGTTTCATCCTCGTCCTGGACGCAGTTCTGCCGCCTTCTTGATGAAACAAGGCGCCTGCCTTTCACCGACTTTCGGACGAAACATTAGCATACGCACGAGAAACTGGATCCGCGGGCAGGGCTTAACCATAAGCGGGACCTTTCGGCAGAGCGCTAAGAGCTTACTGTATTTTTTTCTTATGTTGTGTTAATCGCAATCGGTCTCTGGGGCTTCTCCGCTTTCTCGTGCGAAGCATGCGTTCAGTTTACTCCAAGTCTCTGTGCGAGTCAGCTTTCCGCCTGTTCGCTGAAAAACAGAGAGGAGATGGCCACCTCATCTGAACCTTAATCCAGCACGGCTAATCCTCGTCTGATGGCAAAGGGCACGTTTGACTTATCTTGTTTTCCTTTTTTTTTTATCGTTCTCTCTTCAGGTCATCCAGTCATCGCGCAGCCTCGTTTCCACTTACATAAAAGCAGACGATGAAAGTTGTGCACTTTTCGTTTTCTCGTTTACAATCTCGCCAAGTGGTCTTATTTGTTTAGGCTTTATCAGAAGGTAAAAGAAAGAGACTCCAGAGCTGAGCCCAAGGCTTGAGCTGGAGCTACAGGCATGAAAGTGCCAAGGCTTGCGAAAGGTCTCATCAAAAGAGAAAAGATTGCCGCGGCGCTATCGAAGCAGGCCAGGCGGCATCTCCTGTTCTGAAAGTCTCTCCAGGCTGCCGCTCGCAGTAATCCGCTCAGTCATACGCAAGTAGCCCCCTTGTGAACGCGGGATAAATGGCTCTAGAAAAAAGAAAAAAAAAACGTAAGCTGCACTCTCTCCAGCGGCTTCGCACGTTGTCGTTTTTCTCTCTTTTTTTTTTACGTGGTTAACCGTGTGTGTCATCAGAGATATACGTTATGATCCCTTTTCGGTCGCACGCTAGGTGAATAAGGAAATGCTTCATTTATTTGCGGCTCTACCGCACGAAAAGCAGCCCTTACGTAGGCAGAAAGATGGCGCAAGCCTAACGTGCAATTTCAAAACTAAATGCACCATACATGACGGTTGAAATAAATACCAGGCGTTATAATTTCAAGTTAACACGAAATTTACAAACGACGCCTGCGCCGGGTAGCCCACTTATACTGCCGGAGCTAGACTGCTAGTTGAGGCGAACAATCAATTGCATGAAAGGTTGCACTAAATATTTACATTTTAGTGATTTTGCAGTTCATAAATGTAACTAGCTCCGTTCGGAGATAAGTTGCAGTGATGCATTGAAGCCGATGTGACATACTGTAAGATTGTATGGAAAGTGTGTCTTGACGTGTTTAAGGACATGGCAATTTTTGGAGAAAAAGAATATTTGCAAATCAATTGGTCATTCTTCCTTTTTTTGCTCAACTCCTTCGCGGCACAAGAAGTGCATCGGTGTCCCCTATCTGCACCTTTTTCTTCCCGCATGTTCTTCTTTTCTTTTTTTTTTCTTTCAAAGGGAAAGGGCGGTAAGTGGTGTCCTCGCTTCAGCTATGCTTTTTTTAAACTACCCCTCATACAATTACTTTAAACATTTATATTTCAACCTCATGCTTAACACAAAACGTGCAACGTGCTTCTGAGCGTCAACTACCTCCAAGGCAGCAGCCCGGACATAGTTGCGCCCAACTGAGCACCTGAGTACCGGACCACCTGAGGCGGCCCCATCTGAAGAAGCAGGGCTGTGGGACCGGCTCACAAATACGCAAGTGGCGCCTGAAAGTGGCGATGTTTTCGTGACGCTCCCAAGCGAACTTCAAAAAAGCGTCACTAATCTGGCAACTGTGATGGAGAGAGTTCTTTCAGTGCTTGCTGTGCACTTCAGATGACACGAAGAAACGCACATAGCCTTCAGATAAGGAACTACTTGTTTCCATAAATAGAAGGTACAAGCCGTAAGCATGGCGAAGATGAAAGGCGACCTAAACATTTCATCAAACAGAAAAGTAAATATGTTTTGTAGTGATTAATTGCTCGCCGTCAGAGGAGTGGTCTCGTCAGTGCGACGAAAAAAAAAAGAAAGCGGAGAGACGTGATGAGAGAGCACGGAGGCATAAACACATTAAAAGTTTCTCAAATTTTGCAAAATAATAAAACTGGCACTTCGGATGGTCGCTTTAGCACGGTAAATTATTTTTTTACGAGTCTGTCCTAGTTGTTAATTTATTAAACTATAATGTAGTAGCCCGCCCTGCTAAAGCACTTTTTGACCTGAAATGGCAGCTGAGTGGCTATGCCGTTTTGCAGCTAAGCTCGAAGTCGAGGTTTTGATTCCGGCTCCGGCGTTCGCATTTAGATTGGGGGTGGGGCGGGGGGGCGGGATGTAAAAATGCTCTTGTACTGAGATTTAGGTGCCCATTAGAGAAACCCAAGTCGTCAAAATTGAACTACAGCACTTCACTATGGCATCTCTCGTGGCCCGAGCGTTTTGCTTTGGGATGTGAAAATGAATGAATGAATGAATGAATGAACGAATGAATGAATGAATGAATGAATGAATGAATGAATGAATGAATGAATGAATGAATGAATGAATGAATGGACAGTTTGTACCCCGCGACGTTTCGTAAGAACATAAATTCGCAGTCGAGATGAAGTGCATATGGTCAGCGATGGCTTTAACGAAAATGAAAGGGCCCTCGCTAGTGCGTAGCTTTCGAGATTATGACAACAGGGCCTTGTGGTCCTGTTGCCAGCTACATTATTTAGTATAAACTGTACAGTCAGGCCATGTACGCATTAGCTCGATAAACCACGAGTGAAAAACAGAGGTGCTGTCATTGTAAAACCCCTGACGAGATTGGAACTACGTCTACTGCATTTGTAAGCCCAATATTTGCTGCAGTTAAAACCTATTCGATTACGTAAGCGAACCGTGTTTATTTATTTCGCTAAAGTCGATGGAATTGCAATGTCAGGTTTGGAACTCTGCACGTTTGAAGAAGTATTTCGATTGTGTAACATGGCGTGTGTCTACTTCATTGAAAAAAAAAACAAAATAACATAAAATTTAGCTTTTTCTTCATCTTTTTGTTTGTTGGCAATTTTGGGGTTGTAGACCAGAAGTGACAAACTTGTTTTCGAGCAATCTAGAAATAAATAAATTCAGCTTGCTTAAAATGGATCTATCTATGTCCGCTATATTGAATTGCAGCATGGGTTTATATATGACTCAATTCCTCTACCTTTATTTTCCTTTTTTTTTAGCTATTTATGCGCTGTTATCAAATTTAGTTCCAGGAGTCACTACGTAAGAATGATTTCTTAACATGCAGGAGTTTTCACGGTTGTTAAATGAGCATTTGCTTGCCAGGACTGTTCGAACAATTTGTACGCGTTTGAGTAAGAAAAACATACCTGGTCCGCGTCCGAGCACACATTTAAGGTTCAAGGTCCTTGCAGGTTCTGATCTGTTAGTATTTCTAAAATAGTGTAATTTAACCTTACATTTATTTCTCGACTTCAATACAAAGTTATTTAGGGCTCCTTTAAGAGACCGGAGGGTCAGTAATGTCTGCCGTAATAGTTCTCGAAGTATTTTAAACAGATTCTCCAAACTTTAAGTCAATACGGGGCAAGGTTCGCATCCATTACTAAATATTTGCTCAGTGACAGTAAAATGAGCAACTTCGAAACCATGGAGCTTTACGTGGGTCAGTATTCCAACGTAAACCCAGTTCGAGGGACGAAAAAAGCACTGGGAAACGGAGTCAAGGATGGCAGTGGTGTGGTGAGAGCGAAAAATAGGCAGGCACGGGAAGGTGTCAGCTGTGTAATGTGAGATTTTTGCATGACGCGTTTTATTAACGGGTTTAATTTGATATTGTTGGGACAAGTTCCTGTCCTGGCCGCGGACGTGAAACTGTGGAACCAAGAAATATCGCAAATATGGCAATATCGAGACTGTATGACAAATACCCATAGAAGGAGAGACCATGAAACAAAAAAATTATCGTGTAGGTGGCCACATCTGAGCAATGGTATTGCGCTTCACCCGACTGTAGGGCCATGACAAGCGCGATTCAACTGACGCTGAGGACTCAGCTTTATGGCAAAAAACTGCAATCCTATAGTAGAGCACCTGCTTCTCTCTCTTTTCCTACGCTACTCCTTTTACGTTCCTTTGGCTGCGTTCTAGCAGATATCGTTGCAAAAACGCGGTTCTTCGATTCTCCGCGCTCATCGCACTTTCACGTTGCCTATACTCACTGCGTCCTCTATTTCATAGCGGAAACTCTCCGGTCCCCGTGTTCCGGAATTCACAGACTTGACGAGAGCAGAATCACGTCACGAGATGAAGCGCAGTTCCTCGTTACGCAGCACGTTGCTCTCCTTCGAGTGACGCGCGAGCTTATTCCCTCGGAGGCCAGCATAGCTCGTGTTCGCCAACACAGCGCGGCCTTCTCAGGCCCGGTGGCAGCGAAATCCAGCGGCGTCTCGCCGTTGAGTGGACGCCGACGTGTGTGTACGCCCCCGGGCAGATTAGATTGCGGCGTCGCTCGAGAGGAGGGGTGAGAGCTGTTGAAGTCGTCGGGTATGCGGTGCGGAGAGGAGGAGGAGGCACCGCGCCAAACAAGGAAGGCGACACTGGTCGACACAGAAGGGGTGGTCGAAGGCGCTGTAATGTCAGACGCGGGTCGGGGTCGGTGACAAGCGTGACCTATGCATAGGCAAACAACGATCTCGGTGGAGAAAATCTCGCGACTCCGGCCGCCCCCATTTGCGGCATCGAACAGCGTTTCGCAGAAACCCTGCCCTCCGTAATCGCGCGCACCGAGGGACCTCAGTAAAGTTATTCATCCATCCATCCATTCATCCTGCCCCCGGAGTGGACTAGGGGGTATAAACACGCGCAAAACTAATCGCGCATTGAGACAGCCGAGGTTTACGCCGACAATCAAGGTGACAGCTGCTAGACTCTTCGAGATTAATCTTGATCTTTACGGAAGCCTCGCTTCTTGCCGCAAACCGCCGATGGTGGCCGAATAGTCGCAATGCGCCGTACATTTTCCGGGAGACGCCAGCGTAACACATGAAGTGTTTTACTATGGACGCAGAACATTTGTGTTATCGATTTAAAAAGAAAGGAGGGTGGGGAAAGCAACAAGCCTTCCTGTGTGACTCTATCAATATAGCCATTTCTTTTTTCATTATTGGTTCTTAGGTAGATGACAGCCCGTGCTAGAGCTTATATATGCCACGTTGCTTTCTGACGTCACCCTCTAGGTGTGTCACTGCCAAGAAGCATATATTGGCGTATTCACCTTGCAGTGCAAATTTTAATGGCTTATTAAACCGAGCGATCATATTTCTTTCGTGATGTGACGGCGTGCGTAGCGCACGAAGGAAAATATGCTTGTCATTGACCTTAATATTTACCATGTCAATGTTACCTACTGTCCGGAGACTATAGAGTTGAAAAGAGTGAATTTTTCTGTTATAGGACTGCATCGGCAATGGTTCAGATATTTTAGCTTTGCCAAATAATTAAGATAGATAAAGATATACATCGGAATGTGAGCGGAGTCGGCTTGTATTGGATTTTACTACTAGAGTCTCCATATCGTAAATTACTAGTCTTTTTCAACGAGCTGGCATTTAGCTCATGGAATGTTGACTCGTGATCGCTGCCATAAAACGTTAGGACTGGCCCCGCATCAACGGCATTACCGCTATTGCTTTCGCACCACCAGTAATGTTCGGCGCAACAGATCGCCTGCAAAATATTGTAGGTAGCTGCGGGAATAAAGACGCCTTTAATAAATCTATTGGAAGTATGCTGGGTCATGGAATTCAACTGTCTTCTTGTCTAGAAATACATCCGGATAAATTAACAACAATGCGCGTCCTTACACCTTTTAATCTCACTCTTAAGGCATGAGCGCTCGTAAGAAGGCTTACAGACTATTTTTTAGCTTGCGTTAGGATGGAAAATCTGTACTAATGAGAACGCTGTTTGGTTACATAAAAAGCAGGAACGTACGCATTTGAACTCCCTCTTAAGGGCTATGCGTCTTGTACTTTCAACTCAACACAAAATGGTTCACGAGGTTCATCCTGAACTGTTATTTTACATAGCGCACTGTGTATCTTATGCTGCAATTTAGTGTAGTGGCTTATTATTGTATTGATTCCCAAGGCTGTTGACACGCAACAAGCCACGCTTTCCATGGCGGTGGCCTAGTGTGTATAGCGTTGCGCTATTAATCACGATATCTCATATTTCATTCCTGACCATGGCGTCCGCATCTTCATGGGGGCGACCTGAAAAACATTTCGGTACCGAGTATTCCGTGCACGTAAAAGAACAAAGCATCATGGAGTAAAAATTGGTCCGGCACCACTCATAATAGCATTGTGGTTTTCGCATGTAAGATGCCAGAATTTAATTTTATTTTTTTTTAGGACACAACGTTAACAGACAAAGTTAGAATTCTCAAGAGTCTGAAAGGTGACGATTGGATATTTGGCCATTTCGCACACTTGAACGTTTGATAATAGTTGGAGGGCGATTCAATTTCTAGTTGACGCTGATGATAGGCAATGACTTCTACAGCGACTTTGGGGTGAGAATGGGCTCTATGAACGACATATTTGTTCGGAAATGCCCACAGGGTCTCAAAACGAGAGCCTGTGCCTCTTCGGGCAAATATGCAGTGCCTCAACGACAGCGTCTCAAAACACTGTAGCTCTGGTGAGTTAAGAATGCGAGAACGATCGCCTTATCACCGGTACCATTGGTATGAGGATCGTGCGGGGGTAGTTAGTGTGGCAGCACATCTACAATGCTGCCGGTGCGACCGGTAACGCATGGTGGTAGCACCGCCCATACGGTTGAACCACCGAACCACTGGTTTAGTGTAGATTTGGTTGAACCACTGCGGCGCACACAGAGTGCCCAAAACCACGGAAATTGCTTTATCTTATCTGCAGTATAATCCCGCAAAAGACGATAAAAACGCGCGAAGCCGATAGGGAATCGGGGAAGGGTTACTGGCCAAGTAAATGTGTTTACATTTACTTGGCCAAATACATTTACATGTACAAAAATACATTTACCGACAGTCATTCCGACTCGCATTTTTTTGAGTCCACGTAGTTTTTAAAGCGAAGCTTTAATGGCATTTCCCTTCTATTTTAGTGCTCGTTTTTAAATATTTAAAACCGCTTCCGTTTCGCTGTGAGCACGCTCTGTACTGACCACATATCGTAGACCCTTTCCGCATCCTTAACACTCGGAATTATCTGATGAGCCCAGGTCTATTGTGGCGTTTGGCTAAGAGTTGTTCGCTAACTATGTTCTTAGTTCACTCAGGTAATTTATGACGCATGCGCATAATATAGCTTGCGAATATTTTGCGTGGAAATCGTCAGCGGCAGCGTTTTTCGGAAATAGCAAGATCTGTTGCGCTTTGTGAATAACTGGAAAAACGTCACTCTGAACCATACTGTAGAACAAGTTACGCCGCCCGTGAAGCAAATTCTATGGGGGCGGTGCTTCTGCAGGAGTGTTACACCGCCAAGTAGCACGGCAGCTTGCAGTTTGTTTCTGTTTCAGTTTCGGTGTTCTCACCACACTGTGTACGTCCGTTGCCTAGCTTCACAACCTACAGAGTAACCCTGGTTGAAGAAATTTTGACAAAATATTTCAATTTTGACAAAATCTTCCAAAACACCGTATCAAGGTGTGGTGTGTTAGTAACGACTATGTTATCATCAAAAAATTTCTTACTCGTGTATTTACTGTGGGAATTCGGCGATGAACGTGCCTTTCAGCTTGGTTGCGTCATCGTCCGTGCCCTGTTTACTGTACAGAGCAGGCCTGCCGAAAACGTGGCGGAGTCCAAGAAAGGAAAAAAAAAACAATAAACGGAAGGAATGATATTCCAAAGTGTACAACAGTTTAATATCATGCGCGACTTCCCATAATAGTCATAACTTAACAATAAATGAAGTAGAACTTATTTAAGGTAGAGAAATGCGAAAATAATAAAGTTAGGAAAACCTCTCGTGGCCGAGTTAGAGGGACGCTGCGTTTCGGTCCGGTAGCTTTCACAGCACTGCAAAAAAAAAAAAAAAAATGTCCCCGAGTATACTAACCACCTAGATAGACGCGCTCGACGTCATCAGACGCATTTGAAAGAAACTGGAGAAGACCGTTTCACTCAGCTTTGAATGGCGCGTCCTCGGAAGATCTATAAAGCTGCGGAACAAAAAGGAAAGGCACGAACCGAAATCATGAACATGTATTAATATGTAAATGAAGTGACCTGCGCATTGTACATGCCATTAGTTGTGTTTGAATGCACATTAGCCCAAAATGGAGGAATCTTTGCTAAGGTGAACAAACATCAGGGGTGTGCTTCGCCCGATTTTTTTTTATAGCAAACTTCTCTTTGCCAGCCCTTTCGAATTTTCCTAATCATGGCTGCTAGCTGAGTATGCGCTATTGCTGCTGTCTCGCGGAATAGCTGGCACCCAAGGCAGCACAAGTAACTTTACTGTTTTTACAGGTGTCTATGCTGTTGGCCTTCCGTTCTACGGAATTACTTGGTAACAACACAAAGGATTCCTAAACGCCCTCACTGTAACAAATACCCGCGATCAGAAGCGCAATTTCTTTAACAACTAAAGCAAACCATCCTAAAATTTTGACTCGTACTTTCCTATAACTGACGACAATCGCACATACCGTGCCAATGCGAACTTCCTCTTTGAGATGGCCGCCGCATGATGATGATGAAGATGATGATTTCCATGCTATGGAACATACCCACAACGGAGGACTTACAGAGAAGCGGGAGTACATTTAATACAAGTGAGTATGAATGAAGAACTACGTACAAGACGGTATAACATGTGTCACAATGCATAGTGCGGGCGCGCATGACATGATGCGCGCTAGCCAGTTTCGTTTGCAGCTGAGACGCGTGAACTCAGATGGGCGAACGGCTTCACTAAAGCTTCGTCTCACAGAAATTCGAATGTGAGGGTCGAATCTCCATAATCTTCTTTTGTTTACAGTAAAGGTGTCACACGGACTCATCACTTATACCTGCACATCCTTCCGCCTTCAAACATAGACGACTTAGAAGAATGTTAACTTCCGCAAGTATTATTGACTCTTTGGTGACCTCGCAGTGTAGCATAATACATGCGAGTCAGTACGATGTAAATTGTTAAGCCGAAAGCTACTCTGATGTTGTCATTTTAAATATTCTAGCACTGGCTTCTTTGAAATATCATATTATTTTTCTTTCATCTATTATTTTTAACTTCGTATTTTAGTAGCCCAGCCTTATTTCACAATTTTTTATATGCTATCCGGCGTATGAGTGTCTAATCTTATTAGTCAGCGTTACTTGGTGATTCAAGATGTAACCAATTTAAACGGTGGAATCGTAGTTTTCTTTACCGAATATGGGGGCAATCTGTACCATATTGCTTGTCACATGTGCTGTAAATCTGTTTGGCCTAGTTAGTGATTTCCAGCAAAGTTACGTTTCCAGCAATTGTTCATTCTTATTGCGTTCGTATCACTTCAATATCGGAAATACCGCACACAGATAGGGAACGCCTCCTTATTCCGCGGTTTCTTCCAGGGTCTCCCTACATTAATCAGCGTGATCGCGGCAGGCTGCTCTTTCCAAACAAAAGACCCGTGGTGCTATTGTAACCATGCGGCTCCACATGAAGGCACGCTTCCACATCGAGGACCAAACAAAAATGTTATCCGCCCGAAAGCTTCAAGACCAATCAGGGGCGACCTAATTTCTCGTATCTGCCGGCAACAAGAAAAAGCTACCGCCCATTGTTACCACGGCCGCAGCTTCACGCTATCACGGTAATCGAATTGCTCGTGTGAAAGTTACTTTTTTTGCAAACTGAGTCTACTTTCTTTTTTTTTTCGAGCGTTTTTGGGGCAGTTCTTTCCACCCCTTCTTTTATGTTGCGCTGTAGGGGAAAGATCATTAAGTTAATGACTTACCAAAAAATAGTGGGGTCTATTGATTTAGACGTTTCGGGGTCAGCTCGGCGTGTACGTTGCAGGAACATGGCGGCTTAGTGAAGCTGGTGTGCTTTGGTTCATTACGAGGCAGCTCTGGGCACCATGCGGTTCTATTTACTGCGCGGAGGCCACACACTATTTAAACGCGCAACGCATGCGCACAGTGTGAAAAAAACATATTGCAGATTACGTTAAAAAATATAGCACTTATCGTGTTTCCTTCTCGCTTTGTTTCCTTTTTGGCTTTTGTTATTTAAATAATTTTTTTTCATGTACATGCCTTATAGTTAATACTTGCTGTATTTCTATATCTAGGCTTGCGATACATTTATTCGCAATATGTAAATCTTTATCATCATCGCCACAGAAATGAACTACGGCGACACATTTCTTTAACCTTGAAAGATTCTTTGGTAGTATGGTCTTTCTGGCTTTACTTATATTAGTTGACTGTCAACTTGATTTATTGAAGCTATCTCTTATCTTGAGGTCTCATAAACCGTAATCCGAGCATAAAAGAAACAAGCTTTGCATTCAGATGCATTCAGGGACGCCAACTTTTCTACCAGTTCTGAATAAAAAGAACGCGGCCGTACCTTTAGTGCAAGGCTTCAGGCGATCGATGGAAATACTTATGGGAGAGACCCGAAAATATAATAAGGATCAGCGAATTGCCTCAGACGGTGCCTTATGGGTTCTTCCCTAATAAAGGCAATGCGTCACCGTCTTGAGCATCCCCATAGGAAACCAGAACAGCGCAGACAATTAGCTTCGGCAAACGATGAAGGTCTGGAGATTGCGTAAGGAACAAGGACGCTAAGGCAACGCTTTCGCAATGCCCCGTATTCAATGCGAGTGATAAATGAGGGCATGACGTCACGAGCAAACACGGAGTTTCTGCTTCGGTAAACTGAACTTCTGCTCTCCGAGCGAATTATCATCACTCACTGACTTAACTCTATCAAAGGAGGCTTACTTGCACTTTATGTTACCACTGCAAGAATTCACGTGTGGGCGTTTTAGAACACTACGAATGACCCGTCGTACACCAGGCTTGCAGTGTCTTTTCATGTGACGTCAGCAATGGAGAGAACATTACCCGTTAAGGGGGATAATTACTCAAAATTGTTTATCGCGAATTTGAGTAAGACCACATTAAGTGATAGGCAGGAGCACGTTCTAGATTACAAATTTGTTTGGTCTGCAAGATCGGTATTATAGATAGCGAATAATATCTCTAACAAAAAAAGAGCAGTTAATTGTAATCTCTTTTCTTACAAAACGAGAAATAAAAGTATTCTAATGAAAATAGAAATGTAATCAAGAGATCGGTCTCCAGAGAGAGGAAAACGCTCAACCTTAGTTTCCTCGTGTTAGTGCTGGAATATTATGTTCGCCATTTTAGACTATTAGTAGAGAACTCGAATGTAACATCGTTCACAAAAGAGCACTCAACTCCATACAGTAAATACTTTTCTCACGCTCTTCATCTTTATTTCAGGAAAGTTACTGTAAGTGAAACATTCTGGCGAGGAAGTTTCGCTTACTGAGTGAGATTTAAGCGGAACAAAAATAGCTTGCTTCACTTCTTACCTGAAATTATGTGCAACAAAATAGTGGCAGATCACTTTACCGATACAACAAGCGACGCTCAAGGGCGCATATCTCATATAGAGCAAACTTTGTGACTGGGACAATTTTGCGAATATGCTGCGCTTACTGGATGGAATTTAAGTAGAACGATATTAGGAATGGACATAGTCGCTGCAACCGTACACGGTCTCGATGTCTCTCTAAGAATCCGGTCAGAGAAGCAAGGAAGATCAAAACAACAAAACTTTGCTGTTTCTATCGTTTTATTTGTTTGTTTGTTTGTTTGTTTGTTTGTTGGTTGGTCGGTTTTTCTCCTATTGCTGGCAATGGTGTATTGAACATTCCTTCCAGGAACCTAGCCAGTGCCGTATACCCGTCTTGTCTGTTAACGTGGATCCCGAAAGGCTTCGTTTTCACCCCTTGCCTCCTACGTGAACATTTACGCCGAGGACGTTTAGATTGCACTCTTCCCTGAGAATCGCGCACGTCAACATGTAGAGCAGCGCCAGCATGCGCTGGTATGGGGACGCATCCTCACTGTCTGATTATATTTTATAGCACCTCTTTTAGGCTTGTGCTGTACTGTACTGTGGTTCCCGCGCCTTGGCGTCCCTAGGAAAGAGGAATGTTTTGCAGTACTGACATTTATTCTCGTTTTTAAGTTGTGCAACTATCATGGGTGTAGTGAAATTTTATTTATTTGTTTATTTATTTATTTATTTATTTATTTATTTATTTATTTATTTATTTAAACCATCCTTATAGGCCTCGTATGAGGCATTGGGTAAGGGGGGGGGGGGGGGGGGGGGCGTTACAGCAGGATTAAAAGAGTATATATATTGGGCATATAACAAAACATAACAGACATACATTACTAATAGACAGTGCAAATGTGTATTCACATCTTGTACAAACAATAAATCATCGTACAAAAATAACAGAGTCGGTCGTGCACATATTAGAAAAAAAAACGACACAGTTCTTTCAATAAGGAACGTAAAAAATGTAACCATTCCAGTACAAATACTAAATAATACTAAATAAAAGATACGAGGATAATAAGTGAAATAATGAGCTCATAAACAAGAGAGCACGATGTCGCGAGAGAATGTCGTGGACATTACCGCGCCTATAAAACGAGATATTACCACTTCGAACAACGCATAGCAGAAGTGTATGGTATGGTATGAAAAACTTTATTTTGGTCCTGAGGGATCAGTCTGGGACTGATGCGGGCCGCTCCCACGTCGGTACAGAGAGGCCGAGCCACTCTGCCATCACACGGGCCCTCTGGACAGCCCTGAGTTGGTCCGCCAGCACTTCACTGTGCAGCATGCGCTGCCACCACTGTTCACCTCGAGAGCCATCACCGGCCAACGCCAAGCAGCGCCACAGCATGTGTTGTAAATCGAGCAAACCCCCACACTTACTACAATAGACTGATACCCCGCAGTCCGGATTAATTTTATTCATGATGACCGGGTTAGGGTACGTTCGTGTCTGCAGAAGCCGTAATGTAACCGCCTGCGGCCTATTTAATTTAGGATGTGGCAGCGGGAATGCCCTGCGCCCTAAGTAATAGTGCTTGGTGATGTCGTTGTAGGTTAACAGTTGGTCCCTGTACTCAGGAGCGGGAGATCCAGCCCCTTCAGGGAGTACACGGCACACTAATCCTCGTGCCTCCCTGTGCGCCACCTCGTTGAGGTTACGCGGGGCTCCCTCCACTGTCCCCATATGCGCTGGGAACCAAGTAACTGTATGCGAAGTGATATCCCTACCCTGCAGCAGTCTGTTAGCCGGTTTCGCAACAAGTCCTCTCGAGAAGGCTGTAATCGCAGATCGCGAGTCGCTAAACACCAAAACTCTTCTTGAATCAATTAGTGCTAGAGCAATAGCCACCTGTTCAGCAACCCCCGGATCTTTGGTATAAATGGAAGCAGCATTTCTAACGCTCCCTTTGCCATCTACCACCACCACCGAATAAGCATTTTTACCATTAATCCATGCGGCGTCAACAAACGCAGACTGTTCCTCCTGATCCTTTGCCTCTCGCAACAAAGCCCTAGCTCTCGCGACCCGCCTGCCTACATTGTGCACGGGGTGCACATTCCGCGGAAACGGACGAACCATGATATTTGCCCTAAGGTTCACGTTCAACTCGTGTAGGGGCGCCCTATCGTGCGACACAGCCACGGATTCTTCAATTGACTCTAAAATATACCTACCCGCTGGTGTACCTAGCAACCGCTCCCTCTGTGCGGTACGTTGAGCCTCAGCAATTTCATCTAAAGTATTATGCAAACCCAGTTGTAACAACATATGGTTTGACGTAGTCATAGGCAGACCAAGCGCAGCCTTGATGGCTTTTCTGATTAATGCTTCCAATTTATTTTTCTCCCCCCTATTCCAATTTAGCATAGCTGCTACATACGAGAAATGACACATAATAAATGCGTGAACTAAGCGCATTGCACCTTCTTCTCCTAAACCCCTATGCCTATTAGAGATCCTTCTTATAAGTCTTATGGCCTCCTCCGTCTTCTTGGTAATACGCTGAAAAGTTCTAATGTTCGATCCGTTTGCTTCAAGTACAAAACCTAGGACCCTGATTGCTTCAACTTTGGGTATAACCGACCCTTCCCTAGTATGAATTCTAATGCAAGGCTCAACTTCCGGTACCCAACCCCTCGGCCTTCGACCTAGCTTCTTAGATTTGAAGATCAACAACTCTGACTTTTTAGTGGAGCACTTGAGCCCCATGAGACCCAGATACTCCTCCGTAAGCGTTACCACCTGCTGCAGCCTAGCCTCAAGCTCTCCATCACTACCACCGACACTCCATATAGTAATGTCATCCGCGTAGATAGAATAGCCAATATCCTGGACAGTGTCCAGTCTATTAGCCAACTTCGACATCGCCAGATTGAATAACATAGGCGAGAGTACAGATCCCTGTGGAGTACCACAGCAACCCAATTTAAAGAGTTCCGACTTTATCTCCCCAAACCTGAGACATGTCCTTCTATCCGTAAGGAAAGCCTTGACAAAATGGAAAAGCCGCGGCCCCAAATTCAAGTCCGATAGCACCCGTAGAATGAAAGAATGTCGGATTTTATCGAAAGCTTTTTCCACATCAAGTCCAATTAGTGCCTTAGTATCCCTTGTCCGCCGGTCAAGGATCTGATGCTTAATCCTGATCATAGCATCCTGAGTTGAGAGGCCGGGCCGAAATCCTATCGTCGAGTGCGGTAAGACCCCATTGCCCTCTACATAACACGTTAGCCTATTTAAAATGACATGCTCAGCGACTTTCCCCAAACACGACGTCAGGGAAATGGGTCTGAGATTTTCAAGCCCTATGGCCTTCCCCGGTTTGGGTATCAGAACAGTAGTTGCAAGTTTCCACTCTTCCGGTAAAGAGCCTTCCTTCCATAGGCAATTGATCTGCCGCGTAAGGAACTCAATTGACCCATCGTCTAAATTCCGTAGCATTTTATTCGTAATGCCATCTGGCCCTGATGCCGATCGACCATTAAGATTCTGCAGCGCCATCCTTATATCACTTTCAGTAAATTCCGCGTCCATAGCTGCATTTTCGTCTCCACTATATTCCCAAATCACGTCAGGTGTATCGTGCCAGGTCTCCAACGGAAGGTATCTCTCAGCCAAATCCTTCAGCAACTGCTGCTCCGTGGAGTCCCGACACGCCTGATGGACCAGCTTACCTATCACAGTCCTCTGATTAGACTTAGTGTTTGTCTCATCTAGTAAATGTCTGAGCAAACTCCAGGCGCCTCCCCTCTTAATGCGACCATCAATAGAATTGCACACTTCATCCCATTGCTGCTTGCACAGTACCCGACAATGGTCTTCAATTTCCTGATTAACCACTGCTATGCGCTTTCTAAGCCTTCTATTCAATCTCTGACCCTTCCATCTCGCTAACATCGACTGCTTTGCTTCCAACAAATGTGCCAGGCGACTATCCATGTGTTCCGTGTCAATAGCGGTCTGAACCTCTTTAGTGGACGCCTCAACGTCACTTTTAAGCTGACTAGTCCACTGTTCCAAGGTCAATTCATTTCCCTCATCTTCGATTCTCTGCACTCTTCGTTTCCTAAATGTATCCCAGTCAACCATCCTGAATGTGCGCTCCTTTTTATTAGCCACTACCAAAGTAATCATAAGTATGTAATGATCGCTACCAAAATCTATATTAGAATTGGACCAGGATGAATCCACCACCCCCCGGACAAAAGTAAGATCAGGTGTCGAATCTCTACATGTCGACGTGCCACATCTGGTGGGATACGAGGGGTCTGTAATCAGAGTTAAATTCAAGTCTAGTGCCTGCTGCCATAGTCTCTCCCCCTTAGTAGTGCTATAAACATACTTCCACACATGATATGGTGCATTGAAGTCCCCTCCAATAAGCAACGGTGCATCCTTAGCCAGATTGGTTGCCTTGGTCAAGAGAGATTTGAAACTCTGCTTCGTGTCTCGGGGGCTACTGTACAGGTTAAGCAGGTAAACGCTCCCCTGACATGCCCTTTGCCGACCTAAGATTACTTCCACCATAATATATTCAATCTTGCAATCTGCCATGTGAAGATCATGTCTAATATACAGCAACCTCCTATTAATGAGAGTAGCGAGTCCTCTGCCCTGTTCATTATTCCTAACTTCCGCTTTGAAATTCGTTAAGGTCATGTTAGACGTTAGTGTTTCCTTTAACATGATAACTTGAGGCTTGACACCATGCGTTCTAACAAACTGCTGCAGAGACGCCTTCTTATGATTGAACCCCCTACAATTCCACTGCCAAATACTAAATGAACTATTTAATAGAGCCATCTTGACCACGGAAATTTGGTGAACTAGTTTCGAGCTCAACTCCACTCGGCGGCTTACCCTGCTGGGCTAGCGGCCGAGTGCACTCCCGCTCCATAACAGGGACCACTGTCTCGTTTAGATATATTTCAATTTTGCCTAATCTCTGATCCGTGATATTTTCCCGTTCTTCTATCCGCTCCAGTCTACTAATGATCTGATTTACACTTTCTTGCAATGTGGCCATCATTGCTTTAAGCTCAGAACCGACTTTGCCCTGAATCCGTACGGTCGAGGATAGGGCCCTCTTTTTCGGAGCAGGCGTCTCCTCTTCCGCCATGTTCTGTTCTGCGACCTCCACAGACCTTGGTACCTCAACCGAGTCATCATGTTTCCTAGCCTGTCTTAAGCTATCGCTGTTATCGGAAGGTAAGCCGGTCCTAAGTTCAGCTATCTCTTTGATAAGCCCGTCAATGGCTGCTTTTAAGCTACGATTCTCTCTCTCCAATTGCGCAATCCTATCCCTATCCTTATTACCATCCACATGCTCCTGGCGCTGCTCGCGCGCTCGGCCGGCGCTGATGCCACCCTTTACCTTGTCAGCCCAGGTGGTCTGGCTCCCAGCTGCGCCGCCGCCGCCACCAGCTGCAGGAAAGCGCACCCGCTCCTCCATAGAAACGGATCGGCTCCTGGTCGTAGGAGTCCCAGTCGATGGCCGCTGCCTCGACCTGGAGCGGCTCCTAGAGCGCGAGCGTCCCTTAGAGCGTTGGCGGGCGCTCACCAGCTGCACCATCTCGGCTGCCTCCTGTTCCGCCGTTAGCTCCGCCCTGGCTCTCTCCTGTTGTCGAACACGCACGACGTAGGGAAGCTGGTATCGTTGTCTGCATTGTTTATCCGCGGTCAGGTGTCGTCCGCCACAAAGCTTGCAACAAGGCACACAGTTGTGATCCTCTTCAGGGTTCCGAGCCCCGCATCCTCGGCATTCAAAACAATCGGGCGCTGGGCAGACATCTGCCCGATGTCCAAGCTTGCCACACACATAGCATACATCCAACTGCTTTCGATACAGGAAGCACCGTACCAGAGTTGGCCCATATCTGACGAAATTGGGCACTTTTAACCCGTCGAAAACAATGATGACTGATCCTGTGTTTTTGATTCGTTTGGCCGCCATAGCCAGCGGATTGCGATCGTTAACAATGTTCCGCTCAAGTGTCGCGGGGCCATCCATAATGTCTACATTGCGAATGACGCCCTTACACGTAGTGTGTGGGGCCGTCTCGTACGCACTGACTTCAAAATCCTTGTCTGCCAATCTGATTGACCTGAGTCTCACATATCGTTCAGCGTTGGTCCTTTCTGGCGTACTAGCCACCAAGATATTTTGCATAAAGTTCGGGCAAATAACATCTTCCCTAATCTGCTCAATACCGAGACCTGCCGCCTCTACGATTGCCTTGCCCACCGCTGTAGAGCTAACTTTCTCCAAATTCAGTCCACCCCGTGGGCGAATGACTATTTTGATGTGTTCTTGTGGCATCGGTGGCATGCGCGACGCCTTCACAATGCGATTCTTGATTGCCAAGCCTCCGCGCCGTTCACCTGCGCCCCGTCGTTCAGGCGTCTCACTTGGCGAACCGCCATCACCCAATCCATGCCTCGTCGTAGTTCTAGATTTTCGGCTGGACACTGTCCGCCATCCCAGGTCTTCAGTAAAGTCCTCCGCCGGGAGCACTTCCCCTTCAACGTGCATTGCTGCCATGCCGCGCTAGGTCTACCAGACGCTAGCTCTCGGCCAGCGTGGCGTGAGCACAAAAGTTCCAATGAAGTCCAAAAAAGGGGTGGCCCACCTCAAAAGCAGGTATCCGCTGAATCTTCTCTTCTTCACGGATCCGATGATATCAAATTTGCACCACTAGGTGACCAAAAAAGGCTCGGAAGCTTCGAAAAAGACGGACCCATAAAAGCCCACAAGCCTCCTTCCTAGCAGAAGTGTCTTCTGCGAACGTTTCAAATATTCGTTCAGGAATGTTAAGAACATAACATAACTAAAATTTCTTGAAGCGTTCTATTTAGGGCTTGTGAAAAGTGGCTGAGATTTCGTTGCAATATGATCTCGCGTAAATGGTGGGTACATTGTTTAGGGATTTTCGTACTCATATACTCGAGAAAGTCTACAGAAACTCACCTACTTGCAGGGTCTGCGAAGCTTCGGTGTCACCAGCGTACGGTATCTGTATACCGTGTGCGACGGTTTGTCAGGCCCTGCGTATTGGACTCCCAGACTTGCGACGACATCACCAAGACGAACATAAGGTATGCGTGTGGGGCAATCGTAATCTAATATGTTTTAGATGTAGAAGCAAACGCAAACCTCTCTGTTGATAGCGGGCACTGGAGAAAAAAAAAGTAAAAATGCACCGCTACTGTTTCAAATCTCCTTTCGTATAGGTTGGAGCAATAGCTGCAAAACTGTTTGCAAATTCTTTCCACTTATTCCGATTTTCCGCTTTCTATTCTCAGAAATATACTGGCTCCTATTTTTTAAAAGATTAAAATGTACAGAAAGGTAGTTACTGTCCACACAACTAAATGACAAGAGGGGGGGAGAGAGGCATTCTACATAGGATCACCAAGTATGGGGAACGCGGTGTCATATATTTTAGGTCGAACGAGATTAGAAGGGCCCGTAAAAAAAAAAAAGAAACACCTGACAGCTTTTTTTACCATCGCACACAAATCTTACGTTTCAATTAAGCACAGCTTTCATAACAGTTCTTCCCAACCACAACATATTGGATTTCGGGAATAACCGGAATGACTTTGGGAACCGTATAATAACCGCGTTTCGCGGTTCACCTCACGTGTAGCACTCGCCTACGTTGGGCTGCAGGCCAAACACGGGCGATATTATACACGGTTTAGAAAATTCGGTCAGCCGAACACAGCAACACCTTCACTCTCTTTTTCGCTCCAACGAGAGCGTCATTCACGTCGAAATGGTGGCATCCAATTTGCCGCGTTGACGGAGCGTCGGGAAAAACACGTCTTTTCCAGCGGTGCCTGCGAGGCCCAGACAAGGTGGTCTAATCGGTCCGCGCTAAGAGATGACAAGCGATCGATCACCGCCAAAAGAAGGCAAATCGATGCGGCATCGGCCGCTCGCAAAAGAATGCAATTCGCTTAGCGGCTTTTTGCCCTGTGTGCTTACGCGGTACAGTTCGTTTCTTCTTTTATTTTGTGCGCTTACTTTATTTAAAATATAACTCGCAAAAGGTGAGAAAAAAAAATATCGGATTCATATTTTTTTCTGTTGATTCCTGACACGCGAAAATGTGAAACCTCAAAGGCGACAATTTCCAAGTGCAAGCAAAGAGAGAAAAAGAAACGCCGGGACAATTCAGCCGCAGGGCTATTGACAACATTCCTGTAGCACCCGACGTGCCTAGCATGGACGTGTTCGTTTATAAGGGACGTATATTCCGGTGCCTAAATTTTCTTTAGATATTTGGTTCCATGCTTCGGACTTTCTCATACTTTCGCGAGTGACACGTGTAAGTGCAATCTGTATCACTTTGTTTGCGCTACAAGCTTGAGCGTCGTTTGTTGTCATGTAGTGTTTATTACGTTTACTTTGCACTTGACATTCTTAATATAGTTTCAAGCTTTCTTCACAATAATTTACTTGCTTACTTACTACTACTTTACAATACTTTACAATACAATACTTAGGACTGTGCCAGAAATATTACACTTTCCCTCAGTATGTTTAGCTTGGTATTATACCGAGAGTAGGCGCGGGATCTGCTGAAACAAGAATTCAATATTGAAAGGAAAAACTTTATTCCCCACATGGTAGTACAAGCTGCAAAGAAACCACATTGAGGTATAACCTGTCTGATTTGTTTTTATACATTACTTAAGCATTAGAGACGACTGTGCACTTATAAACGCTCTGTTCATTGATTCACTTCGTATGTTTGTACTGCTTCAGGGTGGACGATAACATTCCCTTTTATCAAACGCCCACTCCCTTGTGCAGATGCGCATAAGAAATACGCCGAAAACTTCAATAACATATAATGATCACGTAAACCAAGAAAAGAAGGACATCCCTCTTACTGAATTTTCATTATTAGGTATTTATGGTATATTTTGTTGCTTTTCAGGAAATCCTAGATCCCTGTTGACTAAAAGAGTATTTTAAGTAGCCAAGTCAGCACTATCCTACTGGCTTCGTCCTTCCACTGTCTGTTCCATAAATCGTGGCGTCTACGCAATATAAAAGGAATACAGTACCTTCACCGTTTTCTTCTTTCTTACTGTGAAATATTGCTACAGGTAAATTGTGATTTGTGACGTTCGCCTTTGAACTTTAGCTCCCCGTATGAAGATGTATGCCAACGCATTTCAATAAATGACAGAGACACGAGAAGGCCGTATTTCTTCTTGAGCGAGAAAGTGTCACCTTGACCGAGCTGTATATAACCAGAACCCTGCGAACATTTTCAATCCCGGACGCGCTTTTATTTTATTTTTCATGTGCCTGTCTTCGCTGTGCTATTTTATTGGAGAGGCTAAATTTGTCAGCTCCTACTAGGTGGGGTTTTAACTTTAGTGATGTAGAACTATCGGAAAATTGACTATTGTTATAGGATAGACAGTTATTTTAAGTCTTCATAGGGTAAAAAGACTCTCGAATGATATCGATAGTATTGGAATAGTTGACTGACATTCATTTTTGACTGCTATCAGTGTGCAAATGTTCGCTAGAATATTATCCTAAGATTCACCGATAACTTGCTTGCGACAATACTCACTTCATAAATTTTGGGATTGGAATTTTGGGAACAATCTGAGCTGCCTATATCCTAAATGTGGCTCCCACACATTCATAACGAACCGTTGTTACAGCAGACTAACTACGTTCCTGATATCTTCAAATCTCAAAAGCCGATGAGAATTTCTTGCAGTACAGCTATGGCGCATTTATAGCGCCTTTATTTCTTCTCCCATTGAACAGTTATACGCGTAACTTAATCGTATGTTATGTAAGCAATGTCATTTTGGTTGAGAAGCTTGCGTTCAACTTTCTCTCCCTTTACTCTGCTCCCGCATTCTGAAATTATCTATCCAGCGGCTGAGCACACGCATTCAGTTGGGGCTGATGTTGCAGGAGTGCAAAATACTTCATTAGTACTTCAAAGAGAGATTTGGGATGGGCGTGGGAGATTTACTCTGACTTTATTATCACATCTACAGACTAATCAGCTGTTCTATAACATTGACGGTTCAGTTATAGGTCAACTCTCGATAATATTTGTAGTATATTCTCAGTCGTTTTGCATCACCAGCTTAAAAATAAGGACTTCACGACGCAAAATCTATGTGCTTCCGTATATACAGACTAGTAGTGCTTCTCTCATAAGGTGTTTAGAAAAAGCGTGAACCTTAAGAGTGAGCTATAGCTCGGGCCCAACTCCGATACCATGTATTCAAATACACTTAAAGCACAGAAATAATTTTTTGAGATAACAATTGAGAGATAAATTGGAAGTCTAGTGGCTGTCGCAAAGAGAATTTCAATTTAGTGCTTGCATTGCTTTACAAAAATTACCGAAAATTGGTAATAATGAGAAAAAAAAATAGAAGCACGGAGTTTAAAATCTGTAACTCTTTACCAAGAATAGATTCCGCAGTTATGCAAACTGCATCCGTTACAACATCCAAAGCAGACGAATCTGATACAGTCATAGATATATATACACACACATATATATATATAAATACCTTAGTAACTTGCGCTTCGCTGATGATATTGCCTTGCTTAGTAACTCAGGGGACCAACTGCAATGCATGCTCACTGACCTGGAGAGGCAGAGCAGAAGGGTGGGACTAAAAATTAATCTGCAGAAAACTAAAGTAATGTTTAACAGTCTCGGAAGGGAACAGCAGTTTACAATAGGTAGCGAGGCACTGGAAGTGGTAAGGGAATACATCTACTTAGGACAGGTAGTGACTGCTGATCCGGATCATGAGAGTGAAATAATCAGAAGAATTAGAATGGGCTGGGGTGCGTTTGGCAGGCATTCTGAGATCATGAACAGCAGGTTGCCATTATCCCTCAAGAGAAAAGTTTATAACAGCTGTGTCTAACCAGTACTCACGTATGGGGCAGAAACCTAGAAGCTTACGAAAAGGGTTCTACTTAAATTGAGGACGACGCAACAAGCTATGGAAAGAAGAATGATAGGTGTAACATTAAGGGATAAGAAAAGAGCAGATTGGGTGAGGGAACAAACGCGCGTTAATGACATCTTAGTTGAAATCAAGAAAAAGAAATGGACATGGGCAGGACATGTAATGAGGAGGGAAGATAACCGATGGTCATTAAGGGTTACGGACTGGATTCCGAGGGAAGGGAAGCGTAGCAGGGGGCGACAGAAAGTTAGGTGGGCAGATGAGATTAGGAAGTTTGGAGGGTCAACATGGCCACAATTAGTACATGACCGTGGCAGTTGGGGAAGTATGGGAGAGGCCTTTGCCCTGCAGTGGGCGTAACCAGGCTGATGATGATGATGATATATATATATATATATATATATATATATATATATATATATATATATATATATATATATATTGCGTGAATTTGTTACAATATCCACGAATGTTTTGAGAAAAGTCTTTTAGTAACCGTATATAATACATCGATGTTGTCCGCGTTGGGTGTACTATTAAATGCAATTAACGCAACTGTGATGCCATACACGATGCGTCTCAAAAAATGTCGCTACCAGCGTTATTGCTGCTGAACACCTGTCTGGTGATTCGGTATTACGTAAAAGCTAATATGTTTACGGACAAGGTAAAACTCCACAGCGATATTTTCGCCATCGGGGAGACGCTTCTAATTGATGTTCGTGTAGTTAGATGGCAACCCGCTGGCTCTTCGGCAAGCAGAGCAGCGACTCCCGTCAATTACACAAACGACAAGCGAAAACCACTGACAGCGCAGCGTATAAAGAGCATTCATGTTAAGCAGCTAGAGCAACCCCAATAAATTGTTTCAGAATGAAAGTGCTATATATTGAGCAAGAAAGACACAGATTTTTCAGATACTAATAGATAACGGTTGGTCGGAGTTAAGAAATTTCCAAGCAAACATTTTTGTCCATACGCGTTTGCTGCTACATTACATTTATATCTTTTCCAAATATCTGCACTTGATCTGCCAATTCATTTCTAGCCATTACTAGTGTGCTTGATATTAACTTACCAAGAACCTGCAGTGTACCTATTAGAAATCTGCATTCCAAGTATTTTTATTATTCATTAAGTTTTTTGTTACTCGCACCTTCTAAAGATGCCGCAACGGAATGTGCTGAAAGCGTCCCAAGAAGAAACACTTGGGGCTGGAGGAAGAAACCGAACTGTACACGGCATACTATCTGCACACAAATTGCACTGCCTCCTGCAGTAAAGCGTCACCTTTGAAGTTGTACCTGGCTTATATAAACGCCATATTTTTTCCGGGTGCGCTGTCCTTGTGTGTTATGCAAATCGGTATGAGTAGCCAAACCGATCCGTTTCTCTCAGTGCTGCGGCAAAAAATGAACAAATAGCCTAATATTAAAAGAAAAGAAAACCTTCTCACAACGCAGAAGCATCGCGAGATGATCACAGCTGTTGACATTCTATTGTTTTTCCGTCGCCGAAAGATACAATACAGCTGCGGCGATATTGCCTTTTGCTGCCGCACTGTTCTCAAAGCCGTACACGGAGCAATTTTCGCCGGGATGTCCCCGCTCCGAGGTGTTGCCTCCGTTTTCAACGACAACGTTGTCGCGGGTGTGGCGGTGATTGAATTCCCTCTGCTGGAGCGCTACACTTCGCGACGCACTTGAGGCAGTAGATTTTTTTTTTCAATCTCCTCCGAATTTCGACACCGGGCGCACTTCGCTATGTCGCGTCGATGCCGCGACATCTGCGTTTCTTTGTTTCCCAGGCTTGCCTCCACACTTCCCACAACGCAAGGGATTGCGTCAGCTCACCCGTGTTTGAAGTAAACTTGAAGCTCGGTTGTAGATCAGCCTCACTAAAAACAAGTGAGCGCTCGAAGAGGTAGACTATGGTTGCGAAAATTCGTTACTTCTAATGTAGGGAACGCGTACAGAAATCAATCTCCATGCTGTCTGGACTTTGCAGTACAAATGCTGTTAAACTTCTGTAGCCCGAACGTTGCTTGTATTCACGGTACTTTCCATTTACAAAATAGGTTGATGTGCACTAGATCGGGCTATAAGATATACCAGTTACTTCAGTTCTCCTTGCTGTACTAAAACTCAAAATGAATCAAGAGTTTATAAGAAAGATAACAGTTCGACAACGTAGTCTTCGCTCAGTATTGAGGCTTTCTGGCTGACCCCCATGAACAAGTAGGGACACAGTGTAGCGTAGTGTTTCTTAAACTTTTATACATTTACTAAGAATTATTTGATTAGGACTTCGGATAAGTGTACTTTAAGTTTTTACCGCATTTTGCTTGCGTAAAATCTAATAGCGGTTTGGGCAGTGGTAAAGTACAAGTCTAAAAAAAATTGTTCCTCACGCCTTTAAAGCAGACGCGAACGCTTCTGGTGTCGAACTAGACCATTAAGGAGAGAGAGAGAGAGAGAGGCAAAGGAAAGACAGGGAGGTTAACCAGAGATTATCTCCGGTTGGCTACTCTGTACTAGGGGAGCGGCAAGGGGATGCGATAAGACCATTAAGGATACCTCTGAACAGTATTAGGACAATAGGAAAACATTTCTGTTGGAGCAGCGCCCGAGTTCTACAGCTGTAAAGCAATTAACGTTTAACACTAGAAAATAAATTGCATGCAGCAACAAAGGAACAGCAGCGCATTAACGCACTACACTGGAATAATTTAATATGCGCCCACAGGAATGAACACTCATTATAGAGAGGGATATTGCCATTCTATGACTTTGTCGCGTCCTCGTTTACTTTATGTGGCAACTGGCAAGCTATTCAGGGTTTGCTTAGCCACAAAGCTGATCACCTTTCCACACACACAGAAAAAACAAGGACAACACGAATGCGTGATTAAGCTAATGCGGACGAATGTGATTATAGAAAATGTAACCACGGTACAGCTACACGCATTAATTATTTAAAGGCACCCTGGAAAAAAACATTATCAAAGTCTACCGAAGCATAACCTCGGTGCCAACGCCAAAAGCGGAAGCGGAAGCTAGTTCCTCGCTTGCCTTCGAGCTATGCGGCAAGTACCATAGCAACACGGTAATCGCAAAAAGCGTTAAAATAAGCCGCTGCAAAAACTAGCTTATGCCCTTTTAGCGACTCCAACCACGTTCGGCTTCCCAAACCACTTTCGTCCCTTTTTTTTTCTTTTTGGTCTCGGGATTTTCATTTTTTTCTTTAATAATTGTACTCACTGCACTTGCACGACAGTCAGTGTGAAAGCAGCTTTTTCCGGCAGCCCGCTTTTCACGGAACAGATAACATTACTGGGCAATATTTATCTCTCCCTCCGAATGTTCTCCCTCCTTTCCGACCTCAAATTCACAGCAGTGTTCCCCTGCTTTACAATAAATAGGTTGCGCAACGTCCCGAGGGCTTTTCACCAGATTTCGTAGCTATACTAGCCCACTTCTGCGCTGTAAGTTACGCCTCGTTGCTTTCGACTAACGTAGACGTCAGTGCGTCAGCCTGATATATCTTGAAACGCGCCGTTGCCACTATTTCTTTTCTCGCAGTCCTCCTCTCCATACATCCCCGCTCTGTTCTTTTTCCGTGTTTTGAGACCATGTTCGGTTGCTATGGAAACTGAGAGGCGCTACTGTGACAGGTTTCCTATAAACAATGCGGAAGATAAAAAGAAGATGTAAAAGAACTCGCGGAATGGTAAGCGCCTTTCAATTGTCCCCCCGTTTCCGTTCCGTGTGGTCATCCTCCTCCGATTTCGGCTCCCCATAAAGCTTATCTCCCCCAGCCGCCGCCGTTGCGGAGATTACTTTGTTTTTCTTATTTGTGCCACACAAACGGCTGCGGGAAGTAGAGCTTTGCAAAATATAAAGGCGCGGATTGCTTTCACAGAAGGGAAAGAAAAAAAAAGCCACGGGGCTTCAGGGTGGCAAGTGTACGGCCAGAATCTCGAGGCGGTTGGGCGCGCTTCCGAGAGGATTGTGCCCTGTTTGGCGGCCGCGTGAATTCCTTGCACGTCCTAACAGCCGCGAAGGTCGGAGGAAGCAAATAAAGCGGTAACGGGGATCATGACCAGAAAACGAAGCGCCGCAATCCTGCGCTTATCGACAGTATACGGGTCACGAGAGAGGAAAGAAAAAGAGACCGCTCTGTATGCTCGGAAACTACAACCCAGAACCTTTTATGCCACTAACACCGTACTGAGGTCCATTACGGCGAAGCCGGATTCCCCGCTGCGAATGCATTCGAAGGAGCCCGCGGAGTATGCCAAAAATGTAGTGTGCTAGAATGGCATGATCTTGTTGAGCGCGAGATACCGTGCCTGGAGAACGTGTGGTGAAATGGGTGTTCGGAGCGTGGATATCTGTGCCATTCGTACAGACGTCACAAAATACAAAGTTACCTGATAGAGGGAGCGAAATATCGACCATGCTGTTTAGGCTAGGTTTTATAAAATTTATCTCGCTTTGTTGCTGCTGTCCTGCAGACAGTAACCGCACGTTTCTGTCTTTTGTGAATTCTTGCCTGAAATACTGGAACACTTGTAGCGTATCTTCTTTTAGGGAAGGGAGGCAGTAGTAGTTCTAAATCCTAGTAATGGCATAAGAAAGCATACAGGTAGTCTTTAATAAAAATTACGATATAAGCTTGCTTAGCTTACCATTTATGAATATAGGTCATCGCAAGAAATGTTAAGAACGTAAGATACGGGGAAAACATTATAGTTCGGCGTGCCAGCTCAGGTTCCTTGCATGTTATTTTTATGGTACATTGCACTAATTCCGGCCAAACTATATCGTGGTTCATACCAATGCGGACGCCTTCCACCATGCACCCGCGCGCATCGGTGCTGGACCATCCCGCGTGTAGCCGTGCGTGGCTTAGCCGCGTCCGGAAAAAACGGGATCCTGGGGGTAGAGCTAATTCTGGGTGATTGGACCTTTAAGGCCCCTCAGTGGAGGTACAACACTTCCTTTGCACTCTGCTTAACTTAGACGGCACCCCCGACTGATCCATTCAGGGCAAGTCGGCCCATCGCCTGGATGGGTCACCTCCTCTTTTTCATGACTCCATTCTTATTTTCTGCTGGCCTGGGTTAACCTTGTGTGTCGTATCCAATCTCGGGCTGTAACACATTGTGCTATAGCGGCGGTGTAGAGTTGGCGCTTGCCAACTTATTTTTCAAAAGTCTGGTACCGTCCCCTTGCTGGGCTCGGTGGTGGGTGGCTGCCACGGCTGCAGCAGACGGACCAAATTACACGGCTACAGATTCCCTCCCTTTACACTTGATCCATCCCTGAAGAGCTGACACACTAAATCAACCCTATAGTTTTTCTAGACAGCAAGGAAATGCTTACGTGCGTCAACGTTATACGCCAGCGACATGCCAGAAAAACCAACAAGAAAGCTGCCCTCTTCCTAGTTGCCATATGCCAGCAGAAGCACTAGGGCCAGGCTATAAGGTGCGAAAATGACAAGCGGTGATGTAATTATTGAGGCACGAGACATCATTTACTATGGGAACCTATCCAGCCTCAAAACATTTGTGGGCGTCCACAACACTATGACTGCACACCGTTCGATGAACACCGTTAGAAGGGTGCTATCAGAAGAGGACTTGGTTGAGTTGAGCGATGACGAACTGCTAGAAGGCTGGAAGCACGAGATTGTCCTCAACGTTTGGAGAACTAGGATTAAACGAGAGGACAAGGAAACACCGACCAAGGACATAGTGTTAACTTCGGCTCCAGCATTCTCCCTGAAACACTCGTAACAGGCTACACAAAGATCTGCTGAGTAAGCGCACACATTACTAGAGGTATGGTCACAATTCAAAAGCATGCCGACGCAAGCTCACTTGCCCCCCGTGCGCGTCCAATGACCCTTCTTCCGAAACTTGCGAAAATGTACTCCACTGTGTGAACTGTGATGGCGGGCATGCCACGCATTCGAGCTCGTGCCCGTCTTGGGAAAGAAATAAAAGGTGGTAATAACACTTAAGGTTGAAGAAAACATTGAATTGGATGAATGAAAAGTTATCAAAATCAAAAGGGAATCACGGGAACCGTCTGTAATTACTGCAAGACAAGAAATACGCTGATGCGGCGCGTAATGGGATAGCAGCGCGGCCGCCTCAGGAATCCGCTTGGGCCAAGCAGAGTGAACCAATACTTGTGCCACCTGTCCCCGTAACGTCAGTGGGTAAATTTACTCCGTCCCCTTCGAAACAGGGCCCCTCAACCACTGGGCTGTCGGGTCGAGAAGCCTCTCCACACGTGGCGAGGCCTATAGCAAGGTCACAAAGACGGCGCAGGCGGGCGGGCAGTGCCTCTCTCGAGGAAATAGAGACCACCCAATGCTCCTCGGCGTCGTCGACGTAGAAGGAGCAATGCAGCTCATTTGACCGTTCTAAAAATTAAAAAGCGGGTTGAGCGGCGGTGCCTTGAAAGAAATTCATAATTCATAAACGAAGAAATTCCTTGCACGAAAATAGCTACGGCTAATCTGCGTATGGGTAGGGCGCCATGAATTATTTTCGTGCCCGTGCGGCAACAGTAAAATAGGTGAGCGTGGATCCATCCCGGAGATAGTGCAACACCGGGCCGATCCGCCGCGGAGGTGAAGCAGGCCGCAAGCGCTCCGCCCCTAATATTAATATTATTAAATAATCATAAATGAAATAAATAAATCAAGATGCATTGTTTCAAGTCGATGGGTATAATATAATCGTTTGTGAACAGCACTCACGAGCAGGAGAGACAGAGAGAGAGCAAGGGCAGGAAAGGCAGGGAGGTCAACCAGACGAGCACCCGGTTTGCTACCCTACACTGGGGATGGGGGAAAAGGAAATAGAAAGAGGAAAAAAGGAGAGAGTAAGCACTGAGTGCGTGTGGGAGGATGCATAGGGACACTTAAAAAAAATTGGAGGACGCTTAAGCTTCGCCTTCAAGAGTGGAACGCGATAGCGTTATTGCATCTCGTTCACACCGCCTACTCAAACGCGCTACGCCAGCCAAACGTCGCGATCGGCCCAGACAGCCGGGCCCCGACGCGCCATGAAGGCGGACGCGATCATGGGGCGAGTGGCGCGCCACGTGTCGGGGCAACGCCGTACATTGCGCGGAGGGGGTCTTCTGTGTCTGCCGCAAGATGGCTCTGCGTGTGTGCAGAGCGCAGAAGAAATGTAGCGCAAAACGTACTTCGCCACTCGTGAAACTGCGACTTCTGTAAGTTACATGGTCATAATTACCGATATACACCGCAGTATAACTTTCTACGGCACGTTTCTAAGGCAACACCACATTCACTAGAGGCGATTTTGTCCCGTCTTGAAGGAACGAACTCGTGGCTGAGTGGTAGCGTCTCCGTCTCACACTCCGGAGACCCTGGTTCGATTCCCATCAGCCTATCTTGCAAGTTGTTTTTTTATTTATGAAGTGCCTTCTGGGATTTATCGCTCATGGCCAACGCCGCCGACACCGACGCCGATGACACCGGCTTTTCTGCGACACGAGCTCCTTAACGCTGTCGCGTTAAAACGATAAAGCAGCTCTTAAGCCGGTGCACTTGAAGTAGGTGTTGCGATATGCGCAACAGACAAAAATGTATGTACAACCAAACACCGTTCACTCTCTAGAGCACAATGCCACCGACTGTGGAGATGTCTGTGCCGTACGAACGAAAGACGGAATTGTGATATCAACTGTGTGTACATCTCTAGACACACCCAAGTCTGATACCGAGAAGTTCACGAGCACGCACTTCACATTGCAGGGACGACATGGCCGCAATTAGTACATGACCGGTGTAGTTGGAGAAATATGGGAGAGGCCTATGCCCTGCACTGGGCTTAACCAGGCTGATGATGGTGATGACTTCACATAGGTTAGCCGTGGTGACAATACCCCTCTGGTTTTAATGTAGACATTTCAAAACCAAACCAGAAATGGCTCGCTCCGTTTGTGCTAGAAGAGCTTGAAGTGCCACACCAATCCAAGTAACTCGGCTACTCAGCAACGGTCGTGTATGGATTTAACTTTGGCCAACAATCTGTCCAAGGTTGTAACCGAACCAATTCTGCACATCACAGTAATCACAAAGCTACCGTCGCTACCATAACCAAGGGATGAAAATAACTGCATGCACTCTTGTCTAGCCCTGTGTGATGTGCTACAGCTTGGTTGGTCATCCACGTTCACGGAGTCGAATGGCCCCTCAACTTATTTTTCTCACGAAAATTGCTGCTGAAGAAATCCATCGGAATATTTATTTATTTATTTATTTAAAATTTCCTTACGGGCCTCTTGTGAAGCATTGGGCAAGGGAGCGTCACAATAGGACTAAAACAGTATATATAATGGATATATAACAAAGCATAATATGCACATATGAATATTAGACAGTATAAAAATGTCTACACAACATTTTATGCAAACGTTAGAGCATTGCATAAATGTAATAGGAGACGGTAATCTACATATTAGAGAAGAGACGAAAGATACAGTTCTTTCAGCAGACAAAGTAACAACGTACAGGAATAGCCACTCCAACTTCATAGAATAAAGGATACAAGAATATTAAAAAAATAATGAACTCACAAACAAGAGAGCACGCTGAACGCATATAATTTAAACAAAAAATACATAATGCATTTTGTTGAAGTTACGCAGTGGAATATGAACGAATGAGCTTGCGGAATTTATCAGGATTTGTTTCGAAGACGTTGAAATCAGGAAGAGCGTTCATAAACGAAAGGCAGTGTTTCTAGGCATAGAACCGTTATGACAGCAAGGTATTTTGTGATTATTACTTGATGTTGGTGAATTGCAAGTTATCAGAGCAAAGGATTCTTAGCCCACCCTTTTTTTTTTTTTTTGCTTGAGGCTACAGCTGCGACCGCATTATTGTAGAGCACTTGCCTCCCATCCTTGTGTTTAAAGGCCTCATTGAGGCACTAGGGCTACTGTCATCGTTTTGTTCTAATGCTAAAGCATTACGTACCCCATTAGGCGAAAATCCGGCGTCGGCGGTGACCTATAGCGATGGTACCAAAAATGTCCGTCGTCGCAAAGAGTAAAAACATGTAAAACAAATGCTCGGATTGAGGTGAAATTTCTCAGGGAAGTATCTGCAAACAAAGTAGGAGAATGGTTTTGAAAAGAAAATTGGGTAAGTTTCGGTAAGCGCGGGAGTCGAACTAAGGCCTCCGGAGGGCGGGATGAGCACGCTTCCTCGACTCCATGGCGGTTCCACGGTTATGGTTGACTGTAATGTGTGCCTAGTGCGTGCAAACTTGCACACGTGACGTTGCAGCCATCTGGCTGACTAAAGGTTCGGCCTAGCGCGTGCGTCATTGATCACGTGACGGCACAGCTGAGAGATCCCGATGTACCGCTTCGTATGCGCTGCACAGAGACAGGAAACCGGAATATAATGCCATCGCATTCCCGCACGCAAACAGCCTTAAGTGTCTGCCGAATTTTTACTGCATCATTCTTTCATAATGAAACTTTTATGGCGATAGCATACATCTGTAATCGCAGTCATTTTCCTAATAATTATGCAATTTATGCAATTTAGAGCGACTGATTTCTTACAGCCTTTAGGACTTTCCTTTGCCCATCTTTTATCTACCATTCACCAATTCGTTATTCCTTTTCAATCACTATTCATTGGCAACTCGTCGCCAAGTGTAGCCGCTCTTTGGCCATATCTGACCCTTCGCCAAAAAACACAACACGTAATTCTGAACGGCAGAAGCCTCCCAGCATTGGAGCCAGAAGAAACAAGCCTGAGTAGTCGGAGCTGTCACGTGATCGGAATTATGTCGGATCGCGGTCGCGCTCCCACCTCGAAGGTGCGAACGTCTTCGAGCGCTCTGAACTGAAACGGCTCTGTGAACGAGCGAGACGAATGATTTCTGAGCATTCGATTTCGACAAGTCGATTGTGAACCACCCAGCGAGAGCGCCTAGAGCATTCGAAAGCGACCAGTCGAGTGTTACAACAGGAATGTGGCAGTAACCAGGTCTCACTTCTTCCGCAACACATAAAAATGACCATTCATTACGAGTCGTGTTGTAAAGTTCTTTATTTGTCTGCATGCCGTATCTGGAAGGCTACGTACAGCCAGTCGCACTCTCCTGGAAACGTTAGATATTTTTCAGCCGCGGAATCTCAAGAAAAAGTTGGCTAGATAATGCACTAGATTGGCAGATTGGTTGGGCACGTGCTGGACTACATTCTCTTTTTTTTTTTTAATTGTCGCGTGCTGTTGCCAAGTAGCTTGTAATTTTGATGCGGCTCGACTGCTTGCTTAGACTGTATTATCAGCAAATATTAAGCACATAATTACTAATATAAAATCACTGAAACAAGCGCAAGAAGTTTGACCAATTAGTCTGGTTCGTCACTAAACCTAACAAATTTATCTAAAGTAATATATCGGATAACTGGAGAAAAGTGATGACTGTTCCGATTCGGGGAAACCTTTACGTGTGCACTTTTAATTTGCTCTAAGCTCAATCCTGTCGGCCCCGCCAAGCGCACAGTGGCTTTAACGCAGCAACTTGCTGCTTACGGTATGATCAAACTTGGTCACCGTCGGGAGCAGCTATAATGTTAGGACAGACGGTGCTCGAACGCGACTACCGTTATGTTCAGCTATATATAGGTTGCTATGGGGAAATTACCGTAGCACTTGCCTTGGCTAGTCCACATGTCTGTGCTATGCAGCAAAAAATAAAGAACTAAGTTAATATATTAGAACTGGACGTTTAAACAAAGGCAATGCGATTGCAAATTGCAGTTTAACTGGAAAATGTACGCCGGCTTTCACCGCGCACTTGGCCACGAATGTTCTTGATTAAAGTTTATAATCTACGACGACAACGATCTCGGCTTAGCTCTGATGTTTCGTCAGTCTATACTCAAAGCTTACACATTACGGCAAAGCCTGCAGTGCCGTATAGCCTTGTTGAATAACTACAAAAATTTTCCTAATCTTGAATAACTACAAAAATGTACGTAGCAGTTCCCATAAAGTGCGTACATCGAAAGCAAAAAAAAAATGCTTGTTTAAAAAAGATTCCTGCACTCCACTAAGAAAAACAATTCTTTTTAAAGCAGCCTCAGTGATTGTTCCAAACCTTTCTGCGGAAATATTATTTTATGCACGACGTTTTCTGTACGGAAAAGAATGTATGTATAACGCAAAAATGAACTCGATATATTCAGCAGGAACGCATGTCTAGTTTTGATTACGACACCACTGTCGCTAGGGGCCCAACTTGTTGGTGAGTGCATATCGTTTTGAAGCAGAGAGCCATTTTCTTTGCAATGCTCTGAAGACACGATGGCTGCGCAGAAAGTTGTGCCGCGCGCATATGCTATTCCTGGCATCAGCTCATCCAAATCACATTATACATGTATGCGTAGCGGTGTGTCTTCTGGGCACGTCGTATTTCTCAATGTAGCCTCCCGCTTAAGAAAAAACTCTTTACGCCTGGAATAAAGTAAGTCATGCATGCATTCCGTGTAAGACACCCCGTTCTGCGTGAGAAGACATCAACTCACTTCGGCAAATGATACCGTGCGCACTGTAGCTTGTTCCGTGCAGTGTACATTTTAGAGGGCGTAAGACGCGGAAGTTTCGCAACTTCATATCATAAGTACTCCGCACGCATATGACATACCGCGAAACAAGATTTTCTGACCGGTTTCTGAGTTTTCGCTGTCTTGGTACGAAGGTGTGGGGCATTGTAGGAAATTTATGTCGAGCCACGAGCTACAATGGGATTGCTGCTTGCATTTTCAAGAAGCCCGAGTCTGTGCACAGAACGATTTTGTCGGACCCCTTGCAAACTATTCTGAATGGTACTTGGAGAGGTCTTTCTCCCCTAGTTGAAACAAGATCTTTTTGAAACCATTCTGATTACGGTCACGTATAGTTGCTGGAAGAACTGAAATTTTGAATTTTATTGCGCTGAAAACACCAGCGAAATGGCAATATCCTTTCTTTCAGTGCGCTAACATTTGCCTAGAAGTTTTCTGCCTCGTCCTGAAGAATGATTGAGTGTCCCTGCGGCTTCTTTTTCTCCTGTACTGTGAATGCTGTACGGTCATACAGTAGCAACTGCAAGGGTTTGCATAGTAGTCGAAGTAAATAATCGAAAAACGCTTTAAGAGCACCTGTAAAAGCAGCAACTATAGGGTTGATGGGTAAATTGACTGAGCTAACTGATTAGTCTCATGTAGACTACAAATTAAAATGTAGATGATTATTTCTTCGTTCGACAACCCTCGTGCATGGATCATCATGTTTCTCACTCACAACTTGTTCAGAAAGTCCTCAATTAGCAGTTGCACAAAAGCAGGCGGGTGATAAAACGCAAAGTGATGGGCGTAACGTTAGGAGAATGGAAGACTGGGGCGTCGATTAAAGAGCAAGCAGACGTAGCCGATATTCTGGTTGACATTCACAGGACAAATTTGGGCAATCCATGTAATGCGTACGGTAAATTAACGCACAATATCCTCTGGGATTTGTATAAGTATGCGTAAACATTATGCTTCTTGCTCTTCTGCACGCACCAAGGGGTCAATATAAATTTTCTGAAACTTGATCCGACCAGTATGAAGCCTTGTTAACCCTTATCGGTTGTTATCAGCCATATCGAACTCGACCCCAGCCTTACCTACCCTTATCAGTCGGTATCAGCCTTATGACAATCGATTCGTTCCTTATCAGCCATTATCTGGCTTTATCAACCTTATCGGAGATGATCCGACCATTGTGAACTATTATCTTTATCAACCTTATAGGACTTAGTACGATCCTTGTCGATCCTTATTAACCTTATCAGAAGTGCTCCAACCATTATGAGCCCTCATCGCTATTTAGCTCCTTATTCATCCGCGTGGAACCATTATCAACCGTGATGAGACCAATATAACCCCTCATCACTCCTTATCATCCTTAGCAACACAGACTGCTCATCTGTCGGTGTTGCGTGATGTGAAGCGCATGAGCCCTCAGAGATCGGAGCATTTCGATCGGTGAACCAACGCCGCAACGGAAGACGCATCCCGCGACAAACGAAAGGGGATGTGGCGTGTTTGGCATTAAATTTTCGCAGAATCGGAATTTTCCTGAAGTTTGCAATGCCGCAAGTCGGCTCTACATGAAGCCCTAGAGGTGGCCTTTATTCCACCATAACCAAATCTTTCAACAAGGCCTTCATAAGAATCGTTTTCCTTTGATATTTGTTTTGTACCGCTGCTATAACACATTCATATGGGTTAGAATAGTCACCTTCTACAAACGCGGGTGTTTATCCCACTGAGTAAGATACTCGGCTTCTGAACGTGGGGTCGTAGGTTCTAAACCACCATCACCAACGTTCTTATAGCGGGGCTTCGCTTGCCTCTTCTACCGACTTTCGGGGCGCTGCTGCTGCTGTGACGGTCTTGCCGCGCGTGCCTCTGGGTTTCTTGCAACACCACCAGATGGCGTCGCCACGTGGTCTTGCTTCAGGGAGTCAGAAAATTTGGTTACGGAAATTTATCCAGGTATTTTTTTTCTCTATTTTCATTTTTTTTTGTAGCCAAGGTAGAACATCAGACATTATAATAGCAAGAGCTCGGTGGCGCAAACCACGACCCCATTCCAATGGGGACGCTCATAACATCCATCCATACATGCTTGCCTGCGCTGGCTGCTGGGTTTTTCGCAACGCTACCAGCTGGCACTCGCCTCCATGCATCCCGCACATTACGCGCATCCCGTTAAGCTGATTAATGAAATGCGACCAAAAAGTAAGGAAGCTCCGTCGAAAACAGTAGAAAAAAAAAACTTTAAAAGACAGACGAATAGCGGGCAGTTGGCGACAAAATAGAAATAACTTAATTTATAAAGGTAAGGGGGAGAAAGATCGAAGTCACTCATATAGAACGTTGACCATTGTATAGGTAGTATACAGGCTAGCAACGCAGGCTATAAAATTAAAGCTACAAGCATGGGCACAGTATAACAGCATTTCGGGAGAATTTCAGAATGGCTTGTGAGGTAGGTAGGCGTCTGGTTGATACTTTATTTGTCCTTGCTCAGTATATTGAAATATCCCGAGTAGAAAGGAGACGGTATATGTGAATAGATTTTTAGACACTACAGGAACGTATGACAACGTAGACCGCAACATTTTGCGAGATGCTGTTCTGGAACGGGGAAGCTTGGGCGACTATTGTATACAGCTTTTGAGCGAGATTTACCTAGAAAATATCATTTTCATTGAATGGGAAGGGATGAGGGTGCGGAGAAAGTTGGTATCAACAAGGGACTGAGGTAGGGGTGCCCTTTATGCGCACTGCTGCTTATGATGTACATGGTGAGGATGGAAAGGGCGCTAATGGAAAGTAATATTGAGTTTCATCTCTGATACAAACAGTCGGGTACAGTAGTAGAGCAGCCACTTCAAGGTTTCTTATATGTGGACGAGATTGTGTTGCTCGCTAACAAACAAAGAGATATGCAAGGTCTGGCTAATATCTGTGGAAAGGAAGGCGAGAATTTAAGTGTAAAATTTATCGTTAAAAAGATCATATTTAATGATTTTCAACGAAAACAGTGAACAGACTGTGTCAATACAGGGCCAGGAAATACCTTGTGTGAAAGAATATAAATACCTTCGTATACGTATAAACGGAGGTAATAGATATAAGGAAATACTAGAAAAATCAATAGCGTTAAAGAGGGAGAGAAATGCGGCCATAAATAATCACAGAGCGCCATGGGGATACAATAGGTACGAGTTGCTCCGGGGTATGTGGAAAGGTGTAATGGTTAAAAGGCTTTCCTTTGGAAATACGGTTGTTTGCTTGAGATCAGGGGTACAATCAGGACTCGATGGCAACCAAAGGTCAGTGGGACGGCTCACATCGGGCGCTCACAGGAAGGCTACAAATGAAGCTGTGCATGGTGATATGATCTGGGCAAGTTTTGAAGTGACGGAAGCTCACGGTAAAATTAATTATGAAGAAAGACAGAAGAATATGGAAGAAAGTAAATGAGCTGGGAGAGTGTTCTGGTATTTGTTCAGGGAGGGGATTGAATGAAAGTAGAGGAAAAGAACTAGGAAGCTTACCAGCAAGTATGCCACCTGTATAGCCGACATGGCCATACTCTGTACCAACATAGCAACAAAAAACGTGAAGCGGAAAATCAGAGAGGCTGAGATAATTTCATGTGTGGCTGCAATGGAAACGAAACCTGCTATGAGTAACTACGTAAGAGGAAAAAACGAAATCAGGAAAGAAACAATTTATGATAACTCAAAGGGTATTTCAAAGGGATAACTCAAAAGGTTATCAAAGGGATAACTCAAAGGGTTACGTGTTAGAGCAAGATCAGGATGCCTTAGAATACGCACTTATAAGGCGAGGTACAACAAGGAAGAAGAAGAATGTGCTTGCTGCGGCAAAGGTGGGGAAACAACGGAGGATGTTTTGTTAGAATGTGAAGATATCAGCCCAGCGGTGGATTTGCGCACCTGTGGCC